>NC_088781.1:68425739-68761572 GCF_958450345.1 Calliphora vicina | reverse complement strand
CTCAGAAGTTTATGTATAATCATTATACATACATTATATTCATACTATAATGTATAAATACAAATATATATGTATGATGCTGTTAAAAGTGCAAGTAGATGATATTTTTTAAAATGAAAATATGAAAATCTCATGAAGATGAAAAAACATGCTGAACAATTTCATTCACAACTAAAAATTATCTTTATTTGGAAACAAGATTTTCGATATGATGTCGGTTTGTTGTATTTTATTGCCCCTATACTATACATATTTCCAGTACAAGTCTGTGTCCAATAGTAACGTATGAGCAGAGAACTTGTTCGTACTTGTGGTGTACACAAAATATACACGCTTTGCTGTTTGTAAAAAATCCAGTACCAGTCGTCGCGTCGTTGATGTTTTTGTTTTGTTTGTTTTGTACTTTTCCAAAGTGTTTTCACGCACTTATTTTAAAATAATTGTTGCTGTCATGGTGCTGACAATCATTGGGGTTGTCTTTTGGTTGTTGCTTGCCTTGGTTTGTTTTTTTTTCTTCTTTCTTTTACATTTGCACAACTGGTGTTTTCCTGCAATTTTGTACATAGTGATTTTTTTGTTTGTGGAACCATTTGTTGTTATTGCAACATAACCAGATCAGTGTTGCTGTGACCGCTTTTCGTTTAATTTTGATTTATACTCACCATATTAAGATGGGGGTTAGTTCATTTGGTCCTTTGGTTTGTAACTCACTGAAGGAAGTCAGATATATTTATTATTCGATATTTTTAGGCAGATTGAAATCTGTCCATTATTTCACCTAGCCCCCATACAAACGTCCTCACGAATTTACACAAAAAGGTTTTATGTAAAAGAAAATCAAAGAAATAACTATTTTAAAAATGTCGGTATCCAAATAAAAGTTAACACAAATCAGTCTTATGTAGGTAGAAATCATGTGACTTAATTCTATGACGATCGGTCCATAATTGGTCACAGCTCCCATATAAGTCACACTTCCGTAAATCCCTTTAACGACATTAAATCTGTTAAAAATATTGGAATCCTCATAAAATTCAACAGAAATGAGTTTCATAAAGGAGGAAATCACGGGAATTAATTTCTTGGCGATCGATCAATAATTGTGTAAGTATGGGAAAGAGAAGGGTCGAACACAGACTACAATCTAAATATGTAGGTTATTTTAATTTCGTCACAACCGAATATAGCACAATGAAATTTGTATCACATTTATATGGTCCTAATGAAAAAACATGTTACAAAATTGATCATTTACGATATTGGGTACTAGAACAGTTTGTTTAATATCTGTCATCTCACAGAACGCCATCATCTAAACAAATGAAAAATCTCATTCATCTTCTGTTCTAGAATTCATATCTCAACCAACTGGATTGAAATAAAAATAAATAAATATGTATACAATACATTTCATTTTCATTCGTATTCGTGCAAATATTACATTTTATAATTTAAGTAATTACAACAAGTCAACATAAAAATAAATTACAATAAATAAATTTATATGTACATTAGGGTGGAACACAAAAAAATTGTGGATGTTTGCAACTAATATAAAAGTTTAATTCATTCTAAGATACAGTTTCTCAGAATTGTTGTTCTGGGTTCAGTATTTGATGAGCTGGATCCCTTTTTAAGGTTTTTAAGATTTTTTCATATTTCTCGCAATGGAAAGATATGAAATATTTGTAACCTGTGAAAGGCGCTTTCGATGTTATATCTTATTATTTTAATTAATTAAAATAAATAGTTTCGATTAATACGTTATAAACCTAATACAATTTCACCGAAACGGGGATTTCCGTTTTTCGAATTTCAATCTAGTTTGAACTTTATTTGAATTTTGCAAACATATTTTCGTCTCGATCTGATGTTAGCTATATGATCATGACACAGTATTTTTACCTATAACATCTATAAATTCATAAATAGCCAATTTTTACGTGAAAATGTTTGCGTGAAATGTCGCAAGTATTTTAGTTAAGCTAAAATGTTTATTTTATAACCCACTGAAATTATGAAATTTTATATACATACCAATAGAAAGCTTCTGGAATTACTCTTATTCAGATATCCACATGCTGATTGCCTTGAACATATATATAACATTAGATCGGAGAGAAAATATGTTTTGCAAAATTCAAATTCAAATTAAATTTGAACTAGATTTAAAAAAAAAACTTTAATTTTTTCCCAGAAATTACAAAACTTATTTTGGGACTAACATGAGAATTGAAAACATTTTTCAAAGACCTTTCACATGATACTACTATTTCATATAAGATATTTCATAGAAATATGAAAATAATTATACATATCTTAAAAAGGACATTTTTATCATCTGATCCAGCTATAGAATAAAAATTTTGAGATAAGGTCTAATCAAACAAGCTAAACTTTAATTTTAGCTGCGACATCGATATCTTATTTTTCCTCCATACAAACGGGGCCGCCCTAATATACATAGTATGTATGTATTAAACATTATTTGCAATTGGTAAAAGGTGTGTTCATTTATTCACAGTCCAGTTAAAAATAAAGTTTTCATTTAGGTCAGTTGGTTAAAAAATGAAAATATTATAGAGAAACGTGCTCACAAGTAGTTCTATTAAATGATTTTTTGTAATTCTTAACCAAAAGATGATTTATGATTTGTTTTCTTTTTTCTTTGATGAGGTCATGTTACTTGCGCACTGTATTTAATTGAATAATATCAGTATTTTTTTTTATTAAATAAATGTATATTTTTGATAATTAAATATTTATTTTTACATTTAATTGTAATGAAATCGTAATATTGCCTAGGAGTTATTTAACATAGATAAAACAGTTTCGTAATGGCAATTGAATTTTGCTGCAAATAGAATAATTCGATTATATTCATAGATTTTGTCAGTTCTAGCAACAGAATATCAGTTGATACAAATGACATAAGTTTTTCTGCCACTACTGGAAAATTTAATTCGGTTGATGCAACTGTTAAGTTTTTACCTGGTCATAAGGGTCACGATGGGAACGAACGAGTCGATTGTTTGGCTAATAGAGATGCCTGGCGCACATTAATAAGACCTTAAGCTAATTTGAAATCCTGAAAGAATTCGTTCTTGGGTTGTATTGGAATTAGAGTAAATTATCTGAACTAGAACAGTCCAAATTTAAAATCAGTTTATTAACACTACTCAGCCGCTCCTTTTTGCAAAATATATTTTTTATATACCCCCTGTTCCATAAACCGAATCCCAGTAACGATTTCGTTTTAAAAACGAATTTAATTTTTTTTTCTGTAAATCGAATCCACATTTAGAGCTAGTTTCTTACTTGTCAGTTAAACTCAGCTTAACACGCTGCTATATTAAACCAGAAACATATTTTGCCGGAATTTAACCAACGATTGTGTTTTCCACTAGTGGATTAATTTTGTTAGCATTACCATACTTTTCAGTCAAATCACATGTTTATTCCTCAAAATGTTTCATATAAATATGGCAATACTTTATATTTTATAAGAAAAAGCAACCGTATACATAACTTTTTTTTTGTAAATTTTAACTTTGTAAAAGATAAAGTGACATTAAAGTATATAAAATGTATATTAAAAATTATATTCATGCTAATAAAGCAGATCAAAACAATGAGCTGCTGTGCTGAATTGTTTATTTTATTTTTCATCTTTTTGTGCTTTGGTATTTTATACTTAGGTTTAACTCACCAATGATGCTGAGTTAAACCTAGATTATATAGCATATAAATAATAAGTGAGAAACACAATTTTTAGTTTAATTTAGGTTTAAACGAAGAATGTGATTATCTTTATCCCAGAAAATAGCTCTTACTCGTTTTATTTTCGTGTAAACAAACCTATTTCATTGTACTGCATTTGCAGAAAAAATTTGTTATTGAAATCACACGATTGGCAGAAAAAGGGGAATAATTTGACATATTGAACACAAATATGGTGCCCATATTGCAAAAAATTTCAATTTCTTGAGATACAAAATATTTATTTTGATTCATATCCCACTAAGGGACCAAATTATTTTAAAGGAATGGAACTAAGCTTTCATTTGAGCAAAAAAAAAATTTGGAAAAAAGGGCCCATATCGAAAAAAAAGTTCGGCAAAAATTGTATGTCTTCAGTTACAAAATATTTATTTTGATAGATGATATCCCAATAAGCGACCAAATAAGTCTTAAAGGAATACACCCAATCTTTCTATTGAGCTAAAAAAAAAATTTAAAAAAGGGTCCATTTTGAAAAAAAAGAACAAAGTTTTTGATTTTTGAAAAGTCAAAAATTTTATGTTTTGAGTTACAAAATATTTATTTTGATAGATATCCCACTCGCATTCCACTAAGCGACCAAATTGGTCTTCAAGGAAAATATCTAAGCTTTATTTTAAGAAAAAAAGGCCCATTTTTAAAAAAAAGTCAAAAAGATTTTGATTTCGGAAAAAAATATTAAAATATTCATTGGCCTATGAAATTTTATTTATTCAAATAAAATCAAGTTTTGTGTTCTACATTGTATGGTTTAAAAGTAGTTTTATGAATTTTTTTAAATTTTCAAGACGTCATATTTTTTTTGGACCGGAAAGGGTATCGGAATTTAAATGGCTATGATTTTAATTTTGATACAAAACTGATCAAATTCAACTGATGAAAACGTTCTTAGACAGAATATAAAAAAAATGTTAAATTTTGCAAGTGTACATAACTAATGTTTTTCCATAACTATTTTAAAACTTGTATGAATTTATATTTCTCACACATAATGTTAGCCAATTGAGCTTGTATCCAATTTGAAAAGTACTTCAACGAAATTAACTGAATATTGTTTTAAACTGTTAAGACTAAATTGGAAAACCGGACTGACAACATGATTGACCAATACTCAAAATATATGTAATAATTTTAATAACTATGTACATTACATACATATAATAATCATAAATTTACAAAAGTTTGAAAAACATTAAGTTCGTTCTACATTTTGATGAGTTTTTATACAAAAGCAGACAACATACACACCTTGTTTTAACGTGATATGAATTCTAAGAAGTTAACACGATCTTATTAGATGAATTAAAACTGTTTAAACATTTATGAAATATTTAGCGATTTATTTATTTTATAAATCTCTATACATATTAAATTCCTTTTAAGGAAACTTCAAAATGTAATATTATTTATTTTTCCAATGACCCAATGAATTTTGTGATTTAACATAAAAATAT
This sequence comes from Calliphora vicina, assembly GCF_958450345.1. NCBI lineage: Eukaryota > Metazoa > Arthropoda > Insecta > Diptera > Calliphoridae > Calliphora > Calliphora vicina. The sequence continues at coordinate 68,756,338 of NC_088781.1, read as the reverse complement.
GTGAGTTTTAAAATTAATGTTTACGACAAGACAGATGTTATTGCCATGTAATCGAACATGAATATGTATTGTGTTGCATGCAACATACAGCAAACATCATGTGTGTGTGTATAATGCATCTAAAAATACTCAAACAATTCATAAACTATGAATTATTAAAGACCATGACTAGAAATTCTAAAAATATTTATGAAAAACGAAAATAAAAATAAAACATGCACCTCACTCATTCAACACTCACTTAAAAACTTAAAAGTAAAAATTCTCTGCAACCACTGAACCAAGAAGAATTTTTCCTTATTATTTAGAAATAGAACAATATATTCAATATTGTTGCTTTTAACTGTACAATAATTGTTGCCTGCAAATAAACAATGAAATGTTTACAAATGTTTTTGTTTATTATTTGGCTGTTTTTTTTTAAGATATTTATTTAAAAACAATATAAAATTCTTTTCAGATTTATCCCGCAACCGATTTTGTGAATTGCCGGAAGAAATTACCACATTTTCATTTCTTGAAACGCTGTTACTGTACCACAACACAATACGCAGCATTCCGGAATCGGTGAAACATTTGACTTCGTTAACATACTTGGACTTGCGCAGCAATCAGTTGTCCTCAATGCCGCGTGAAATATGCTTCCTACCCCTGCAAGTATTACTAGTGTCAAATAATCGCTTGACAGCGCTACCGGATGAATTGGGTCGCATGGATCGTTTAACCGATTTGGATGCATCATACAATCAGCTGACAACATTGCCAGCACGCATTGGTGAATTACGTTCGCTGCGATCGTTTTCTTTGCGTAGCAATCAATTGATGTACTTACCTCGAGGTAAATGCAAGGAATTATTGTTATAATTCACTTATTTCATAAACTTCATTATTAAAATTTGTTATGTTGTTATAGAATTAACCTGTCTAACATTGGTTTCATTGGATGTATCGAATAATCGCATTTCTAGTCTACCTCTTGAAATTCGTCAAATGTCGACGTTGGTTGAAATAAATCTTGAAAATAATCCTATGACTTCACCGCCAGCTAGTGTAAGTTTACATTTATTTCCAATTTCACAAATGTAAATCAAAAATAATGAGGGTATTCATTTCAAAAAAAAAAAGTAAAAAAATCAGAGTGTAATTTTCCATTTTTTAGAAATGAATACCCTTAATATAATTTATCAATACAATTTTGTCATAATGAATTTTTAAATTTATCAAGAGTTTTGTATGGAAGTTTTTTCTTAAATTTAAAAACTGATTATGAACATGGAGGATAAAATAATCTAATAAATTAATTTTTTCAATAAAAAACAGCTCTGTGTTCGTGGTTTGGTGCACGTCTTTAAATATTTAGAAACTCAAGCAACCAAAGAAGAAAAAGGCTCCCGAGCAGGAGGAAATTATGATGGTTACACCACTTTGAGGCGAGCACCACGTAACAATTCCAATGGCAATGTTTTAGAGACACATCGTGTAGCCAGACATCATGTGGATTCCGGTTACAGTACATGTGATGGCATTGACAAGCGTTGGTCGCACGATATGCCCCGTAAGATTATCTGAAACTTTTTAATTTTTTAGTCAAATTGTTTGAGTAGAATTTTTTTTATATTGAAGTGAAATCAAAAAATGAATCTCCTAAACGTATGACACCTACAACACCTCCATTACCAAAGGCATCATTGCTGAATGCTGATCTCATGGATGCATCATTAACTTCGAGTACAAGCACCATAGTCGATGAATCAATTAGTGTAACAGCTGCTGTTGTCAAACCCTTAAACATGGAAAGTCAGTCTACAAGTGATTTGAGCTGTTCGCCAATCAAAAGGAAAGAGGAGAGTAATTTAATGCATTTACAACAACAACACCTCAATTATGCCCACAACAATTCTAGTTCGAGTAGTGGTTCTACTCCCGATTTAGATGATGGCATCACAATGGTCGATCACAATCCACAGCAACAACTAAATGGTAAAATCGATGATAAGGTCAACAAAAATTTAGGAAATATACAAACTTATAGGTAAATTATTAAATCCATCTCTATATTCTTGATTAACATATAATTTCAATTCACAGGGAATATAAAGAAGCCTTAAAACAGCAACGTAGCCAAGAAGTCTACAAGTTAAAGGAACAAAAACATGTTTATGATGTCAGTGAAACTCCCTCTCCACAGCCAAGCGAAGATATGGAAATACGCTTGAATGGTAATGCGCAAAGCGCACCAGTGCCAAAATCCATAATGAAAAATAGTGCCAACAATGCAAATGCTACATTAAATGGTAGCAGTGTTAGTGTTAGTGGGGTGGGCAACATTGTCGTCAGCAGCAATGGTTGCATCGAGGAGACTGTAGTTATACCAAAGAAACCCATACAAAAAGTTATACCCTCTAGAAATACCGAACTAATGTCTTCAACGAAACATGCTGCAAACGATGTCCTATCGACAGTTACAACAAATGGCGACTGTATTGGTTATGTCAAACCGAGTAGTCCTATGAAAACCCTAAATGGTGGTAGCGTTGTTAGTGGTGGCAATGGACTAACGGGTCTGGGAGTTGGCATATTAACGAATAATAATAAATTTACAACAACAACGATGACGACAACAACAACATCAACGACACCAGGAAGTATGAAGTCACCAGTTGGCAATAACAGCAACAAAATAATAACTGGCAAAGCTCATCGGTAAGAATGATGTTATAATTTATTGAGTTTTACACAGTAAATTATGTTTACACACAAGTTAGACTTATCCAAAATTGTAGGTAGAAAAAGAAACTTCAAGTTACAGGTCGTCAATTTCTCGCTTTGCTGTACAAATAAACCTAGAAAACCTATGTACATCAACACAAATTCATACATTTGAAATACAGTACTGCTTGAATACGAGTCATACAATGGTTCAAACTTTAATTCATAAAAATTTAATATTTTGTGGGATATCTATAACTTTTGTTTTAAAACGACTTTTAGTCTCGATTGCATTGAATTAACCAGATTTTGATATATTTCAATTCCCTCCGATTACTTATTTTATTTTCTCTAATATTTCTCTCAAGATCACTCTATAAATTCTCAATAATATTGATATCTGGTGATTGAGCTCAGTGTTTGCACAAGTTGTAATTTTTGTTTAGGGTTATTGTCCTTGTGAAATCTTCAATCTTCTATTATACCTAATTTCTCGGCACTTTGTAATAAATACTTTTCTTAAAAGTCCAAAATAAATATTTTTGTCCATCGTATCATGAATAAAAACTAAATTTCCAACCCAAAAAACCAAACCGTCACATGGCCTCTACCATGCCTTTGTCACGTAGAATTTCTATAGGATACAAAGAGGCGAATTTACTTTCATCAGCAAATATAACGGTGCTCCAGAAGGATTGGTGCTTGTTAACATGGTATTTGGCGTACTGCAATATACTCTTACGATTTGTTGGTCTGAATAAAGGTTTGTTCCGAACGATTCTTCCATAAAAATCATTTCGCGAAGTATTATGGGTTTCATCTTTGTTTATCGTTCGTCTGCCTCTGTAAAAATTTTGTTTTGTGCTTCTCGGCTTTTATTAGCCAATCTATTTTCTCTAATATAACGTTGTACTGTTGAAGCACTCTAACTTAAATTTTCAGCAATTTGTTTTCGGCATTAGGCGACCCATGTTAAAATCTAAACTCACTGACACTTCAAAATATGTTTTATTCTCCAGCAAAAAAAGTTGAAATTCAAAAAGAAGGGATATTTTCTTTAGTACTTATTTACTTAAATTCATTTTAAATGAACGCATGTAATACTCTCATGCGACTCTAATATAGGAATTGCAATATTTCATTATAATTTGTTATTCTTTTAGAATTTAAAAGAGAAAATTATTTTATAGAATAGACATTAAAAATAGTAGATTTATTAAATTTTTAACGTATTAGTATTAAAATTTTTTATATTGTGTCCATGTTAATAATTTCTGTTCATATTTTTTGGAATTAATTCATAACACTTACATAAAAATATGTATTAGAATCATAGAACTTTCATTGTACATCAATGAGGAACCCTTTTTTGACGAGCAGTTTAGCTAAATGCGAACCAATGCCTAAAACCGACAATTATTCTTCGGTTTTTACTTTTAATCTATTTTGCTTCAGATGACGTAACAGACTACCTTTCGCAGGCTAGACAATAAAGAATGACACAAAATCATTTAAAAATATTGATCATACGAGTATTTCCTAACAACTGAAATTCAAATGACTGTTTATTTAATTTAAATAAAAAGAATGCAATATTTTTCTAACAAAGTCTTATGGTGTTTTCTTTTCTAACATAAAATGTAGCCTATATATTTCTTACCATTTATTAAATGTTATCTATACCCTCATAATGTATTGCATTTTTAACGATCACAATAGAACATAAATCATTACCATTTATACAATTTTATTTTCTGTACCTTCTAAATATTATAAAACTATACTTTTTACTTACATAAAAAGTGGAGTATTTCTAACTCTTTAATAAAATTGAGGGTGAAACATGTAGCATATATTCAGGGTTTTAGGGTAACATTATTAGAAAAGAACACGACCAAACTACATTTTTTTCAGAAAAGAAAGAAGGGTAAAAGGCAGAATAAATGCATAAGAAAAGAAAACACCATTAGTTATTTTCAAATATCCGATAGAAGTATGGAGTATTAGCTGACACGGTGCGCTTCGCCACCCCAATTGAAAGAAAGAAATATGTATTACTATTAGGACTCCCTTTGTGAATTAATACTAATTCTAGATAACTTGTCTGTAGTTTCATGTTTATTGATTCATTGTAAAGAAGTGACCACTTTAAATCGGTACGCACTTCAGTAATCATAACAAGGTCCCCTGTTATCAAAATGGAAAAAGATTTTCATATGTTTTTAACAACAAATCTACCGTTATTCTACAATGAATTGCAAGTCATTATGTCTAGAGATAAAATTACTAGAAAATCCGACTTTGTCGGGTTAAAATATACCCAAAATCTTATTTTCGGCAGATATCATGTCAAAAATTTTACGTCTCGGCAGCTCGAGGTTGTTTGGCCTTTAAATATGAATACGTAAAATTGAACAAAAATATTAATTTGGCAAGCAATCCGCAGCTGCGGTTTGAAGAGCCATGCTTTTCAGAAATGTTTAACAAATTACATCAGAATTATATATAAAAAGAGAGTTAGGAAAAGCGATTGCTGTCATTTATAAGACGTCACACATCTGATACAAAGTTTTAGCCAAGTTGTCATTACTCAAATACAACTATGAAGTGGTATAATGAGAATAATATTGATGTTAGACCAAAATACATCAATTAAATAAATTGCCCAAATCTTCTTCCAATCGAGATATATTGGGCAATTATTAAACGTAAATTGATAAAGAAAGGTACCACTAAAGTCACCTTTTGTGAATTCTAACTCATTGCGAATCATGTAAAAAAGTATAATTACTTGGAAAAAATTACCTGTGAGTCCCTTTTTTAGATTCTTACTCGGATCAGGATCATATGAGTTTAACTTTCAGTTTATAGGTTCATTATTATAGAAATTCAAAAAAATACCATTCAAAGTATGAAAATTACTAATAGTTTTGGTTACCTCAATATCATATGGATGGCATATCACCCAACTAAGTATTATGTATACATACATATAAGTAAAATAATTTAATATAATAAAAAGTACCATTAGCAGAAAAAGTACCAATTTTACTTGAACCCCCGCTAAGTTTGAAATCAAAGTAATTTCCTGATTTTAGGTTAAATATTATAGAAAATTCAAAAGATAGCATTTTGTAGAACGAAAAAGTACTCCTTAGTTTGGTTTTAGTTCTCCTTTTTGGTATCATAATACCATTGAGCCCCCTATTTTTGATAATATCATGACAGAAAAGCATATTAGTCAAATTTAATGTATATAAACTAACTAATTCAATATATTAAAAGAGTACCATTAAAAGAAAAAGTACCAATTTTCCTTTATTCTCGTCAAGTTTGAATTTTAAATTTGTATAGCATTTCCTATATTATCAACAAATTTTTTTCTATAATACTTAATATTTACCAAAGTCACAGGACCCTTTCATGTAGTGCTAGCACTAGAATCTGTTGTTGTAACAGCTAAAATTTTTAAATTTTCTAATTTGGGGTGCTAGAATCTGTTATTATTATTGCTAAGGATCCAGAAACATGGCCAGTTCCTTTAAAGAAGTTCCTTTAACAAAATTAATTTTATAAGAACTACAGGTGCGATGGCAATGATTGTAAAAAGTTATGTCAAAGAGGAATTTGAATCAGTCGTTAAATTAATTCCAACTTTAAATAATAAAAGATTTCCTTAAGTGCAAATGAAGGTCTTAAGTTTTTATAAACATCTTAAACAAGTAGTTTAAGAGTTTAATGCTTAATTCATTCCAACTATTGGAAAATATATTTTAAAAGCCTATAATTCAGAAAAAGTACTTGATATGGAAGTGTTGCTGTACTAAACTTCAATAAGAACATTAGTACAGCATTTTTTATCGCAGATTTAGTAATCTATTTCAGTGTTTCTAAACATATCCAATCTGAACTCACTCTATGAATATTAAATAATTAAAAATCTATACCATTTTCGTACAGCGTAATACTTTAATCTCCCATATTGAGAGAGTGCAGTGGAAGTTTATTAAATTCGCTCTTCCATCAATTACTTTTGAGAATTCAGTACCATCGTACAGATCCATGTGTTTATTACATATTTGATAATATTAATGACAATATAGATTGCTCAGATTTACTCTTACCATTTCATGTTTATTATGGATTTTTAAAAAGAAATTTAGGCACTTATTTTTTAATTAAATGTTTCCTTTTTAATCTCATGTCATTTACTTTGGGTGGGTGTCAATATTTTTCTGTATGATACAATCATACTGCTTGCGTCGAATTGTTTTATAAATAATACATGCATTGCTTTAATAGTAAACATATGTTGTTCTTGTACATTTTACTCTAGAACTGTTACTTGGAATCACGACATACCGCCGGAGAAATTAAGTTTTACAATGCGTCGGGAATTCGATCGTCAAAGAGAGGAAATTGAATTAATGACACAATTACGCAGTGTATGTATTTTTTGTTTTAATTTTTAAAATCAAATATCCAAAGTATCATTTATAAATTCTGTGACTTTTGTTAAAAATTTAGATTATTGAAACTCGATTAAAAATGACTTTACCAGATGATATTGCATCCGCTTTAACTGATGGCGTTATATTGTGCCATTTGGCTAATTATGTGCGACCACGTTCGGTGGCCAGCATTCATGTACCATCTCCGGGAGTAGTGAGTTTTCAATACAACTATAAAGAACTTTCATTTAATAATTGTTAAAAATTTTTTACAGTCAAAACTAACTATGGCTCGTTGCCGTCGTAATGTGGATAATTTTTTAGAAGCTTGTCGTAAAATTGGTGTTGATGAGGTGAGTTTATTTCTGTTTTTTGTTTGTTTTTTAAATAAATTGTAATTACCCATTAGCTATTAACATGTCCTTATCAAAATGACTAACATTGTTGTACCTCATTATTTTTGGGAGGTATTTTTGCATTGAATGGCTTTAGTTTCTTTTTTTCTAATCATTTATTTGTTAAAATACAAACTTTAAATAAAATAAATTATAAAGTAGTTGGTATAAATTTAAGATTTTTAAAGTAGAAACTCGTAGTAAACTGTTGCTAAATAAAAATGTTTGTAAATAAAAAACGAATAAACAAAATACAATTAACATTTACTTAACATACTTTTGATAATATTCCAACGAATGCATGGGTTCAACTTTTTGTTACAAAACTCATTATTTGGGTGTTAAATTATAATTACAGTTTTTTTTTGTTTCAAAAATATAACGTTATTAGTTACAAGCTCTTGACTAGCTACTTTATTAGCGGAATTGTTAAAATAAAACCAAATTAAGCAATTCAACATAACTGTCAAATTAGACACCTTTTTGTGGGTATCCAACTAACTTTAGGGTTCAAGATTTATTAAATTAGAGTGTTCTCAGCCATAAAGTCACATTTTTAATTTAATTTTATTTCTCAAAATTTAGTAACCCCTAACCTCTTTTGTGAACACTTTAAGAATCATACATGAGCCATAAATATTCTTAGCGGATCTATATGGTGGAAGATGAACATACTAGAATAAAAATTAGTACTGGTAGCTTTTGAGATTTATTTGACACTATGAAATACAATTGCTAGAGAGCAACTAGTTTTAATTTTAGTTATAAGATTTTAATACTTGTTATGAGGCCAATAGAAAAGCGCTTATGGACTACTATGATAATAAATTTTGAATGTGATATATTTTTCAATACTTCTCGGGATAATAAAAAGTGAAATCTTTAGAAACTTGTCCAAATGGCTGAAAACGTGGTTTCATGTAAAGTCGCAAGAAGAATTGGACCGAATATAATGAGAGATGCTCTGTGCAACTTATGAAACATTTCAATGACGGTTCATTGTGAAATCATGAGACGACCTGTATGAGGTATTGGGAACTGGACTGATTGGACTATAGGATAGTTTAGATCTAGTACTCTTCCACTGACGAGTGGTATGGACTTATTAAAACGGACAGGAAAGTTGAAACAAAGTTCTTAGATAATAAACGATAACGTCTGGATGATATTCTAAGCGAGCAATCTAAGTACTTAGAGTATAATCTATGCGTAATCCAAGACATCATTTAATTAATATTAATTAATTTTTTTTTGTTTTTATTTAAAAATTCATTTGTTGTTTTCAATTTAAAAATCGAAAGAAAACGTTCGTTCGCATTTAGAGAAACAGGCAGTTATTTACATTACGTTAGTTTAAAGTTGCTATTATGTTGATGTAACTGAAGGTGTTGATTTTAGTGCAGTGAAAATGGAAATGGTAGGTTTTTCCTCCATATGAAAATATACAAAAGTATTCTTTCAATTACAAAATCAGTATTTATTCTACTATACCTTAACTTACAAATGCAAATAGGATTGTAATCTACATTCATTATATTCTAATTTGCAAGTCTTTATAGGCTTAGAACTCCGCTTTTAATGTAAATAAAATAGTAACGGCACCTAATGATATTATGGCTTACATTCTAAGCGAGAGCACAGCGATTAGGCAACCTAATGTTAAATCTAAGTGGGAAAACAAGCGAAAGAATCACCAATGATTGTTACGAAATATTGTTTAGATAAGCGCTTATTTTTACCGCTGGATCGGTGTGAACAGACAAAAAATAAGTATAGATCGCTATTCTTCAAATACTGTCAATTAAAATAGCCAGCCTATTCCCCTGATAAAGCATAATATATTGCCTAAATCACATATATGTAGCTATATCCCCTATTTCATCGTGGAAACTATACCCTACCAATTTTTGTCTGGGACCCTGTAACATAAAATGTATTTTAGCTCCTCAATATCCTCGCACATCCTTCAAACGTCATGTGTGCCACTACTCCATTTACCAGTTGGATGCTAGTGCATCCAATTTTGACAACTTTGAATAGTTTTTATGTTGACATTATTTTTAACATTATTTTTAAAGAAACACAAATTTCGAAATATAATTATCACATTTTTTCTGAATTATTCAACTCTAAATATACACCCTTACCACTCCCTAGTGGTGAGTGGTATGGATTGAAATGAAATTCTAAGCAGAAGTTCCATACAACTAATCCTAAATGGATGCTCCCCAACTAAAGCAAAATACTGTTTAAGGTATTTATAGACGGCAATACTGAGTATTAACACTCAAATTTAAAATATTATTGAAATCATTTGGTATTTCAAAAAGTCGTTTCGAAAAAACATTTATTGTTTACACGATAGTATTACAAATATTTTATTTCTTTGTTGATTGATATTTTTGTGCAAACATTAGCTATGTTCAATAACTAAAAGTTGTTACTAGTTAGTAACAATTGTTACTGGAAAAGCGTTCATTAACTCATAAACTTGCAAGTAGAGAAAAAATCAAGAGCGTATAAATTTTAGAGAGTGTTCTCTCGTTGCAAACTATTACAAGTTCTATTTTGAACTCGTAATAGTTAGCAGCTTATATTTTATGTTTTGTGTTATTGTTTATTTATTTAAAATTTTATTTTTCTGGTGAAAAAATGCCAAAACAAAAGAATTTTCAATAAAATTGAAGAAAATGTGAGTATTTATACATTTTAAAAGGAATAAAATAAGGAAATTGTGTGTATAAAACAATTGTTACTGGAAAAGCGTTCATTTACTTTTTACTATTTTTGAGAATTTAAGAGAGTAATTTTGAAAATTTTGATTTTATTCTCTCGTTGCAAGTATTTACTGGGAAAGTAAATGAACAGACCTATTATTTTTATTTTATATTTTCTTGACATTTTTGTTTGCCTTATTTGTATTTAAAAATACATACCCGATACATATGAAAATAAAAAGTTTTTAAATTGTTTTAAACAAATTTTGAATACCGACCGTAAATCAAAAAAACATTCGTATCTAATACAAATTTTGTTTAAACGATGACATTGTATTATGATACTTGAATTTTTGACAAATATTAATACTCAGTATTGCCGTCTATAAATACCTTTAAAAAGAAAGCATTTGTATGAAAAAACCGAAAAATTTGCATAACTGATACATTTTTAAATTTACTTACGTGTTTTGGAATGTTACTTCAGTATGCGTTTTCACTAAAATAAGAAAAAAATATTTTATCGACTCACGATCAATTTAAAGAAAATGAAAATTTGCTGAGAAGAGTACGTTTTCTTTTGAAACGACCGTAGCTCAACCGATTTGCAAAAAGTCTATCCTGTTTGAAAGGTAAAACATATATGGTTAAATCCCAGAATATTTTCAAAATTTTTGGAAAATATTTACTTTCAATTTTGTTAAGAAATGTACACTTTGAACTAAATTAACTTTCAAACAGTTTAAGATAAGTTTCTTTAAAATATTTGCCATCAATCGTTTTTGTATAGTTCGTCAAAACGTTCCAAAGAACATTAAAAATAAACACATTATTGAAATTAACCTTTTAGATAAGCATAAAACCACACAAATATTGACACAGTTTTGTAGCCCTGGTAGAGTACGATTAATTCCTTATTTTTTTTTTAAATGTTAAAAAATGTACATATCGAGCCTTTGCGCCAAATTATCGTAATCGACATTTTCTAATTTTTTTTAATGCAAAGCGTTTTCAGAATATCAAAATTGTTAATAACTTCAAAATTACCGTACATTTTATCGTAAACGAATTTTATCGTAAGCGACACACAGTGGTATAGAAAAAAAGAGGGAAATAAATCTGTAACTTCTAAATGGTTAGATTTTTTTGAATGAAATTTAACATGCGCAAAGAAGAAATGTTGTCGAGTTTAAGCTTTGAATATGGATCTCATGACCCCACTAGGGGCGCGACCAAGGGTCCTCAACATAGGACACCTCGGGTATGTTACATTTTTAAAACGGTCCTATTTCTTCGTTTGTATTCCGATTTCAAACAAATTACACATATAGCACTACAAAAAACCACGTCATAGCTATCAATTAGCTCTTATTGCTTTGGAGATATTCGCATTTGAAAATTAAATTTTCAACATTTTTACCCACCCTACTAAATATTTCCCGATTTTCTCCAGTTTTCCTTTATTGGACTAACAACATATGTATGTGTTAAATAAAAAAAGAATTGTTTAAACATAATGACTAAGTCCAATGTTATATGCATTTGAATTTAAAAAATGTAAAAAGGCGATTTTTTGCTAATTTTTTTGGAAAAAATAACTTTTATTCTTTTTAAGTTATCGCAAAAAGTTTCTAAGTGAATGTATAAGGAATTTATACTTTCTGAAAGTTAGGTTTTCATAAAATATTTTAAATGAAAAACCATTTAAAAATTGTTGTTACTGAGGGGACCAAGTCCATTCAAAAACCACCTATTTTGTATGTAAAATTAAACTATAGGGCAAAAATTCTCAAATCGCATATTCGATATAAAGATATAGTAATTGATTTTAGGTGGCCCAATATGTTTCTAATTATTTTGTAAAGGGTTCCGATAACCTCGACCCTGGTATAGATATTATAACCAAAAAACTAAAAATTCCCATTTTTCGAATTTTACAACACTTTTTGGGAATTGCGGGTTTGCGGATAATAAATTTCAAAATTCGTTTTTATTTTTCCATTTTAAATAGAAAAATCTACATAACTGAAAGAAATTTCATTAAAAACCATTCATAAATAAAAATTTAATTTCAATCCGAAAAATTTTTATCTATGCAAAAATTCAATAAAAAACATTTTTTGTCATATTTTTCAATAAAGTATTAAATGAATATTTAATTGTCAAAAGTTATAAATATTTTTGAAAAATAGACAATTAGCTTGTACGAAAGAAATTATATTATATCGCATTATAATATTTTTAATTCTATGTATAAATTTCAAAATAATCAAAAAAAAAAAAAAAATCTGTAAAATTTGTGTTTTGTCGCTTACGATAATTTGGAGCTAAGGGCTCGATATTTTTGACAATTTTTAAAATGTTTGTTTTAATGAATCGCTATATTTTTCACGTGCTTCCCAGAATGTCTTTCACGTCAACGATTTTGATGTGAATATGAACAGATAACAATGTGCAATTTGTTCATACCCCAAATATTAAAAAAATTCTGCGATTTTACCATATCTTTTAAATAAAATAATCGACTTGAAAATAGATTTCAAAACAACAAACATATAATTTATGAAGTTGTAACTTTAAGAATACTGTTGTTTCACTACATTTGCTAATAAAAAAGTACTAAACAATGTGATCGAGAAAAACTATAAGTATTTTCCAACTCTATGGTGGGTGTAGCATTGTGTAGTTAGATGGTCGTTAAGTTTCATAAGTGCGAAATATGCATAGTTCAAGCTAAAAGCTTGAAAAACTTGCCATTCAAATAACATATCACAAGATGTAGTTTCTTTCGGTTTGGAAATAAATCCAATTACTCCAATTACATGTACATTTTATAGAATTTATTGATTCAAAAATGCTTTACTTTACCTTATTTATTGTTGTTAAATATCATAGAAACATTAAAATGTATTATACAAGTTTCCCATTTCATTCCTCTTGTATGTATTTTGTGAAACGACAATTAGAAATCTAAAGCTATTCAGTGTAGAATACAAACAACTATTTTATTATTTGCATCCTTTTCCCTCCTCTATGAAAACAAAATACAAATACATATTTGAAAAAAAAAAATAGTTTACAAAAATCTGTTATTTGGTGTTGGTTGCAGGAGTTGATTTGCTCCTGTGCAGACGTCATACCACTCTCTGCAACTGATGCGGATCATGATAATGACGACATCCTAACATTAGAGGACAACAACGAAAGCAAACTATATCGTAACAATAACAATTGTATAGATGCAGATACTGAGGCCAAAAGTAATGAAGAACTAGAGCAACGGAAAATTTTGCCAAATCCATCAGCTGTGTTGAAAACTGTGGCTGCATTAATTGCAATGGACTACAATCCTCAACATCAAAATATAAAAAACTTGCAACAGCAACATGAATTCCAAATGAAATTACAAGAGTTTCAAAATCATCAACAAGTGTCACAACATTTTGAGGAGTATAAAAAACAAAACTTTTATATGAATAAAAAACCAGATTTAAGCAATCAACGTCGTTGTATGCTGCTGGAAAACCATGAATCATTGCTTGAGGAGGAAGAGAATGAGGAGGAGAGTAGAGTAAGAGGTGAAGATGGAGAAATACAGGAATTGATTAAAGAAGAGCAAAACAAATTAACTGCAACCTGCACCAAAGAACAGATGATGATGGAATTACAAAATTCCAATTATGATAAGTTTGATCATTATGATAATAATTTAAACAGTGGTGGCGTTGGTGATGACTATTATGGCGGTGGTCATGAGGCAGACAACTGCTACAGCAAAAATGGTCACAATAATGCCAGCAGCTGCAACAATGAAAGAAAACAGAAACATGTTGGCTCTTCCACAACAACTTTAAGTGTTGGCAATCTGTATCGTCATTGTAAATTGAAAACATTTCAAAAAATCAAATTAAATTTGATTACACATCACGGCAATACTGGTGTTGGTGGTGGTAGTAGTCATTGCTCCTCCTCCTCCTCTTCGTTGTTGTCATCCTCAATGGACGCCAACACGTTACAGACAATTGTAGAAACCGATAATGATGTAATTACTGGCAATACATTGACGTCCTCCAATACTGGTTTATATCAAATTATCGATGAGAAATATAAAATCAAAGAAACTTCAGCAACATCTGCAGCCAGTACAAACATTATGAAATATAAACTATTCGACTTGTCTTCAATGGAAAAACCATGCGAACAGTCTCCAACAACTTTGTCCTCCACACCAACAGCTCAGCCCACAGATGATATAGCATCAGCTGCAACCATCAACAATACAGTATCGAAACGTATTGAGTTCTTTGAACATGCCAATATACCAAATGGTGGCATAATTAAACCCAAATCAAACATATACAGTATTTATCGCGTTAGCGAAAATATGGCGATCGAAGATGAGAAACTTGTTAAGAATGTTGTCAAACTAAAAGAAGCTGGATCTTTAAAATCAACGGCAGCAGCATCATTCCTATTAAGACACGATTCCCATACACTAACGATCATACTGTCGTGCGTTTTTATTGTGACATTTTTGCTGTTGGTCTTCTTTCCACTGCCAGGCTAGAACATCTTGAAGGCGTTTTTCTAGATATTGTATATTAGTTTAAGTAAACACACATACATATTTATTATATTAAACTTGGCCAACCTCCAAACCCTTTCCTTACATTCCTCTAATACGTAATTGCCATTTAACAATTGAATGTTAATTTTAAGTTTTAACCGTTTTTAAACGAACGTTTTACACAAGTGAATTAATTTTGTTCTTTTTTTTTTACTTTACATATGTATTGCTTTTGTATACATATATACGAAAAAAACAAAAATACCATTTATAATAATTATAAGATTTTATACAAGAATGATGCTTAACGATGCTTATAGGAATCCCTTCCCCTAAAGAAAGTTTCTAAAATACTTTAGTAGAGGCTGCTTAAAATTTAGTATTTAGTTTACAAAAGAAAAAAACTAAAATTAAAAACGAATTTTATTGAATTTATATCTTCCTTTAAACAATAAGGTATTAAACATTTGTTTTTATTGTAACGAAATCTAAATAATGCATTTAAAACTCCCAAAGACTTGAATTATACAATATTTTATATTTCATTTAACTTTCCTTAAAAGTTTCCTATTGAAACTCTAAAAAACAAATAAACAAAAAGCTAACTATTAAATAAAGTTTACCTATTAATCGTAAAAATGTCTTTAAAATGCTTTATGTTGTTTTTAACATTTTTAAAAGATTTAAATAAGTCGTGGAATTCTTTATTTGTATTTAATGCTCATATCTTTTTGAGTTCTTTTGCAATTGTTCACCTTTGAACGATAAATACAGACTAATACAAATTAATGTTAAGAATAATGAGAATCAAAATAACTAATACTTATAAATTTTAATTAAATTGAACAAATTAAAAACGAGACATTTTAGTTCTATTCAAGTTTAGTTCGGTCATATATGTGTACAAGTAAATTCTGTAGAAGTAGAAAATTTCTTAATAGGAAATCAATATGAACAATTGTTAATGATTTAAATAATGATAACATTATTTTAATCAGATTGAACAATATTGTTCAATCTGCGATTATTTAAAATACTTTAAATTTTTGTAACATGGCTATTTGTGTCAATTTGCTGCCGTTATTAACTTAATTTTCAATAATTTCAAAACTATTTTTATATCTACCTTTTACTTATCAACGATTTAAAGCATTTTAAAGGCATTTTATTTATCACAAATTCTTTAAAATGAAAAAGAACCTAAATCAAAGAATTTTCCTAAAATCACAAGTACTCAAATATTTTTGTTAAGTTTGTTTATAATTTATTGTAATTTTAACAAAAAGCAACCTATTAATTGTATCAATTTTATTTTTATTAACAAAAATCATAAGATTTTAAGAAGTTTTTGTAGCTCAACTTGAAATGTTTTAAGAGCTTTAATATTGATTAATAATATTTATTTGATGTTTTTGCTATATAAAATATACTTTAAAGATTTGTTCAATACTGACATTTTTATATAAATTACTTTTTAAAAAGCATTATTTATAAATTTACTACATATAGGAAAAGGAATTCAATAGATTCTAAAGATATTCAACAAACAACTAAAAAGAAAACAATATTTTCTTTTAGAGCCCAATGTTATGCGTCGTTAGAATATATATTGATTTATTTAACCGTTCTTGCCATTTTCATTTGTTATTTATATAGACTGTTTTAATTTACGTAAATCTTCCAGCTAAATACCCAGAAAAATACAACGTCATTGCAATTTTATGTCAAATATTGATCTACAAGAGTGTTTTCAATTTTGCCAAAATACCCTAAACAAAGGTTCGAAATTATTGATTTTTAATGAAATTTTAAGAAGAATTAATTACGAATTAATTCATAGGCTTAATTCTTTAGTACTTCGAACGTATTTCATTCAATACATTAAGAAATAATTTCTTATTGAATCATTCAGGTTTTCTTTAATTCAATTCCATTACACAATGGCTTAATAAAATGTATGAAATGATTCAATTTTTATTCAATAGAAATTTATTATAAATAGTATGCTGGGTCGATTTTTTTCCTAAAAGATCTTATAGCAGAAATTTTCCCCAAAAAACCATAGGTCTAAAATCAAATCCTATCTTGCGCATTTCGACTTTTATCCAATAAAAAAACTATTAAAATAAAATATATACTGAAATATCATTGGATAAAAGTCGAAATGCGCAAGATAGGATTTCATTTTAGACCTATGGTTTCTTGAGGAAACTTTCTTAGAATTTTCCGTAGATTGCGTTTCTGCTATACGATTTTTTACTTTTTTATCGTCCATACAATTCGACCCGGCCTAATAAATAGACTTTAAATTTTTTTTTTTCAATTAATTTTGTAAATGATTAAAAACAAAACGAAAACTAATTGAATGAAGAATAATTATTTCTATTATTTTATTAAACTAGTGTAGAACTCATATTCACAACTAGTGCCAAAGAACTGGATTATTAGAATATCTTTAGAATCAAAATAGTGTTGCACAGAACTGGTTCCAGAAGTAGTAAGCAGTCATTAAAGAAGCTGAAGTGGTTCTGATTGTAATCGTTCTAAAAATGTACCTGGGATGTTTTTAATAACAAATAAAATTAAATATTTGTTAGAATTTTATCATCGTTTTACAGTTCTGAATACGAAGACGAAAGATTTTTAAGTATTTATAAACGATATTTGTAAATGCCATATTTTCAATATTAAGTCGTGTTTTTTTTGGGTATGTCTTTATTGTTCGGTTATTTGTTTTTGTTAACACGATATTTTCAATATAGGGTTGTATGTCTGTTCCGATACTTGGGAAGAGTCGTTAGTTCTGCATGGGTATTTTGTTTTTATTCATCATATTTAGGTACTAGTTATTATTATTTCATAGATATATCAAATTTGTATAAATTTTTCGATAGTCGAAGGAATCTATTGAATTACCTTTGTTCGATGCCACAGTATCAAAACATTTTCCGTTATATCAAATAGATATATTAATAGTAGAATAGAACTCTGAATAATAATAATTTGCTTTTCAAATTGTTTATAGTAATAAATCGATGGAAATTAAGTTTCAACAGAAAAAGCAGGGACACAGTTTACTAAAACAAATTACCAAGTGCGAAAGTAGTATTAAATTAAAGTATACAAAACCTAAACCTAAAAATTTAAATATGAAATCATATTGACATATTTTATTTCAACAAGCAATAAATTAAAATGCCAAAACGATTCATGATTTAGATTATATATAGTTTATCCAAAATAAAAAGGAAACCATTTGAATGCAGTGCCTTAAAACTGAGTGTTGTAACTTTACAGTAGATTGTGGTGAAATTGATGATTGAATTAATATTTATTTTTTAAAATTTCCCAAAAGAGCAAACCCAATGCCTCAATATGATTTCATATTATAGGAATAACATAAAACAAAACTTAACTAACAACATTCCTTTTATTTCTTAGAAAAAAATATTACTTTTTAAAATCAAATGTCTTAAAGAACAAATACAATTTTCAATATAAAATTTTATTGAACTAATGAAACACAATTTTAAAATCGTATTATTATTAAAATACATACATACATACATATATTGCTAACATAAATATGAAAATACATAAATAAATAAACTAATGCGCATATATTTTTGTCCCCTATTTAATAGAACTAATAAATAGTTATTAAATTAGATTAAACATGAAATAATCATTTACCAAATTATTTATTATACCATGTACTTAATGATACACCAAAAAAAAACCCAAAATGATTTCATACGATAAATACAAAGATGAAAAACCTTTCTTATATACATATATAAATACACATATATACTAATATTTAAGTCATACATAAATATATTTGCATTTATTATATACCCTATATGCAATCATATACAACACACGCGCATAAATTATATATTCGTACGTATTTATTATTCTATTAATTTAATGAATTTAACAACAGAAAATTTAAACAAAATCCATGAATTACTTTTGATACAATATAAACAAAAAAAAACTAAACTAAACATTTTCGAAATGAGTTTTATTCTTTGCTGAACACATTTGTTTTTCAATAATTCATTTTAAATATTTCAAAGCGAATTTACAGAGAATATCAGGGAAATATGTATAAAGTTGTTTAGTAATGTAAAATCTTTGCAATTCAAGTACATATGTAATTGCATCTCGTACCCACGAAAAATTAACTGTATAACAGTTTATATCGTGGCCTAATCGCGAAAATATTTTAGGTGCATAACAAAAAACTTGCACATGTAATTTGACTAATGTGCAATTTGGCTATGCTAACAAAATTGACAGTTCGTAATACACTAGTGAGAAATATAATCAATGGTTAAAGTGCTCCTAAATTTGTTTCTGGTTTAACTTAACAGCGTGTTAAGCTAAGTTTTACTAACAAGTAAAATACTAGCTCTAGGTTTTTGAACTATTTAATCACTTGTTATAGAAGGACTACATCCATATATGTAGCTAGTGATAACACAAGCACATCTGGAACCCGTTCTTTGAAATATGATTTTTAAATAACTTTATAGTGTTTACACATTGGCTCGAATAAAGATACATAGAATCTTTTTTCAAAAAAAATGTTCACGGGATTTTATGGTGAGCATTTTTAAAATAAAATATAACGAACGATACATGTATCCCAGAATCGATGAGCTATCTTTTTTCTAGAAAATATAAGCGTTAATTTCTTTTCAGAACTAGATCTAAATGTGTTAATTTTGAACAAATATCATAGATGGAATAACTGAGTCTAGAACCGAAGTTCCGATGGTGACAAATTCAATAAAAAATCATTGATTAACATCACTTTTGACATTATTACTAATGATTTAATCTAATAAGAAGAAAAAATAATAATATAAATTACTTAGGACTTTATTAAAAATATTTAATAGTTAGTAGAACAAGTTAAAGTGAATTCGTTTATTACTCTGTCTTGACATCAGAAAGGCATTTAAGGCATTTTCAAAAGAGGTGGTTTCATAAATTTGCGGCATAGAACATAATAAATATCTCAGTTATTAAACAAAATTTTGCTCTTTTCACTCATATACATGACAATGCATTCTCATAAATTAGGTTTTTGGCTCTCAATTATCCTATTTAGTTTTGATTATATTTTAAGAAGTAATCACCTCATTCCCATGTTTATATAGGAAATTACATGCTCTGCAAATATTGTAGAGACATCTGGATACGTATGCCATATAATAATTTCATGCAAATATCCCCGTAACTCTAGGATGAACCAATGTAAATTATTATAAGAGAAGTAATGAATTTTTATGGAACAAATTTTTTAATGATACAGTGTGTGTCACTCAAAATCGTACAACATATTTTTTTTAAATATTATGAAATTATACAGGCAATAATAGGTGATTATATAAAAAATTAAAAGTCATTTTATTAATTGGAACAAAAAATATGCATTTCAACAAAAAAGTTAACAAAATCTCAATTCCTTAAAAAAATATTGATGAAAATTAAAAAAATATCACAAAATTCCTATTTCACTTAAATTCGTACACTTATATTAAATTATAATTAAAACTTTAAAAATTAAAAAAAAAAAAATTTTAATATTAAATAATCCTAATACTTTGTAGGGTATCCTTGCTATTTTTTAGTGCCTGTAGGTTTTTAAATGAAGCGTTGATTTTCTGGGCACTGACAGTGTTACCCAATTTTTTTATTTGTAGATAAGGGCAATTAAAATTATACCATATTTTCTGATATGTAATAGCACAGACAATATAAAAATAGCATTTTAAAATATTTTCAAAACATCAACTTTCTAAAACTAATGAATAAAATTTGACTACGATTTTAAGTGAATTGTTGGGCAAAGCCCTTTCGGGGCTACTGGGATAATACGTCCCAGCAATTTTCAAATGCAATTTCTTATCTAAATAACCCCTAAACCATGTTTAAGAGTTCATTATAATATTTGAATAAAAACATAACGGTACATGTCAGCGTATTCATGCAGCTTGAAAATGAATTTCACAACTTTGTTAAAATTTGAGCAGTTTGAAGTCGGCCGCACTTTAGTATAGACAAAATATAGAGAAAATAGTATAGAAAAAATATAGAGAGAAATAAATCTCTAACATGCGCAAATAGGACTTCTTGTCGAGTTCAAGTTTTGAGTTTGGACCTCATGGACCCACCAGGGGCGTGGCCAGGGGATCCCAAAGTAGGAAACTTTGGGATTCCCTCGTTTGGATTCCAATTTCAAAAAAAATACTAAACAAAGAATGTCCTCGTCAAGCACTATAAAAACCCTTATCGTATCTATCAATTATCTCTTGTAGCTTAGGAGATATTCGTAATTGAAAATTAAAATTTCAAAATTTTTACCCACCTTGCTCCAGTTTTTTTATATCAGAGGATCCAAATATTTGTCTCCCTTTTTATTTTATTAGACCAGTATGCCAGTAGAGCATACTGGTCTTCACTTGGTACCGAAAAGTGTACAAAGATGATATGGTCAGGCTGCAACAACGCTTTGTGTTATAAGTGTTTTGGATTATTCCACAAATTAAATCCCTAATTACATTTATAAATTGCTATAAATAAGCAAATATATGTGTACTTGCATCTAAATTTAGTAATATTCTGATGTTTTATTCTTTTTTTAATTTCGAATCTCCCATCAAGAACACGGATTGGGATTATATGTCCCAGGATCAAAGGACGATTTCAGGATTTCTGAGTATGCAGAACATAATATTTGTTCCTCATCTTTTAGAATATCCAAAAATTTCTAGCGTATATATTTTGGTTCTCAAAATAAAACTCCGTCCCGAAAGAGTTAAGAAAGGAATTTGAATGAAATATTTAAAATGAATTAGAGTTTAATTTGTTAAACATTTTAATTTTAAACGAATCTAAACATTTCTCTAATAACGAATTTCACTTTGCAATATTTTAGAATCTAATATGCTGTGCTGCAGATGTGCTGGAAGGCAAAGGTGCGGTCCAAGTGGCCATAACGGTGGGTGAACTCTTCCGTATTCATGGCAATGGTGCTAATATACAAAATAGTAGTAAATCTCCTACGCGTGCCACACGAGCCACTCTAACGCCATCACCCATAGTTTAAATAAAATGCCAAAGAGACGACAAGAATTAAATGTTTAATATGTGACAAGTAAAGTAATATTTGTAGCTAAAAAAATCTTCGAATTCTTGAGGTGCAACAAATCGGTTGCTATAAATATTAAATAGAAATGGTTCCTTAACATTTCAAAATGTTGTTGTGAATTTATGTATGAAGCTGTAACTATGATGATGACACAAACAGTTTGGAAATAATTATTGCTGCAAAGTATTATAATATCGAGATTATTTTGTTTTTAATTTTACGATTTCTTAATTTCGTTTATAAAAATACACTTTCTTGTAACAAATGTGCTTAGTTGAATTGTATATTATAATTTAAGTATTTTTTTTTAATAATCTTTGTAATAGACTGCTTTTATATTTTGTTTATTTTGTTTCTTTTTTAAGCTAAACAATACACAAACAACTCTTGTTCACTGTAAATACATGACACCAAAAAATTAAATCACAAACAAATATTATTATAAACAATTAAAAAAAAAAAACAATTAAATTTACCCACATTCATTCATAATCACTTTTTACAAACACATTTATTTATTTTATTTTTTCAAACGAAAAACCAACGAAACATTTACTGACAAATTTATTATGAATATTATTTTGTTCTATAAATTTTGTTATTTATTAATTTACATTCGTTTTTATATAAAATTAATATTTACAATTATTAATTAAATATAAAATTTATATACTACCTACATTTACATACATATTTATTCGAATTTATCGATCTTATATTTTATCAGTGATATGTACTACCATTCATAGATATACATATATGTATATCGTTGTTTCAAATGCAAGCGGCCCTAGCTAACATTTAAATAGTTTTATTGTGAAGTTAAAAAATATTTGTTATGTGAAAAATCTATAATAATCACCACTATCGGCAATAACATGTGAAATTTTGTTCCCATGAAATATCCATTTCCCTCGAAGGTAAAATTGCTATCGGGAAAATCATGATGAACTTTACATTCACGATAGTTGATTTTGTTCGTAACAAAATTCCATCTAAAAATTTCACAACAAGGGGAATTTTTTTCACGTGAACAAAGTTGATGAACGAAAAAAGGAAAATATTTCATGTGAAATGTTGATTCGCGATAGGGGTGAATAACTGAAAACTATGTTTCATGCAATTGTATTTATAACCACCATAGTGAAGACGGTAATATGCGTTTCCGCTTAGGTTTGTAACGCCCACATATGTATATTGGTTCAACACCGACCTTCCCTACCGTTCGATATAAAATCAGTTTCTGTGTAGATCGACTGCCAGTCCATATAAATTATCAAATTTTGCCCATGTACTTTTATGGCTCTTAGACTTGGTTGAAATCGGAATTCATAGCCACCATATGAATGCCATGGGTTTATTTATTTATTTGCTTCTTTAGATTTAAATTATTAGAGAATTAACGCTTCCAAAACCCAAAACATAAAACTATAGTAAAGTATGGAATACATTTTTACGATGTACATTTATCCATACTCGATGTGGTCGGCCTTGACCGACTATACATTCTTAATTCTAACTATATAGAATATTTTATTAGTTTGCAGATTATTTGGAATGTTAGCAAGGGCTTTATGCATTTTAGGCAATGATATGCACATTTTTCTCGTAAATGATTTTTTGTAAACCAATTTTTATATATTTTATAAATTTTTATATATTTAATAATCTATAATTTAAAACTTTGCATTTAATGTCACAATTTAAAAAAAAGGATTTAAAAATATATGAAGGGAACAAATATAAAATAAACAATTCGGTAAATATTCGTTTTGTTTTTAAAATTTTTTACCAAACGAGTTAATAGCCGGTAGTACAATGTTAAATACTAATTTGCCAATTTATACCACAACTTTATTAAATAAAACTGAAAAATCACCAAAAGTGCAAACATATTTTATTTAATAAAGTTGTGGTATAATTTGCTAAAACAGTATTTAACATTGTACTACCGGGAATAACTACTCGCTAAGTGAATAAATTTAAATTTGTTTAGCTTAAAATTTTGCTAAGTTACCTACGTGAAGGTGGTAGGTATGGTTGAGGATTCTTCACCGTATTTTTGAAATCCATTTAAACAAATTTTTGTTTTTGATTTTACTTTTCGCTCTTAACGAATCCTAACGTAATAATTTTTTAATCGGTTTCAAATTCTTAAAAAGAAATGAAAATATTTGCACAGAAAAAGTTCAATATAAATAATACTTTTGATTGATTTCAATTCATATTAGCGGTATTCACAATGTAGAGTACTCGGCCTGGTAATGTAGTTAATTAAAGAGCACAATAGCAAAAAACTAAGAACAAAATAAATTAAAAATATAAATGTTTGTTAATAAATAGCTCTTATGCTTTTTTATTAGGCCAACTACTCTACATTGTGAATACCGCTATTTTTTATTTCAAATTATTATTTAAATTTTCATTTATACATATTGAGGGTATTCATTTAAAAAAAATGGAAAATTACACTCTGATTTTTTTTACACTTTTACACAACAAAAACAATGAAATCTAAAAAAAAATAGTATTTTTATGGAAATTTGTTCATGTTTTTGTTGTGTAAAAGTGTAAAAAAATCAGTGTGTAATATTCCCTTTTTTTGAAATGAATACCCTCATTGTTATGTTGTTGAAAAATATATAAAATTTTCCTTGGAAAATGTAAAAAATAAAAATTTCCGTCATGTACAATTTTCTAATATTTGTGAACATGTTCTGATTGAAAAAATTTGGGAAAAAAAACTTGCCATTTTAATAATAATTATGAAACAAATCATTCCATTTATGAATTTTTTTTTTCTGTGTATGAATTTTTGAAAAGTACATATACATATATCCCCTGCAAGAAATGTCAATAGTGGAACTGTATTGACTTACTATTGACACAGTAACCAGTTGGAACCATAGACTCACTAGTAGATTTTAGTAATTCTAGTCTACCTTTTTGTACTTTTCTGAAGTATTTTGTTAACATTTGACGTTACATTAAAAAATTAAAAAAAACAAAAAGGTACGAATTCATATCAGCTGGAAGATTCGTCTTCAAATTCATTGAAATGTAGAAGCTACATTGACAATGTCCCCAAATTAGTCGACAAAAATGGAGATTTGGAACACTTGTCCCCAGGTTTCCTTCAGGGTTGTTTTTATTACTTAATACATACAAACATTTTTGAATAGTTCATGATTTGTTTAATTTTGGCTCTAAATTATTTCTAGTTTTTTTCAGGCCTAAACGAACTTAATATTCGGCCAAACAATCATTATTCTGCATAATCCGAAACAAACCTAAACTTTTCAAATATTCTATTTATTTCCAAAAAAAAAAATGATTTTAATTTAAGAACATGTTCCAGTTCATTTTAAGGTACCCTGCAACATCCAATTTACATTGTGTGGACGACTCCTTTAATTATATCTTGAATACAAGTGTTTTGTTGAGGGAACTGTTTGGATTTTATATATTACATTCAAAATTTGTTTCT
Organism: Calliphora vicina; assembly: GCF_958450345.1. Classification (NCBI taxonomy): domain Eukaryota; kingdom Metazoa; phylum Arthropoda; class Insecta; order Diptera; family Calliphoridae; genus Calliphora; species Calliphora vicina. The sequence continues at coordinate 68,730,847 of NC_088781.1, read as the reverse complement.
CCTGTAAAATTCCATAGACTACGATTTTTCTTTATAAAAGTTTCTAATAGCAAAATAACCATACAAATCGATATCAGTTTTTTGACAACTGCCAATCCGTACTGATCTGTGATCATTATTTAAATAAATATACTAAAAGCCATATTAATTTTTAATGAAATCTATATTCCCTGCGTAGAATTTTTCATTTCATTTTAGAACATACATAAAAAAAAACATTAACATCGATTACAGATATGCTAAAATTTAAATTATCCTACTCAGATCACCCCAACTTTGACAATCAATTCAAAAGATATTATTTTCATATACATATCTTTAAGAATTTTAAATCGGTTAATAAATGACTACATTAGGATTCGTAAAGGGTGCAAAGTCGGCAAAAAATATTTTTGGCACTGGCTTCAGATTTTTGTGAGGATTTTAAAAATTACACATGTGATTAAGTTCTCAACCAGTTATACAACTTGGTGCGAGTTATTTTTCAAATATTTGTTTTTGCAAGCAACATTAAACATTTTACTAAATTTGAATTGAATAAATGAAAAAAATTAAATCAGGACGAACTACTGCAACAATCAATATTAATTTGTTTAAAATAACAAACAAAAAATCGGTTGTAAAACCGCATAAACAATGCTGTGTTTTAGAAAGAAATACATTATTATACATATAATAAATATAAGTATTTGTTTGTCTAGACAAATATTTTTTTATTGCCATAATTGAAATAGTCACATTTACTTAAAACTTTATATACGATTTTTTTTAAAGTCATTTTACTTTGTTTTTTTTTTTTGTTTGTTTTAGAAATATCTTAAACGATATTAATTAATAATAGGCATATTATAATTAAAATAAATAATATAATTTGTGTATCAGCTGCAATTAGTATTAAGTCAAGTATTTATAATAAATACTGTCATTCAAAGATATAGAAAAAACATATGATTGAGAAAGTTACTCGTAAATATAATGGTTTATAATTAATTTTATTTTAGTTTTTTGTTTGCATGCACTTTTTTAAATGTTACCACTCGTAATTTATACTATTTAATAAATGAATGAAAAAATAAAAAATCATACGTCAATATAAAAGTAATTAAGAATATGACAAGACATACGAATAAAAATCACATAAATCTATCAAAATACAATGAGTTTTTAATTAAATTTAACTAGAAACTAAAAATATGGGAAAAATCAATATCTAATTAATGTACCATATTTTTGAAGAGTCATTTAAAATCATCTATCGTAGTAGGATTGGTTAATTTCGCAGATATGTAATTAAAAAATTATTTTAACGTTGTTCAGTTATTTCTGCAAAGTTATACCAATTTTTTAATGCAAAATGTAAGTAAGTTACTTCATGTGGTTTTATTTTAAAATCGAATAAGGTAAAATCAGAATCTAATTTTCAAGGAAGAAAATTATACATATAATTTTTGTACTTTTTTATTCAAATAAATTTTTTCAATAAAAGGACCAAGAAATATTATTTTCAAATTACACTTTTTACCAAAGACATAACTGTTATAAGAAATATCTAAAAAAATTTAGCCATAACTGTTATATTGTAGAAATAAATTTTTGTTTCTTTAAATAATAGTTATTCTCAATGAAAATAAGGCCCTAATTTTGTAAATCACGTCACAAAGTGATATTTATATGGAAAGCAAAAACAAAATTTCAAAAATTTGAAAAATTTGTTTTTGTTGTATATAAAAAATCTTTACAGAACAAACGCACGAAAATTCATACAAATCGAAAATAAAAGTTATGAGAAACGTAAAAAAATATAAATCGAAAATAAAAGTTATGAGCAACGTAAAAAAATATATATTATGAATAACACTTATTAGGCAACGTAAAAAAATATAAATCGAAAATAAAAGTTATGAGCAACTAAAAAAAAAATATTTATTATGAATAACTCTTATTTGAAAATGTAAAAATTATTCATTGATTTATGCCTAACTTTTTCAGTCTCAAAAAATTTAATAACAGTTATTTTTGGTCTCTGCTTTTTACTGATAATTAATATGAAAAAAGTTACCCCCTTTTTTCATCAAACCAGACATTTGATATTATTTATTCAAATTTGAAAAAGATAAAATATTGTTACGAAATTGTACTTGAATTCAAATATAACGGTTTTAAAGGCTTGTTTAAAGTTGCATAATTCCTCTCAAACAGCACTGCTTATGAGTGCTTGAATAAAAGCTTTGAGTTGATCATATAGTTCTTCCTTCACCCATTCCATCATTAGCTGAAATCTAACTATAGTACAGACACAAACCCTAAAGGTAGGGTCACACATGGCAAATATTTGACGAAAAAGACGTAACCACTAAATAAAATATATTTAAATTTTCTTATTTATTTCAAAAACTCCTTTTACTTAGGACAATTTAAAACATTTTCAAAACTTTAGTTTTATTTTATTTGGTGCTAAACTACGTCAATCAAATGTATGCTAAATAAAGTGGTTACGTCTTTTTCGTCAAATATTTGCCATGTGTGACCCTACCTTAACATTCATATGAAGAATTTCATACTATGTATAAATTTATACATACATATTATATTCATATTTAATATGAAGGCGTACCCCAAGGAAGTATACTGGGTCCCTTCCTATATTTGCTATATACTTGTGATATGCCTACAAACAGTCGAACCCACATATCAACTTTTGCTGATGACACAGCTATACTAGCCATTCATGAAAACCCCAAGAAGCATCTGTACTTTTACAAGATATAGAAAGGTGGTTAAAACAATGGATAATAAATGTAAACGAGCAAAAATGTATACATCTCACTTTCACATTGCGTAGAGAATCGTGCCCTCCAATCCTAATAAATAATCATATAATACCTCAACAAACTGAAGTTAAATATCTAGGTCTGCATCTAGACCGACGTCTTACCTGGAAAAAGCATATACATAGATACGAAATTGACTCAAATGAAGTTAAAATTACTACAAATTTACTGGCTAATTGGTAAAAACTCGAGATTGAGTTTAGATTGCAAACTTTTGCTGTACAGTTCAATAATAAAACCCATATGGTGCTATGGAATTCAATTATGGGACACGACCTCAGCTTCTAATATTGAAAAAATTCACAGATTTGGTATGTGAGAAATATTAACATTCATAAGGACCTAGGTGTCTCCCTGGTGAAAAATGAAATAAAAAAACAAGCGGAGTCATATTTGAAAAAGTTAGAAGTTCACCCAAACCCACTTGCACGAACATTAATGAGAAGTAATGGCCAACAGACCTGCGCTGATGATAGGATCTATAAATTAAACATAATTTTTCGTCCAACTGTGGTGGGACGTAAATAAAAATTAATATTTAGATTTAAGATTTGAACAACTTATTGATAGTTCACATTATTTTGTGAAGATACAATAAATAAAATATTAAAAAAAAATTAATATTCAGTTAATGTTGTACCGTTACATTATCAGCCCAATTATGAATAAAAATTCTCCGGGAGTTTTTTTCCTTTTCTCATTTTTCCTATTCAAATTCAATGGGGAAAAAAACTCCCGGGGAATTTTTTATTCATAATTGGGCTGTATATTTTAAATGCAGTTATATTAAATTACAGTCTCACTTGATGTCTGACAATACAGCAAAAATATCAATAAATTGAATTTGTAAATTTTTTCACTTGTTTATCTTGTGAAATAACCAGCCCTTTTTCGTTTCCTTGATCCTGTGATAATCGGAGATTAAAAAATCATACGTGAAGCACAATGAAAAAGTCTTACAATTTCTTCAAAATACCACATTAAGAAATTTTAATTAAAAAGAAAGAAGAAAAAATACAGTACGGGCTCGATTTGTGCAACTACCTATTATTGCAACTGACCGATTAGCGCAACAGCCTATTTTTTAACATTAGAGTCTTTATAACTGCAACTTTTTTCAAAAAACAGACGCGATAAGTGCAACTTTATTTTTTTTTCTTATGTAATATTATTCACAAGTTATTCTATTCCCTTCTCTATTTATTCTGGTTGTTTTTTTAATCAGAAGCGTAATTCAAAACTACTTGCCAAATCATAGGCACCTAAAAAATACTTTCACGACGACACTGCTCGCATAAAGAATTTTGGCTGTTTATTCACAGTTATTTTTTATTAAAATATTTTTTTATTTATTCGAGTACATATTATATTTATTTTTACTTTGTTTTGTTTAATAAATGATTTTTTGTTAATTAAATTGCATGTTTTTGTTAAAAAAAGAATAAAAAACAAGTAAGAGTGCTATATTCGGCTATGCCGAATCTTATATACCCTTCACCTTTGTTGTGGATGCATTATTATTTTTTATAATTAGTATATATGTATGTATGTACATTGCCCACTTTCAACGTACAGCATCCTAAATTTATCAAGAACACAAAAAACAACGCCAAACCAAACAGAACACCAAAAGAAAAAACAAAATACGCAAGGCAATGAAACCAACACACATCTAAACATACGTTTAATTGTATAAAAAACAACAACAACGCCAAAAGAAACAAAACACAAAAAAAAAAAAAATACGCAAAGCTTGCACATCCAACCATACGTTTTGATGTTTTTTTGTCAAAAAAACCAACACACAACCAAACTAACGTTTAGTTGTATAAAAAACAACAACAACGCCAAAAGAAACAAAACATAAAAAAAAACAAAATACGCAAAGCTTGCACATCCAACCATACGTTTTGTTGTTTTTTTGTCAAAGCATGCAATACATTGTGTTTTTTGATGAAATTTTCAGAGGTTGTCTCGGATTTTTGCTCATATCTCCGTTATTTATGGACGGATTTTGCTGATTTTAAATAGCAAAATTCTCGAAAGTATGTCTGACAGAATTGTTGAAGATTTGGATCCCGGAGATATCTGGGGCCTTCAGAAAATTGATTTCAACAGACAGACAGACGGACAGACAGACAGACAGACAGACAGACGGACATGGCTTAATCGACTCCGCTATCTATAAGGATCCAGAATATATATACTTTATAGGGTCGGAAATGAAAAATGTAGAAATTACAAACGGAATGACAAACTTATATATACCCTTCTCACGAAGCTGAAGGGTATAATAATAGCGTATATAGTGGTTGCTTATTGCAACATTTCGAATATCGCAACAACCTCGATTTCCTTTCGGTTGCGCAAATCGAGCCCGTACTGTATTACCAAAATATAAAAATTTGTAGCATTTGTAACATTGAAGTAAAGTGGTATGTATGTAGTTTTAAATTTGTTAAAATCTCCAGAAATGTATGGGAAATATAAAACGGGTGGAACAAAAAAAGTATATCGAAATATAGTTTATTATAAAGCAATGCGATATAACTTGAGTAAAATTATCAAGAAAACATTTACGCAATGATATAAAAATAATGTGTTAAATTTTGCAAAAAAAAATAATTTATGGGCCTGCAAAGAGTCTGAAAATCGGTGGGGCCTAAAAAAAATGTCATCAGTTTTTGGCCTACAGCTAATTCAGACTTGGTGATGCCGTTTAACTATATATGGTCATAATATATGTAGCTAAAATGTAACAAAAAAATTTTGTTACATTTTTTGCCAAAATTTTATTGGGAAAAAATTTAACAAAACGTGTTTGATTGCCATATTAAGTTAAGCCGTATCACAAAGTCTGAATTAGCTGTTAACCAAAAACTGATGACACCTTTTTTAGAGGCACCACTGATTTTCAGAATCTTTGAGGGCAAATGGACAAACGGAGTATAGGGTTTACTACCCTTTGGTAGTAGAGTCGAACCTATACTGTCATGAGTGTGTGTTTTTCCATAGTGTAATGTTGCTTTAAGATATAGTTTTCTCAAGTTCCATAAAAATCGCCCTTATTCATAACACAGAGGAACAAAATTGACATTTTGGTTTGGTGCCGCGGAAAATGTTTTTGATAAAACATAGTCAAAACTATTTTTTTTTGAGGAAATTAAAAACGCTTTTTTGTACTGGTATTCTACACAAAATTATCTTTTCTTTGACATCAATTTTGTTTAACTAAGTTTCAGGATATATTGGTGATATCGCAAGGATGTTAAAAATTAACTTTTTTCAGTTTCATCCTTATAAGTTAGGCCTATGGTAAAAGGGTTCAAAATTTTTTCACTATATACAATAAAAACATATCAATAAACTAATTTATATAAAAAATATTGAAAATTCGCTGAAAATATACTAAACTATTTGGCAAATAACTCAAAGTTTTACAATTGTCCAATTCACAATTGATGTCGTAGTGTTGTAGCATTGTATGTCATAAATATTTTTCAAACAAATTTTTCGAAACAAAAACAAAACATTAATAAAAAAATTACGACATACAACGCTACGACACCAACTGTGAATTGGGCAAATATTATTTATTCATATGTTTTTCGTATTAAAAAAATTATGCAAATGTTCGTAACTTGAATGTTAAACTAAAGATTTTTATTTGTAGATTAGCGCGATCACAAAATATCTTAGATTTTTTTTTAAATTCCTCCTTGTGGTTGGCGTAAATGTCATACGCCTACGACAGTTTCGTACTAGATTAAAGAAACAGTTTGCATTTTATCTTTAATCTAGTACGAAACAGTCGTAGGCGTATGACGTTTACGCCAACCACGATATATGTAGGTGATTATAAGAAAAAACTACTTAAACTATCAATATTTCGGTTAGGTAAGGGTCCGTTTTTCTGTAATTGACAGCGAACGCCTCAAAAATAAAAATTTGCTTTAATTTCCTGTTTTTTTTTTTTTTTTGATAAATATAATTTCTCTTGTTATATTATTTCATTATGGCTAGTAAGATGAGATGCTGTGTTAAAGATCCTAATATGTTTATTACATTTGTGGCGAATATACATACAGTAGCGAGCATAAAAAATGCAACTCTATGCAATGTGATTTTCAACAGCACTGATTTTGCTCAAAAAGGTATCCAATTGTCCACATCTGCAGTTTTTATATTCATATTGTTCATAGGCAATTATTGTATGATATTTTGTCTAATATTTTTTTACGTAAGGATAATTATAGAATTTTTAGTAAAAACAGTGGTAAAATTGTGCGAGCAAAAAAATGCAACTCTACGAAAATTTTGAAAAAAATAAATATAAAAAATTGCTAAAAACTATTACCATAATTTACTATTAATACAAACAAATTTAAGGACATTAAAATTCAAAAGGATAAACATTTTATCCAAAAAACGCCATACTCCTATTCCGTTATAAAAATTTAGATATAATTAAGAATTGTGTTATGATTAGAGTGCCGAAATAATTAAATATGGCTAGTTTTTAATTGGATTTTATTGAAATAAAACTAAAATGTTAGACATTGAAGTAATCAAGGCTGTGTTACCTTGGATCCATGTATCCGTGGAATTTGATGCTACCCAAACGAACACATGTGGACATTTATGACTATTGCAACCTCAAAAAGATAATTTAATGATGCAAATATAATAAGAAGAAACCAATTCAATAAACCATGTATTATTTACAAAAATAAATTAAGCGCCTATGCTTTTCGAAGCAGGTCCTTTATTACTTAAAATGGTGCAGTCGTATGATATGGAAGGTCAATTAACGTAATTTTAATTTATTCTTTTCTGATAGTTTCGATATGTTACTCAGGCCGTCTGGTCTCAGATATTCCCTTAAATATTAAATTAAAATAGTAAAAAATTGCGATAGCTAAATAAAGGATTCTATGAAATAGGAACAGTGTCAAATTTAATATTATTAACAGTTGTCTTCCGCTGTTTTGAAATTCGTTTATTTACCAAAATAAATGAATATTTGAATATGATTTCATTACACTATGTAAAAATTGAAGACTTTTGGAAAAACACAAGATCATGACAGTATAGGTTCGACTCTACTACCAAAGGGTAGTAAAACCCTATACTCAGTTTGTCCATTTTGGTGACTGATTTTTTTTTATGGGCCCCCAAAGATTCTGAAATTCAGTGGGGCCTCTAAAAAAGTTGTCATCAGTTTTTGGTTAACAGCCAATTCAGACTTTGTGATACGGCTTAACTTTATATGGCAATAATATAGCCAAGAGTCCGCCAAATAAATTTTGTTAAACATTTTGTTTCCAATAAATAGCTTTATCGTGCATTTTTGTTGAAAAAATATAGGAAGACATTTTTTTTTTACTTTTTTTAGAATAACTTCCAGGGACTCTTAATTTTTCAATAACAATATTTAGCAAAATTGTAGCTATGGTAAATCTGAATTGTGAACATATAAATGCAATCTGAACATATCTACACAGAAAAAAATATATTTCAATTCAAACATTTATCCCATATTGAACTGGTTTCAATTATTTCATAATTAAATCAAGTATTCATTTGCTCAAAAACAAAATTTCTTGATATTTTCTATTGAATTTTGAGTTTTGAATTTGAATTTTTTGGCAATTGAATATACAATTTTCGTTATTGGTTGAATTTCAAATACAAAAATTATTGAATAGATAATTTTCGTAATTGAAAACACATTTTTGTTATTTTTTGTGTTTCAATTACGATCGTCATGATCGTGTGTTTTTTTCACTGTTGAACAGTGTTATTTGTAATTTTTAAAGACCACATGATGTCATATGATTGTGAAAATATTATTTTAGCATTAAATTTCAGCACCCTTCTAACATTAACTAGTCATATCCTTTTGATCTTGAGTTCTTATGCACTCAGTTTCATGCACACCACCACAATTATTTGATTTCCTTTTCATAGAGAATATCCGCAAGATTTTCAATTAGTAAAGAAATAAATAAAAATTCTTAAAATGTTCTTGGTTTTCGAAAAACCATATTGAACAGAAAATGCATCATTCGTTAATTCTGTTATCCTTTGTAGATTTCATATCCTTCAATTTATAAGTACATATTAACAGTAAATTACTGTATTGTAACAGTATTATAGTTTTTAGCAATTTTTTATAATTATTTTTTTCAAAATTTCAAGTAAATTTTCTTAGAGTTGCATTTTTTTTGCTTGCACAATTTTACCACTGTTTACTAAAAATTTTATAATTATCCTTACGCACAAAAATATTGGACAAAATGTTACACAATAATTGCCTATGATTAATAAGAATATAAAAACAGCAGATGTGGACAATTGGATACCTTTTTGAGTAAAATCAGTGCTGTTGAAAATCACATTGCATATCGTTGATCACATTGCATATACTGTTCTCCAATAGTATTTTGCTTACTTAGGTATTCGAATTCGCAACTTAGACAATTCCTGGGTATATAATGTAGAAATAAATGGGTGAATTCCAAAATGTATGTATGCAATGCAACCTTAAAAAGTCGAGAGATTCTTAACGCAACCGTGTAAACTTTGATAATGTTTCATATCGTAAAATGTATGAAAAAGTAAAAACAGGCAGTATGATAAGTTTTTTTAAATTTTAACTACGCGTTTGCATGCTTTGTCTTGACAAAGATATGACTGCATTGCATACATACATTTTGGAATTCATCCAATCTGTATGTTTGTAAAAATTTATTTTTTTATATAAAATAAACTAGTATTTTTAATAAAAATTTTAAAATATTTTCACCAAAAACGCTGTAAATCACGTAAATACTAAATTCGCGATATTTTAAAAACGTCAAATGAGGTATTTCTATTGCTGTAGTTAGTTTAGAATGTGTATTCAGAAATAAGACTAATGACTACCTAAAAATTTATTTATAAAAGAAATAGTTTTTTAGGATGTATAAGTTCTAAATATTTCATTAAATTTTTAACTAATTTTTCATTTTAATTAAAAACTATATTCGCTATAATGCCTTGAACGTGCAATGCTAAATTTTTATTTAGAATTTTCATAATGCACAGTTTTATTAAGGACAAAGCTAAAAAAGTCAAATTTCAACTTTCCTGAAAGATCAGACAAATATGCCAAAACATCCACCAGAATTATTACACTCAAAAGAAACATATGTTTTCGTAGACCAGTCTCATGCTAAAAAAATTTCACTTTCTAAGCTGCATTACCCAAAATTTTGAAGAAAAACACCAAAAAATAAGGTTTTCAATGGAAATATGAAAACCGAGATATTTTGAAAACGCGAGCTGACTGGAAAAAAACAAGTATAACATAGTAATGAGGGTTCATCAACTTGTACAAAACGTAGTTCAAATCTCGGGCACCAAAATCTCTGTTCCGCAGTGTAATAGTAGTAAAGAGTTATGATAATAACAAGTAAATTCACTTAATTGTGAATAAATTCAAAAATAATTCATAGATTTTTCGCTTAAATTTGTTATTATAACTCCGAAACTACTAAGCCGATTGAAATTCAATATATATGTGAAAATTTGTAAATAGCACGGGGAAAATGTTTTTCAAATTCAATCAATCGAAAGAACAGCATTAACTACTCAATTTTATATACATATATCAAACAAAAAAGTTAAATTTTATGAAAATGAGCGAATTCACTTAATTGTGAATAAATTCGAAAAAAAAAAATCAATCGATTTTTATGATCGATATCTCATTTTATTGCTATTATATACGGCTTTGCGAAAAAGTAATGAACCTGAACAATTTCTGCCGTTTTCGATTTTTTATGAGTTTTTTAAAACACAAAAATTTGCTATTTTCACGTAAAAAATATATGTTTTGCTTCAATTTGTTATTATAACTCCGAAACTATTGTGCCGATTAAAACACAATATATAAACGGATTTTCTATTTTTACTTCAATAATATCGGAGTAACCTTTTTTTTTTTAAAATTTTACCATTTTTGTACTTAGGTAACCATGATGCATCAAATCTATATAGTAGTTAGTGAAGCCTTTTTTGCTATTGACCTGCGTAATCTATTTTATTCAAACGACTTAAGCATTTTTGGAAACCCTTATGTAAATTTAAAAGTGCTAAAGTCTTTCCATCAACAATTATTTCATAAAATATTTAACCAGACTTTTTTTTTAAAATGCTCTAATTTGTTATTATTTACATCTATATATTATTAATTTTGTTTTTTAATTAATTGTTAACAAACAAATTATTAACAATTTAATGATATTTTTTATTCGTTATTCATTCGAATAATCGAAAAAAATTTAAAAATCAAAATGAACTTTTATTCGATTTGTATTTCTGAATTATCTAATTGTATTTCAGATTATTCCAATTATATTTCTACTCGTATTTTAGAATTGTCCAGTGGTATTTCAGAGATTTTTAGTAGAAATACAAGTGGAAATTTCTGAAATACAAATAGCTAATACTGACATAAAAAAGAAAATTTCTGAAATACAATTGGAAAGTTCTGAAATACAATTTTTAAGTACATAATAATTTGTTCTATTCTCAACGAAATAAAAGACTTATATCTTCCAGTTACCCCGATTGAACTTCGTTGAACTGACTTGGACATAACTCTAGACAGGAAACTGTTTTGGGAAATCAACACTATGACAAAAGAGAAGTAACACTCAGACGATTACTGCCTATGTATTAATTATGTTATAGATTGGGATAGATTGGAGATAGAAAGGTGGAGAAAAGCTCTTTGTTTGACAACACTCACGTAATTAATTCCTATGCCTAATTATATTACTTTCTTTGAAAAGGGGATAGATTGGAGATGGAATGGAGGAGAAAATCTCTTTGTTTGACAGGTGGTTATAATTACCGGATATGAAAATCGAAACTAAAAGTGGCCCCGAATCCGCCGAATGTCTGATTCATCTACATCATCTATCTTTTCTGCGACACACAGTGGCTTCAATTTGTTGATGAGTTATTAATACCTGTGGACCTTTTTTAAAAAAATTATTAAAAATATTTACACATAATTTTTATAAAAAAAATTACTATATATTTTAGTACCTGATGTTGAAGGTTCCAATATAAAAGATTAACTTTTACCTCCTCTCTATTTCTCTATTTACAGGTAACACCAAATAGACCCAAGTGAGCAGGTTGCTTTGTTATCGGGTTATCGGGTTATCTGGTTATAAAATTAAAAATAACCTCTGTGTACCGTGAACACCGACCCCACCATTTTTGGCACTTTACATGATGTATGTATTGTGTATAAATTTTATTTATAGAACGTATGATAAATATAAATGTGATGTAGGTAATAAATAATATTAATCATGCGTCTATGAGAATCAGCATAGCTTTATTTTTAAGATTTAGTCAACAATTTTGTGTCCACAACAGCAAAATTCGGTCATGAAGAACGAATTGTTCGATTGACAAACAAAATGCAGCTGTCACAACGATACAGTTTTCTCTGTGTATGTAAGTATTCCTACATAAAGGACAAACAATCGAAATTAAAACAAAAGTCCTTTCTTTTACTTTTATTTTTAATTCAGTTGCTTCAAATTTGACGTACAAGAATGTTGTTGTTGGTAAAAATTTGAAAATGTAATTAAGAAACGGTTAAACAACACGATTCCAATATGTAGAATTAAATACAGAAATTCAATTTTTTTTTTATTGAATTTTATATAAACGAACTGGCCATCAAATAAATATGTATAAAAACAGACAGACGCACAGCCAGGACGGACGTGCAAACAAACAAATAAATAAACGAACATTTCAAATATTGAAAAAAGTAATAAATTCTTATCAAGAGACATCCGAAAGAGTTGAAAAACAAACTGAATAATTGCTTTAACAAACAACAAATTTACAAAAGATTCAGACCAACCAACCAACCATCCAGTCAAACTCATCCAGCCAGCAGCCGGTCACTTGTTCGGATGTACAATGAAACACACACATGTTAATTTACATTAATACTACACTGTGTATGTTGTATTACACCCCAGCAGTTTTTGGATACTGTCCGAACCCATCATTTAGGCTGTATGTCCTAAGCAGGGGGTAAATTGACTCTCTTTGATTCAATGAGACTGTCCGATAGCTGGTCCAAAGTAGTCAATGCATTGAATTCACATACAGGTTACTTTACTAGCTACATAATTAGTTATTTTTACACGTACGGGTGCTAACTGACCAAAATAGTCATCTAAAAAGATATATCACAGACAGCCCAATAAACGATTGCTTGTAAAACAAACCTTCCTCCGACAACTCTCCAATAGATTGCTGCTGGTGGGTAAAATAACTACTTTCTAAAGTGCAGTACAAAATAAATGTTTAAAGTAACTTCATTATAGGTTACTAAGATACACTAAAGTGACTATAGACTTCAAACTATGTTACATGGGATATCAGTATACTTAAGCAAAAATAAAAATAAACTGTATGAGAATTATATCAACACAATTTGTATAAAGCCAGTTTGTACGAATTACTCACAAAACGTTTAAAGTGACTGCACTCCAGATTACTTAGAGACACTTAAGTGACAATTGTCTTCACGCTAGATTACTTGGGATGTATAAAGTGACCAGTTGTCTTCTCTCTGCACTACAATATGCACACACGTGTCAAATGACCAAAATATATATTGAAGTCAGGCAAGGGATACATTGACTACTTGCTTAACTGCTGGGTACATCAATATGTATTTATGTGTGTATGCGAATCATATGGACAATAAAAAGTCTGGTATTGCCATCATCTTATTAAGGGCTCGTACATTTTCATCCAAACTTTAGGTTCTATTTTGTTTTGTTGTTTCTTTAGACCAACTTCATTCCAATATTCATACAGAAACACACACGAGCTGGTGCTCTCAATACAAATGTAGTTGGAGAGGAGGCATCATTGATCGAATGAGTTGCTGCTCTGGGTGCTGTTTGTTCTGTGTATTTAATATTGGTGATTGGTGTGGTAATGATGAGAATAATAGTGATATGGGGAGTGTATTTGTAACGTTGGTGCCATCGTGTGTCCAGAAGCGCCAGGAGCACCCAAATCCAATTTAGGTGTCTTGTGTACATGTTCATAAGCTGCTAGTACATGTTATAAAATGCTTCATCAGAGAGCAGCCGAATTTCATTTGATGGGCGGAAGGAATGCCAATCGAAGTTGGGCGAGTAACATGCTATACGATATGAACAATAACACTATTGAAAAAATTCAGTACATTTACAAATTTTAGAGTTGTGTTTATTAAAAAACCGTTTTTTCGGTTAACCGACTTCGAAAACTTCCGGTTTTTTCGACATTGAAAATAATTATTTTAAAAGTTTAAACAATACATTTTCATATGTAGAAAACATAAAATATCCAATAAAGTATACATAGCTTTAAAATTTGTAGTTTTTAGTAGTCAGGAATGGTTAATATTTAATAAATATAAATATGCAAAAGTGCTAAGTACATTTTATTATGTAAAAATTTCAAAATTATTATCTCAGTCAAATGGAATTGAGTATAAATATGTAACATGTGCTTTGTTATTGTAACAAAATACATGTAAAACTTATACTCGTTCGCTATAGAAAACAAGTAAGAAAGTATGGTCGGTCAAGCCCGACCATATAATACCCTACACTGAGTAAAAGAGCAAAGCCATTTTTCTTTTAAAATTTCAATAATTAAAATTTTTGAGTGATTTTCGGAAGTGGGCCTTATATGGGAGCTATGACCAATTATGGACCGATCACCATGAAATTAGGTCGTGTGATTTATGTCTATATGAAAGTTAACTACACTTAGGTCTCGTTTTATGCGATAGATGCGTTCCAAAAAAATCGCATAAATTGAATTCGCATAAAACGATACTTTAGCGTCATATAAAAACTAATGATTCGTTCCAAAATTCTGAAAAACCGCATAAATTAAAATTTTAATTAAAAATCCAGAGCAAAATCGCATAAAAAAAAATCAACAAAAATATATTTATTTCATTTACATAAACAGTAAAAACAAAAACCCTTTAAAAAAAATAAACAAAAATATAATAGCTATGTTCAATAACTAAAAGTTGTTACTAGTTAGTAACAATTGTTACTGGAAAAGCGTTCATTAACTCAAAAAACTTGCAAGTAGAGAAAAATCCAAGAGCGTATAACTTTAGAGAGTGCTCTCTCGTTGCAAACTATTACAAGTTCTATTTGGAACTCGTAATAGCAGCTTATATTTCAAATGTTATGTGTTATTGTTTATTTATTTAAAATTTTATTTTTGTGGTGAAAAAATGTCAAAAAAAGAATTATCAATAAAATTGAAGAAAATGTGAGTATTTATACATTTTAAAAGGAATAAAATAAGGAAATTGTGTGTATAAAACAATTGTTACTGGAAAAGCGTTCATTTACTTTTTACTATTTTTGAGATTTTAAGAGAGTAATTTTGTAAATTTTGATTTTATTCTCTCGTTGCAAGTATTTACTGGGAAAGTAAATGAACAGACCTAATATTAATTCATTAATAACAGAAAAAAAAGAAAATGATCAAAAGAAAAATAAGCTAAAACATTTTTTAAGGAAATTCTGTAAATATGTATGATCAATCTGAATGACTGAATGAAACGTCATTTTCATCACTAGATGATATAATCATATCATCATATTGTAAAATATCATTTTCATCACTAGAATTTAAAAAAAACATCTAAAATTTTAGAATCTGTTAAAATTCCCAAAAAAAATTGTGAATTTAAAAACCGCATAAATTTGAATCCGCATAAAAAAATCCGCATAAAACGAGACCTGAGTGTATGTTGAATTTTGTGTGTATACCAACATTTTTAAGCGATTTGTGCACGTTAAAGTGATTTTCGGAAGCGGGATATGTACCAAATTTGATCGAAATATCTTCAAAATTACGACCTGTACTCTGCGCACAAGGTTTACATGGACAGCCAGCCAGATGGACGGACATCGTTTAATCGACTCAGTGATTCTAAGTATATCGGTATACTTTAAGGTGGGTGTTAGACTAATATTTTTGGGCGTTACAAACATCTGCACAAACGCATTATACCCTCCCCACCACGGTTGTGTAGAGTATAAACAGCATATAAATTTCAAATGTAAATCATAAATTCTTTAACTAAATATTTGATAATTTTGAAATTTATTATCACCTCGACATGCTGATATGAAACAGAAAACGTTTCAAATCCCAAAAAGGACCTATAAGATGCAAACACACTTCTTCTTAACTGTGATTATGTGTCATTATAAATCATACGAAATAAGTAATAAAACTGCATTAACAGATTTTAAAAATATTTTAAATCAAGGATTTTAGAACATTTTTGTCTCTCCTGTAATATTTCTGAAAGTGATCATAGCACGTTGTACATTAAGCTAACGAAATGATTAATTAAATTAAATTTTAATTTATTGAAAGAAGGTATGTACCTAGATCAAATTCAATTTGGTGAACTCATCACTAAGTTTTTAATGAATCATTAGTAAGATTTAGTCTAAACTTCTAGAATTATGCGGAATTAAATTTCAGTTTTTAATAGTTTCATTATGTGTAATTGATTCTGAAAAAGTTGAGAGAAAATTTTGAGAGAAATATTCACGCAATATTCCGTAATTCTATTGCAAAATTAGCATACATATTTCAGTAATTTTCACTTTTTTATACCCACTACCATTTGTAAGACATCGAAATATTGGTCTAGGACTAGAGTAGTCAAACCGGTTTTCGAATTATTCGAAAAACCGGTTTATTTCCAGTTTTCCGGTTTTTTTAAACCTGTTTTTACAAAAGGACGGTTTTCGAGTTATTCGACAAACCGGTTTTTTTGTGTCGAATTATTCGACAAAATCGAATATTTATTAAAATGAATTTTTAGATTTTATGCGATTACTTTTAATAATTATCTATTCCCCTTTTTAATTTTAAACAAATTTTAATACAAAAATGTTATATTTAAATTAACAAAGCAATGTTAGCAAACTTTAACAGATAGAAGTCAGAAAACATATCGAGCAAAAAATAATCAGATGGCTTTTTAATGTCACCTGTAATAAATTCGCTTTGTTGTACCGTATGCAGTAACACTTTTTAATTGACTTTTTGGTCAGAACTAAATGAGAGTTCATCAAACTGACTCGCAAAATTTAGAAGCTCAGTTTAACATTAAAAGAAGTTCAAAATCTATATAAAAGAACTTATATTGCAACAACGAGCGACATAAAAACAAGATTTTAATTACTTGGAAAAATTTTCAAAAATATCGAATTAAATATTTTATACAATGCAATTTTAACAGTTAATCCATGTTTTTTCTTTAATAAAAAATAATTTAAGCAAAAAAATACAATTAACTATTATTATTATATAAAATATTAATAGATATTCTATTAATATTATAATAATATTCTTTAATAATATTCTTTTGTTTTGATAAAAATAATAATTTAATATACCTCAATTCTTAAATTGACAAAAAAGACTAAAAACCGGTTATTCGAACCGGTTTTTGATAGAAAAAACCGAAAACCGGTTTTTAAAAATTGAGCTTTTTCGAATTATTCGAAAACCGGTTTTTAGAATATGTCGAATATTTGACAACTCTATCTAGGACTACGACCAAAAAGTATATAACTTCTGGGTCCTGGTGAAATTCCAACTATGTAGGTCCATCTCTTGAAGGCACTATAGGACATTGGGGGAAGGAATTAAGGGGACGAAATTTGTCCCCAAATATGTAGATATTTTTTTTAAATGTTTTGGTATCTCCTCTAAATATATTGCATATTAGAACAAACCTATGATATTAGAACAAACCCAGTTAGAAATGATAGGAATCGTTTCATGATTTACATTAGCCCCTATACATATTTCTTCTCGCAATATGGCTCTATCGTAAATAAATGCCTTGAGAATAGCAGTAGTATCCATACAAACTTTAGAAAAACTAAGTTTCATGTCAAAGTAAGTCGTAAAATTTTAATTTGTTTGGATCTGTTGATATTTGACCATGGCCCCCATACAATGTCTATGTATATACAGTATCTATGTATATTATATTGGTGGTGGGTAAATAAGAATCGGCGCAGCCGAATAAAATACTCTTACTTGTTAATTTCCAAAAATTGTTGAATGGCAAGTCTAAAATAATCATAACACAGACAAAATTATATTTCAATTCAAACATTTATCACATATTGAACTGATTTCAATTATTTCATAATTGAATCAAGTATTCATGTGTTCAAAAACAACATTTTCTGATATTTTCTCATGGTACAATCAGTTACCAAGTACAATTATTAGAGAGAGTTTCCAATATTCACCCCTAGAACGTCAAACTATGTATTTAATCACTTAACTTTTTTTAATATGTTACCGCGATATTTTTTAAATTTGTTACGTTTTAACTGAAATTATACACACTTATTAAAAAATATAGTTTTTCTTCAATTGTTAGTAAATTTTTGTAATAAAAATTTAAATTCAATTATTTTTTTTTTTGGCATTTCCTTTTTATATTTTTTAATTTCTTTTGTTTGACGTTATAGGGAATGTATAATTGAGAACATACTTTCTAATAATTGTACCTTGCTAATTCTACAATTATATTTTCTATTGAATTTTGAGTTTTGAATTTGATAATTTTGACAATTGAATATACAATTTTCGTTATTGGATGAACTTTAAATAAAAAAATAATTGAATAGATAATTTTCGTAATTGAAAACACAAAAAATAACAAAAATGTGTTTTCAATTACGAAAATTATCTATTCAATAATTTTTGTATTTAAATTTCAACCAATAACGAAAATTTGTATATTCAATTGTCAAAATTATCAAATTCAAAACTCAAAATTCAATAGAAAATATCAGAAAATTTTGTTTTTGAGCACATGAATACTTGATTCAATTATAAAATAATTGAAACCAGTTCAATATGTGATATATATTTGAATTGAAACGGTTTAAGAAATAGTTTTTTCTGTGTAAGCAGCCTTTCCACGTCGCACATATTTTTAAAATAGTATGTTTTATTTGAAGATATGTTATTGATTTGAAAGTAAACCTCGGGAGCCAAAAAATTACAACTTTACTTCATCTATACCACAGCGAAGTAGGTATACAAAATGTATTTTCTTAGTAAATTTTAATTTTTAAATAACTGTAACTTTTTAGTTTTAAAAGATTTTGCAACAGAATAAATTTTGTATAATTATGTGGTTGATAAAGTCTTGTGTCTTTTAGAAATTGTATTTTTTTAAAGGTCAAATTGCTAGAAAATCTCCTACTTATTAGATCATAACTCCTTCCCGTCAAATCACGTCAAAAAAATCGTTCACTAGGTGTTAAACATTCATGTTACGAAAATTTGTATAATTTTTTTAATACGAAAAATATATGAAAAATGTTGTAAAACTTCGAGTTATTTGCCAAATAGTTTACATAGTTAATATATTTTCAGGGAATTTAAAATTTTTTCCCAATTATGCAATATTCAACCAATAAGAAATTATTGTTTGGCAATGCGCGATTGCCAATCATTTTAGATTGAATCATTGGTTATCTTTTTGTAAAATAGGCATACTTACTTACGTATATTATTCAATGATATTATACATACATATTTGAAATCGAGTAAAATTATCTTTTGAAGACGCATCATAACAAATAAGTAGCTTCAGTAAAATTAATAGCATATACGCGATTTCTTGTTATATTAGAGTGTATGTTTTCTAAAAACCGATTAGGTTTCCTTCCCTCAATCCATATGCACTGATCATCGACAGCAAAGGTCGACGGTGAAGTGGAACCCTGTGGGGTTATTGTCGTAAATCACACATTTAAATATTTATGCCTTTTTTCTACTCAATTCCATAATGAACGATTCATTTTAATTCAGAGTGGGGCAAATTGACTTTGGTCGACTAAATAACTGTTTGTATGTACGAGAATTACCGGCAGACTGTTGCCCGTTTCAGTGTATGAATGTATGTATGGATGCGTTGGGATGTTGCATTTGATTGGAAATACAAATACACACACACAAACACACACACACACCATTAGCGTCACAGTCAGCATCAGTCCACAACAAACAATGTTACTGGAGGAATCAGTTGTGGGATAATTAAAAGAATTTAATTTCCCTTTTTATGATATTTTAATTTATTTTAGTGTAAATCATGTAGAAAAATTTACCCATTGACCGGAGTGATCTGCACCAACAAAGAGCCAGGAAAAGCATAAACAATGAACAAGCGAACGATCGAACAAAACAAACTAAATTAAAGTTCAGTTTCTACGTATGTGAGGTCGAAGTATGAGATCGGCGGATGGATGGGTGACTGACTGGATCGATTGATTGCATCACTTTACTCTTTATTCATAGTTGGCTGTTGCATTGAACATGCAAGTATGTAGAAGAAGCAGTAAAAGAATAAAGCCAAGTAATTCATTGTTATATTGTTGCAATAATAAATTAAGTAGTCATTTGATGGACCTCTTAAATACTGTATGTATAACCACTCTGACACACACTGGCACAACCATACAAAGTATCTCTTTTTCACACAGAGTGCAGATACTGACAGAACGAAACAAATTCAATAAATTAACAAAACATGTGAAGAAACAGAATATAAATAAACAAAATTGGATTTCACAGTTTGTGGTCCGAAAAAAATTGATCATAATTTACAATAACAAAACAAACAAAAACAAAGAAACTTTTTTTATTTCATTTAGTTTGAATTTTCAAATCAGACTCTCATACAATAATATTTTTGTAGTTTGCAACATATTAATATGTATGTATGTATGTATGTATATACGACTCGTACATGTTGGTGTACTATAATATGTATCTGCTCTATATTTGAAGAATTGTTATTCATTAAACTGGTAAAAGTGCAACCTTTTCTAATAATGATAAAAGGGGAAACCGGAAATATGCTTTAAAAGAAGTGTTTTATGCTCACAAAGTCCGAAAAATGTGCTCTTAAAAATTAAAAAGTTTGCTTAAGAAACAAAGCCCCATATTCGTAATCACTTGTTATACCCTACACCACCATAGGGAGAGGGTATACTGGGTTAGTGCTGGTGTTTGTAACGTTCATATACATATATTGTCCACCTTATACCAAGCTGCTCAGGATCACTTTCTGAGTCGATTAAGTGATGTCCGTCTGTCTGCACGTCCATGTAAACCTTGTAATCAAGCTACAGGACGCAATTATAAAGATAATTTGACAAAATTTGACACAAACTTTTATATTTGGTCTAAGCCTATTGAATTTGATTAGAATCGGTCCATTATTTTTCCTAGCTGCTATAAAACTGACCTATTTGAATATAGTTAAGCTATCATAAATATATTAATTACACTATACAACAAAATCAATTTTTTTCCAAAATTACGAGGTCCGACCAATATATTTTGATAGAGTAGACAAAAAAAAAGACACGTGTATCGGCGTTTTGAAAATTTACATCTGAATTTCATTTGAGGGCGCGTTAAAGTTTCCCAACTCTGGCACATTCTTATTGTTAATCTTCATAAGAAACCATATGATCCTTACATTTTAGGTAGAAAATGTGTTCCGCAAAGTTATGTAAAATGTTACGGAGAATATTTTTGTAGAATATGTTAACCCTCTAAATCCTCATGGCATGGGTTTTTTTCCTTCTTTTAAAAAAGTGAAAAAACCACCATTAAAACAGGGTTTAAGGGGTTAAACTGTTCTGCAAAAAAATTACACGTGAAATTTTATTATAAGTCCCTGAATTTTCAACCAGAAAGTCAGAAAAAATACATAAGAAAGGAGAGCATAGGGTTAATTTCGCATTTATTAAGAATTTTATTTTAAAGAACATTTTAGGTATAAAATGTGTTCAGCAAATTTATGTAAAATGTTACGGAGAATATTTTTCTAGAATATGTTAACACTCTAAATCCACAAGACATGGGTATTTTTTGTCCTTCTTTTAAAAAGAGCAACAAACTCCATTAAAACAGAGATTTAAGGGATACAAATGTTCCGCAATAATATTATCCGTGAAATTTTACTATAAGTCAGTAAATACACCAAAACGGAAAATTCAGCCAGAAAGTCAGAAATAAGACACAACAAAAGAGAGCTTACGGTTAATTTCGTAATTTTTGTTGGTGTTGTATAGTGTTAAAAACATAACCAAACCAAATTTGGTACAACTAATTATTTAGCGGTAATGGTATTTTAGCGGTAGCGGCAGTTGCGGTTATTTCGGTAGCGGTCGCTTAGTGGTTACGGTATCGTCTTTGTTATCGCTACGGTATTCACGTAGGATGATAGCACCAAATCCATAGTACACCTTCCCTTGTGTCTTCCTTAGCGGCCCCAAAGAGTCCTTATTTAGGGCACCGATCGCCTTTCTGGAAGATCCCTTATCAACTTTCCAATCGTTAGTTGGAAGCTGTGGGTTACAGCACTGGAGAATCTCCAAGATCTCCTCCGGGATAGATGGCTCAGCTGGAATTTTAGCTATGGATCTAAACTTTCGGGGTATCTCACTCACCTAGATCCCGGCCATACTTCGGCCAACTATGCGACAGCAACGCTGAGCGTTCATCCAAACAAGACATGAGTTTGACGTGACCCTGGTATCAACCAGCATCATCACATTGAGGAGGAGTGCCTGAGTTCTCTTTGAGAACTTTCCAGAATACCCCTACCAATTTTTGCTTCACGGTCAGTGACGGATCAATATCCCAATCAAATTGGGATATGCCTGGTAGTAGCAGCCCTTCTTGCAGGATTTGTATGCCTAATACTGTTATCGGAGCCGGAGTTGGCCGGGGTTGGTGCGTCTTCAGGGCAGGAGGATTTCTTCACAGACCCTGATCACCCAATTGGCATATAGGAGGCGACTGAGAGGAGCGACTTAGTCACTTCCCCCTCAGAGGCACCCGAGACATGGGGTTTAACCGCCTTGACGGTTAGGGCTTTAGCAGCTTTGGAGGTACTTGGAGAGAAATGCAGAGGTACCTCGGCGCTTTGGTCACTACCACCTATTGCTTTGTGTCAGATTGACCTCCTGCGACACCAGTAGCATACAGACTACTGGCCCGGTATAATCAGCTGACTAGCCTGACTATGCATATTCAATTTCGAACTATTTTTTCTATTAAAACCGAATACGAAACTCTGGTTTGAAATCACACTTTTTATATAATTACACAGATAAAACAGATTCGTGGTAGCAACCGAATTTGTTGCCAATCGAATGATTCGGTTACACATATAGAATTTTTCGGTTCTATCAACAGAAAATCAGTTAACAAAGAAGAATTTCGGTTAAAGCAACCAAACGTTTGTTACCCCTTTTAAAATTTTGTAGAAACAACTGTAAAATTCGGTCACTAAGGTCATTCAATCATTCTATGGGCAACAAATTCGGTTGCTATCACGAATCTGTTTTCTATGTGTAGTCAACAAAATCAAGGTAAAAGTTTATTTAATCAATAACAAAATCTAACTATTAACAAAAAAGGTTCATGCATGATATTTTCGTTATTTTATGGGTGAAGTAAAACGCTTTAGATATACATACTCGTAAAAAGTAAGAGTTAAGTAAGAGTAAAAAGTAAAAGCTTTTCGGAAGTTGTCCTTATATGGACCTATGACCAATTGGCTCACCTTTATTTATTTATACTAACAAGTTCATAATTGGTCAATTCACAATAATGTCCTAACATTTCACGACTTGGTGACTCGGATTATCCGTCTCTTAGCCGTTCGGCGCAGGTCTCTGCTGATTGGTTACGATAATACAATAAACATAGCATACAAGTAGTATTATTTTAGGACATTATTTGCTTGAAAGGCTATAACAACATTTTTAAACCAATGTGAAATATTAGGACATAATGACAATATGACATGACCTTGTGAATTGACTAAATATTTTTAAAATAAGAACTATTTCCATCACAGATATACAGGTCGCAATTTTGAAGATAATTACTTCAATTTTGGTACATGTATTTTCGGCCCAAGGACGAAGCCCATTAAAACTGGTAAAAAAAGGTATTCCGATCTGATGATGCAGATGAAGTTGAAGCCTCTGACAATCTGCTGACAGATATTAAACTTTCTGAACCTTCCAAAAAACACCCGATGACGCAAAAAGTCATACAGCATTCAACATGTGCTACAGACAATCTACGAGTTATTCTAGATGATTAGGATTTGGAGGTTAAAAGGTTCCCGACTACAACATACTATACAAAAACACAATATATTTTGTTTGTTCCATCTTAGTACAGCTGACCTTTCATTTTCCAACAGTTTTCTCTACATTTGATTCCACTAACATTTACATATTATTCATTTATTACATACATTTATTTTTTCGATTTCGGTAAATTTTTATTGTTTGGAAGAGTTTTGGAAAATACACTTATAAATTATAAATTTAGGTTATCAATAAATGGAGATTAGCAGATAACCCAGTAGGTTTAGGTTCAGCTAGATTTTGAAGCACAAATTAAGTCGATAACACTACAACTGATCTTAAGTTTAAATATATTCTTTGCTGAAACAAAGGCAAGGAAGCCGGAAGATACCCACCTTGGTGTGATTCGGAACTCTCTATATTACGTAAGGAAACAACACCCCCTATTATAAAGTATTTCTGCAAGGCAGTTATATCTTTGGCATTTACTGATCTTAAAGTATGATATATCAATGATTTTGTCTCGAGAATACTAATGTTTTGCTCCAAGTTCCATTGACCTTAAATATCCCGTTCTAGTATTTATCCACTAGATATAATACCACCCCAACGTACCACCCTTACATGCTTCAGATCACCACGACTAAGGGGATATGAACTATTCCTATCAGATAATGCGAAATATCTAGTTATTATTCTTTTTTACTTTATTTTTTAACAAAAGATTCTTTTTCCGATATAAAACTGGTTTTATATCAAACATCCTTAAAATTTAACTTATGGCAGTTAGATGTATTTTCAAGTTCATGCAGTTTTTAAAGGGGGCAAACTCAATTAAACTCCTACGTAGAATTTTCCCTTATATTTTCATTGTACATGTAACAGCACCATAGAACAGGACGGTCTCCTTTTACAATCTAAGTGTGTCTTGTGAATCCGTTACTAGATTCCCATTGACATCTCTATAGGAAAACGCTCCGCATTTAAATCCTTCAGTCTGAAGCCTTATTTTTTTTTAAAGAATTTACCTCTTCGACAGCATCGCGAATTAAATGGATCCATCTGTTTATCTACAGTAGGAAGTATAGCATTTTCTTGAAGCACTTCGAAGAGTCGAGCGGAGTAACTTCTAACTATCTGTTGTGATTTGAGCTTCGAGGTGTCTAGTTTTCTATTTTCATCAGCTCGGGAAGTTTTTGATTTATTGAGGCGTGTTCGGACTTTTGCCGCAACAAATAAACAAGTAGACTTGTGGATGTTAAGATGCTGAAATCTAGTGCTACTTATCACCATGTTACGAGCCGCTGCGAAGTCAATTAGTCGCATTACGTTGTCGGAAGTGTTATCATGAAGACTAAATTTACCGACTGTAGGCCCAAAGACGTTTTCTTTTCCAATTTTGGCATTGAAATCGCCAAGACCAATTTTAATGTTGTGTTTCGGGCAGTGATCGTAGAGTTCTTCAAAGCGATCATAAAAACTGTCTATAACCACTTCGTCTAGGCTTATGTTGAAAAATTTAGCCTTAATGCGGATTGCAGTGAGCTGTTCATCTACGGGCGTAAAACCGACGACATGGTTGCGCAGTAGTTTGTTTACTATAAAGCCGCAACTGTACTCGTCCTCTTCTACATGGTAGCTATCGAATATATCACAGGTGGCGTTTTTGGAGCATTATTTTCCTATCCATCACATTTCCTGGATAACAGTGATGTCAGCATTATAATCTTAGAGAACATTTGCCAGTTGGTTGGCAGCAACGTGCCTGTAAAGGGTTCGAACATTCCAGGAGCATATATTTAAATCTTTGCGGGGTTCGTCATCAAAGGGGTTTTTCCTGTGGTAGCCTACAAAACGAACGCCAACCTCAGGAAGCCTAGAGGAATAGTCCGCCTCTCACTTTATCCGACAAATTGCTGATTGCAATTTCCAGGGATTACCACTCGGATGTTGCCACTATCATATATATGTAGATGATGCGTTATTTTGGTTTCAGAAAAATATATTTAAAAAAAAATATTTATTTTTTAAAGAATATATTGCTAGTTTCATTGTAATCCAGATTTGAAAATTCTGGAATTCCAGATTTGAAAATTCTGAATTCTCACGTAGTTTATATTTTATGTTACGTTATATTGCAGTTTAGGTGCCGATAATGCTTTTACTATAATTCAGTACCAAATATAATGATTCCTTCAATTAATTCTACTTCTACTTTTCATTATGTATACATAAAAACTTAAATCAAAATTTGGGCGATTTTTGTTTCCAAATAAGCGAAAAATATATTTTCGTATAAACCGATTACACGTTTGATCCGAAAAAATCACATTAGAATTATTTTGACATCTATATGGCTTAATTTTAAATATCTTTAGATTCCTGTCGATTTACAGAATTTTAAATAATCTGTTTTTCATTTTGAATGAGGCGTTGCGCAAAAGTTTCTCTGTCATAAGTAATACACGATTCGCATTAAAAACTATACAGGGATGTAAAATGTATTTTATTTTATCTAAACTCAATATCAAAACTCATTACAATTATTTACCAGTATTAAACAGTTATGAAACTAATCAGAATATCGATTTAATTTAAAGCAATTATCATTAGCATAAAAATTAAACTACAAATCATTATGAAATCGATGAGAGAAAAATCGATTAATTTGTTGAAAGAAGAGCGGACGGAAGCTCATACTGTTGCCCATAATGGTGCAACTGCAACAAACAGGAACATGCTGTATGTATTTCTGTTTTATAAAACGCTTTCGTATTTAAAAGGCTCCTTCTTCTTTAACAAAATTTAAGGTTACTAAACACACTGGTAGCTATTTTTATTTGTCGTTGTTGTTGTTTCTGTTGTTATTCTTGTTGTTTTTGGTGCTCTTTAATGCTGTTGACTATAAAGATGATTACGCGATATTAACAGCTCCACCCCACAATACACTACAAACCACTTACAGTGTTGGCCGATACCCTATGGTGCTTGACAGCCTTTTCCTCAACGTATACGAAATGAAAAACTCAGTGGTGAAGACGAAGGCATACACAATGTGTACTGTACCGCACAACCTGTTTGAGGTGGACGACGCTACAGGCAAATTGGCGCGTAATTTTTAATTTGATCATGCGTTATTGCATTAACTTACTTACCTTAATGCTTGTATAAATGTATTTATGTACTTCGGTTGCTTGCATGCCATCGCCAAACAAATCCTTCATACCCATATTTATATGTATGTAGAAGAAGTTAGCTTTTGGTCCAACTTGAAATTTTGATGGATAGATGAATTATTCTGATACGGTCAAGTGTGGTTGTCATTGTATGGTCGTAGTACAAGTAGCAAAAGAACAAACACAAAATGTAATTTTCACTTTTATGGTGGTCGAACATATACATATATATGTATGTACATTCCCCGAAGGATCGATCAACAACAAGTGTTACTTGTTTAATTGTTCATTCTTCATTCCTGTAGCAAATCTTGGCCACCTTTTAGTAGACTACGGCAACAAATGTGGCTAATGTGCTAGCAATTTTCCTTGGTAATGTATTTAATATTTCAAGTTCGACCGAACAATTCAGCCGAATAAAATTGGTTCTGGACTCACACATTATTGCAGGAGTGTAAAATTTTATTGCGAGAATCGGTTTCTAATTAGCCTTAGAATCCATTTAATACTTACGAAAAATTATAAAACTTATTCCGGTTGCCCAAAATTGTAAATATATGTTGAAAACTCAGTTTCCTATATAAATCCTCAAGATTTTCTAGTCGGAGAGCTTAATATGTTTAAGGTTAGACATTTCTAGCATTAGTAACTCTCTAAAGTTGCCTCCTCTTCCCCATATGCCCTACATATGGGGATGCCAGATTCAGATTCGCAAAAAGCTGGACATTGGGTTTTAAAAAGCTGGACAAATCCAAAAAAAATATACATTAAAAATATGACCGAGAAAATGTTAATTTTGATTTTGTATAAATATTTTTTTAAATACATTTATACACAGAGAAAACAGATTCGTTATAGCAACCGAATTTGTTGCCAATCGAATGATTCGGTTGCACACATAGAGTTTTTCAGTTCTAACAACATAAAGTCAGTTGATAAAGAAGAATTTCAGTTGAGGCAACCAAACTTTAGGGGTAACAATATATTGTAGCCACAACTGTAAAATTCGGTCACTAAGACAGAATCATTCGATTGGCAACAAATTCGGTTGCTATCACGAATCTGTTTTTAAAAAAAATTGGAAAACGACCTAGCGTGGGTATAGATCTTGTTGAGTACATAAAAATTGTGTAAACAAATTTCAGAAACGCCCTCAAATTCAGAAGTTATTCTAAAAACCCGTTTTTAGTGAAGTTCAAAAACTTATTACGCTTTAAAATTACGTGCATTTTTTGATACATTTGTTAGTTATAAATTGTGTGCATATATTTTATGAAAGGTTAATTCTTTGCTTTTCCGTAACTGTTTAACTGCTTTTTTAATGGATAATAGAAAAAATCGACTGATTTAATTTTTTTTAATATTTAAGGTAATATTTAAATAAAAATTAAATCAGTTAAAACCTTTAAAAATAAAAGTTCAGAAAAAGTAAATTTTTTAACTTTTTCTGAAATTTGGGCGCTTCGAAAATTATTTTTTGATATGTCGTAGTGGAAATTTTTTTTCTTTATTAAATTTAAATTAAATACTAAAACACTGCCACTTTATTTTGTTTTTGAGCTTACGGATTTGTCCAATTCCAAACATTTAGAGATCTGTAAACAATTTTGAAAATATATACAAGATTCCTCTAAATTTGTTCGTATTGTTACGTTTTAAACTTTTCAAAACGTTGGTTTATTTCCTTAAATAAACCGGATACTTTTGATTGTAAATAAAAGCCGTTTAGTAGTTTGAAAATTTTAACAACTCTTTATTTATTTAAAATGTACAACAACAGAATTAAATAGTCACTCAATGTTTTTTATACACGTTTATAAATTCTCAGAAATACAGACACACTTTATAATGTACACGAATTCACTTGAAAAACACAGCACACTTTAAGGCACTCAGTTGATGTTTATTCGAATAGCGTCTCTGATAAACTCACTAACGACTGCAACCTCTGCCACTATTTATAACACTGCCATCTGCACTCTAGATTGCTCTTTAACTGTCAAAGCTCGAATATTCTAGATATTTCTAATACATACGACATTTGTGGTGTACTTTCTACAATGTTCTTTAACTGAATATTCGAATTCGAATATACGGTCGAAGCAAACAGCGTTGCCACACTTACGATCAATGGTAAACTGAAAGCTTTTATTCAATGTTAATAATGCCCACAAATATGTTACAGTTTGCTATTACAGCACTTCTATTTGCTACTTTTAAATCAGCCGTTAAAATCGTTATATTTGAATTCAAGTACAATTTCGTAACAGTATTTATATTTTAGCTCTAATCAGGTCCAATGACAATTGGTTGTTTTCTTAGTATAGATATTGTTTAAAATAGGAAAAACTCTTTCACATAAACATACAACTTTTCTAAAATTCTTGAATTCATTCCTTTCACATATGGTAAACAAAATGGAACCATACCATTTAACAAATCTCTTGGTATTTGTTTATAAGCTTCACGAAGGCAGCAGTAATCGCTGCATTGTAGATCATCGCTATCTATTTCTTCAGATATTTCAAGCTTTTGTTAATCTTCCCAAGAAAATAGGACATTTTATAAATCCAAAAATGCTATTTTTTAAAAAGAGAGTAATTTTCACCAAAGTCGTTACGATTTTCTAAATAGCTAACCGCTGTTTTTAAAAAGTCTTTTAATTCCGTCTTAAAAGTTTTATGTTCATTAGGCGAATTTTTTTATTAAATGGTGTTAACTTTACTTAACTACATATCGTGCAACTCTAAAACTGTACAAGAGTCATTCTCAAGAGCTTCTGATAACACTAGTTTACAAATCAAACATTTTTGTTTGCTCATTGAATGAAACTTATATTTTTGAAAAGAGCTAGGGACGCCATTTTTTGTTTCCCACCTATACGTCAAAATTTTGAGATACAGTCAGCGTCTAAAGAAAGTGTACAACTTGTTTTTACATTTAAAACATTTTATTTACATATTTAAAAACTATTTGTTCTGCAGTTCTAGTATATTTAACAAAACATTTAATTGTTCTCTTGCAATATATAAACAAAAAAATAAACTAGTTCAACTGCAACAAAAACAGTAACAACAAAACCAAAAATACTCCATTTTTAACGCGTCAAAAGAAAGTGTACAGTTTAGGGAAATTAGAAGAAAAAACGTGTTTAGTATTTTATTTTACATCTTTTGGGTTTTAAAACAGTTTCAAGCCTCCTTGGCATTGTTTCTACCAATTTTGATGTCACCTATGTTGGGATGTTGAACCACTCTTCCTGCAGGATTTCGTGTAGAGAGTCATTGCTGGTAATATTTCATTTTCTGATCTGTCTGTCCAAATGCTACCACAGATGTTCAATGGGATTAATGTTCGGTGACTGTGGGGGTTGTTCCAGTTGTTTCGGTGTATGATACAATAACCATTCTTTAACAAGTTAAGAAGTATGCTTCGGATAGTTGTCCTGTTGGAAGATCCAGGTTCGGTCTAGATTTAATTTTCTAATGATGGGTTCCATATTTTCTATAAGAATGTTTAGGTAATCGGTTTTGCTCATCAAACTATCAATAAATATGAGTTTTCCCATGCCACTTGCCGCCATACACCCCCACACCATCACCTAACCACCACCAGGCTTTACGGTGGATAGTACATTTTTTGGTCGAACTCTTGATTTTTGCTTCTCCAAATTTTACTCCTTTTTTTACTTCCGAAAATCTCAAACTTGCTTTCGTCCGTAAACAGCACATTATTCCAAGACAATTTTCTTGGTTTTTATACCTGTTTGCGAATTCTTGAAGTCGCTCTTTATTTCGTTTGGAAATGTGGGGTAATTCTCTCGGAACTCCACCATATAGAGCATTTGGGTGTAGCGCTCGGCGAACCGTACTGTTACTAACTCTCACTCCAGACGAATCTGTTAATTCTTCGCATAATTTTACTGCACTTACTGTGAATACTTTCTTCACTGCTCTCACAATCGATCGTATTTCAAGGTTGTTAAGGTGTTCCGGCACGTTGCTGATCTTCTAAAATTCTAAATTTTTTTGTTTGTCTATAATTTTTTTTTACAGTATTATGTCTTCTTCCTATTATAGAGGAGATTTCACGTGACGATATGCCTTCATTTTTAAATTTTATGACTTACTTTCTTGTTTCAATTGCAGTTTGTTTTTCCATTTTGGTTTTGAAGTTCTCGCGATCAAACAAGAAAAGCTACTATCTTAAAATCTCATGAGACCAGCAGCAAGAACCACAAAAAATTATAATCTAGGCAAAAATAAAGAATAACAATATATTTTTTTATGTAGCTAGAAAAATCTTATTGCAATTCTAAATGTGTACACTTTTTTCTGACGCGTTAAAAATGGAGTATTTTTGTTTTTGTTGTTACTGTTTTTGTTGCAGTTGAAATAGTTTAGTTTTTTGTTTATGTATTGCAAGAGAACAATTAAGTGTTTTGTTAAATATACTAGAACTGGAGAAAAAATAGTTTTTTAATATGTAAATAAAACGTTTTAAATGTAAAAACAAGTTGTAAACTTTCTTTTGACGCTGACTGTAAAAATTTGAAAATGGAGTTTTGAAACTGCCGTTAAAAAAATTTTATTTTTTTGGTCATACCTGCGAATAGGTTAGCGGTGTCCTACAAAGACAAAAACTCATATACAAGTAAATATGGAATATTTTAAGTAAAAATTGGCTTTTATTTTAATATTTATCAAAATATGTTAATTTTGTTCCTACATTTCTTGTTCAAGTTGCCTGATACACGTTAATGGCCTGGCGAATTTTTAATAACTTTAAAATTTTTTGACCAATATCTGTTTTTTATGTCTCATTAGAACGACAATTACGTACACATTTCTATTCTTTTAAATTAAATTGTTAAAGTAATTTTTTAAGGCAAAATTTTTACAAAAACTGAAAAAAATCATTTTTTCCCCCTTATAAATGCATCTCAAAACTTCAGAGGGCTTGCGGCACGTCTTATCCCCAACCGATTTACCTAAAATTTTTTCAGGATGATTTTTTTACTAATGTTCATCAAACTGGGGGGTGAGAATAGCCAAAATCCAACTTTAGTTTATTAAGGGCCACGCTAAAATGACATGTGTTCCCATAAAACTTTTTGTCATTTATTTTGTTCCTTTCTTCAAAAAATACATACACTTTTTAGCATAAGTTATTACTGTGTACTAATTAGAGTTAGTAAATTTTCATTTATGGATATAATTGTCGAAAATTTCTATTTAGCTGGACAAATTAAATTTTAGCTTGAAACTGGACAGGAATCAAAAAAGCTGGACAAGCTGGTTCAATTCAATATGGCCAGTGAGGACTCATATTTCAGGATGTTAATCGTTTTATTCTTATTGGGTTTCGCAAAATAAACTTTTCTGAGCGAAGCCAGTTTTTGATACACCCCAAGGAGAAAATCTTAGCGCCCGGCCAAAGACCGTCAATGCAAAACAAATTTTCTGAGCGAAGCCAGTTTTTAATATTAAAATAACTCCTAATTCCCAAAATAAAATGAAATAAAACCCAACAAAAATTTCATTAGGAGTTGTTTCATTGGCAGTTATTGCATTATGAAATAACTCCCAGCAAAAAATTATGAAATAACTCCCAATGCGTTAGGAGTTGTTTCATAATGAAATAATTCCCAAGTTGTATGAACAATTTGTTGAGTGTTATTTAATTTTTTCGAGGGGAGTTATTTCACGGTACCGTTAACGTATTTAGTTTGAATTCTGTCAAATCTTTCAGTAGTAATATTGCCTTTAGGTAAGATGTTTATTATCGTTTGGTGTTTGGTTATGTCGGTTACCATTAATAGTTGCAGGTTGGGCTGCTTCATATTACACCTGTAATTCGACAGATAGTATTGATAAAATATCTCCGATAGATGTATAGGCACCACCTATGTCTATACAGCAATGTTATAAGAGGTTTAATAATGTTTGAAGAGGTTTAATATTTAACTTTTACTCTGGGTGTCCACCATACTATCGTGTAGAGCAAGGCGAATTTATACAAGGTGGAGTCAGTCAAACAGCTGATAATTTATTTTTTCGCATTAAGAATTTATTTATATTATAATCAGTGGAGTCGAAGGTCACAGCTACCAGAACTCTCATCCAACTTTATTATATAGTGTCATTTATTGTATTATATAATATTAATAAAATAAAATAAAATTATTTTTTCGCTTTTTGGTTCTAACAACTGTCAAAACTTGTTTTTATATTTAAATATCTACATATTCTAAGCTTATTAACAAACTATTTATTGTTTACATAAATAAGTAATGCCCTCACTATTCAATTATCTACACTATATTAAGTTTAAACACTTATTTGTTAAATTTTTCATTTTGGTTTTTTGACATTTGTTAAGACCAATTGTTGTTATTGTAGAACTGACACCACCTTGTATGAATTCGCCTTGGTGTAGAG
The DNA here is from genome assembly GCF_958450345.1 of Calliphora vicina. Lineage (NCBI taxonomy): Eukaryota > Metazoa > Arthropoda > Insecta > Diptera > Calliphoridae > Calliphora > Calliphora vicina. The sequence goes on along the minus strand of NC_088781.1, from coordinate 68,697,104 downwards.
TTAGAGTATATAAACTTAATATTTTGGGTATAGTGATAACCGGACCTGACTTCTGTATATATGAAACCTATTTGTGTTGAAGTGTATCTTTTTGAATACCAACCTTTTTAAGAAATCTATTCTCATTAAAATGATTTTCGGGCGTGTGCATAATATGGGAGCTATGACTAATTATGGATCGATCGTTATAAAATTTTGTGACATGACTTTTGTATATATCGCACTGGTTGCTCTAAAGAGCGTCAACTCAAAATTTTAAAATGTTCAGTAGAACAACTGTACGGATACAACTGTGATAGCAGATTAGCGAACCAATGCGAACCAGTGCAATATGTATATAAATTATTTGTATTGAATTTTATTTGAATACCAACCGATCGTCAAAAAATTGTGTGAGGCGAGTTCGGCTTATACAAAACTTATTTTGCTGAATTTGGTTTGGATATCTATATAATATGAGAGCTTAACTATTTTCAAATAGGGCAATTGTATGGGTGCTAGGAGAAATAAAGAATAAAGCAATAAGCTCTGTCCTTGGGGTAATAGAAAAGCTTGTACTAAATTTTGTCGAATTATCTTTAAAATTACGACCTGTAGTTTTATTACAAGCTTTACATGGACTGACGGACGGACATCGCTATTCGATCCTGAGCAGATTGGTATACTTTAAGATGGGTTTTGGGACAATATTTTTGCACGTTACAAACATCAGCACTAACCCAATATACCCTCCCCACTATAGTGTGTAGGGTGTAAAAAATTACCCAGTAATGACATTATATGTGTAACAAGTGTGGGATAGCTTATAAAAGGTGTTGTTTGGTTATACTTGCATACAATTTTTGAATTGTAAATATTAAAATTGTACAATATAAAAATCTGCCCCGTATACTGAACACTAATATACATATGTAGCTTTTTGGCCGAATAGTTCGGTGGGACTTCAAAAACTTTATACAATCTTGCGTTTGTTTTTAATTTTCCCGTTCGCTCTCTTTCGCACTGACATCAACATGTCGCTTTAGTTATTTTTAATTTGAGATCTTTTGACAGCTCCTTGTCATATAAATTTAATTGAATTTACATTTTTATTAATTGCTTTTTCTTCCTAATTTATCTCCATACGTAGGAACGTACATCTTGTGTTGCCATCTCATGTTGAATGGATCCATCGTACGTATTACGTGTGTTTTGTTGTTATTGGTTGAATTCATAACGGATGTTGTTGATTCGTGTGAGTATAAGTTGATTACAAATTTATTTCAATACCCTACATGGATAGGAGCAGCATTAAAAGAAGACTCCTTTAAACAGAATACTGCATATTACAATGAATCTACCAAAAGCTTCTGTTATATTTCATTTCATTCACAGCTTACATTCCTTATTACCTCAGTATTTTAAAATAGCTTTAGGCTAAGTTCTAAAATTTGTCTGTTTCATGGGCCGGAAATAATAATAATTTGAATTTTCACGTAGGTCATTACAGAAGGCGACCTATATCATTAATAAATGTTTTCTGTTTATGAAAATAAAAATACTCGTCTCTTAAACAAGCATATTGATTGATTGTTGCAAGTAATTAAAATTTGTTTAAAGTTAACTTTAATTACAACAACGCCCCTGTTAATAACGTTGAATGAATTTTATTTATAAATTTTATGTAGCCAAGATGCAGAAAAATGTTATAAAAATTCCTTGAGGATATTTGCGAAGACAGATGAAAAATCAATTTTAAAAGCTAACATTGTTACGAGCAACATCTGTACACACGAGTATAGTACAAACATCGTATCGGATAAGAATAATACATATGTTTATATGTGTGTTTATATAATATAGCTACTGTATATTAGGACGATCTTATTTATTTTGAAACAAATAGAGTATTCAGAAACCGTAAACCGTTTGCAATCCCACGAAAACCGAACAATCGGCTTTTTTTTATCGGTTAACCGGTTTTTTAATTAAGCACTTTTTTAATTTTTGGTCAAAATATAAAAAAAATCTACACAGATAAAATAGATTTGTAACCGAATTTGTTGCCAATCGAATTTTGTCGGTTCCATTATTCGAATCAGATTACAGAATAAATTGGTAGTCACAAACGTCTAAATAAAAAAAAATTGGATTAGACGATCCCACAGGTGTCTGGTAGAATAATGAGTTTCCATTTATGTATATTTCCGTTCTAATCATGTAAAAAGTTGAGTCAAATGAGTTTGATGGTTAAACTTTTTACATATCTTTAAACTCTAATGGGGTGGACTTGGAAGAACCTAATAATATCATCACCAATATCGAGAATATTATTTATAGAATACGACATGCCATCGAAGTCGTATTAAGAAAACTGCCCAAATAGGGCGACGAACTAAACTATAACGCACAGGTTTCATTTAATGAATTTTCACAACAAATGTTAGCCACAATAAGAACGTTATGAACTAGTAAATGGTTAAAAACGCTTTCTTCTGGGTACCAGAATTGCGGAAAGTTGCCCAATTTTATATGGTTTGTATCGCCTGTACACTGAATAAAAATGTGTATTTTTAATGTTTTTTTCATGTCAGCACCCGTATTAACTAATAATTATCTAGGTTTTCGGTATTAAAGACTGCTTCATTATGTTTAAATTTCGGATTGAAAATTGGATGGACCTGGTCCTCGGTATCAACAATTTTCAAATTTAAAATACGGTAATTTCTACATGTTCCAACTTTGAGTGCTTGTAACTTTTTATATGGACGAGATAACTGTTAGCAAGTTGTTTTTGTATTATTCGAAATTTTATCGCAAATATAGATGATATTTTAAAAAAAAATTTTGAACCTCCATAGGCCCGACATACATATATAAAAAACTCTAAATAAACCTAATAACTCTTGACCTAAAAGTGATAACCTACATATGTATGAAAGTTTTTTGTAGATCTTCCCTAGGATTATTTATATTTAAAATATCAGCTCATTCGGATTATAAATAGATTTTTGGAGATTTTTTTAAAAAATGTGAGACCCAAGGTGTTGCACAGTGGTATGAGAAAAAAAAGTGGAAAATAAATCTGTAACTTCTAAACCCTTTTCCAATTTGAATGAAATTTTACGTGCGCAAAGAGGAAGTGTGGTCGATTTTAATTTTTGAATCTGGATCTCATGAGCCTACCAGGAGCTGGGCCAGGGGTCCCCAAAGTAGGACACCTCGGGTATGTTCAATTTTAAAAATTATCCTATTTCTTCGTTTGTGTTCCGATTTTTTTTCGCATTTGAAAATTAAGTTTTCAACATTTTTACCCACCCTACTCCAGATTTTTGATGACCACGGTTCCAAATATTTCCCGATTTTCTCCATATTTCTTTTGTAGGATTAACAACAGATGTATGTATCAAATAAAGAAGCAATTGTTTAAAAATCATGACTGAATCCAAAGTTACATGCATTTGAATTTAAAAAAATTAAAAAATACGATTTTTTGCTATTTTTTTTGGGAAAAAGTACTTTATTTAGGTTATCTAAAAAATTTCTAAGAGGATGTATAATAAATTTGTACCTTTTGAAAAGCTAACTTTACGTCAAATATTTTAAATGAAAAAAAAATTATAATTTTTGATACCGAGGGGTCCAGGTCCATTCAAAAAACGGCTATTTTTTTTATGTAAAATTCAACTTTAGGGCAAAAATTCTCAAATCGCATACCCGCCCATGGTATGGATATTGTAGCCAAAAAACGAAAAAATCCCATTTTTGGGATTTTTCAAGACTTTTTTGGGAATTGCGGAATACTTGATAACAAATTTCAAAATTTGTTTTTATTTTTCCATTTTAAATATAAAAATCTACATAACTCTGGAATTTCATTAAAAAATATTCATAAATAAAAATTTAATTTCAATTTGAAAAATTTGTATCTATGCAAAAACTTAATTGTCAAAAGTTATATACATTTTTGAAAAGTAGACAAAATCCTCTATCCATTGATATATAACATGTCTACCTTATATTTTTTACGTGGCAAATTAATTAGGGAAAACTTAACAACTCACAGATAATTTACCTAACATAGAAATTCATAAAAAAGTATGTTGCCTACATAACAACATTTTTATGAATGTAAATAACAGTGCTAGGTTAATTCTCTCTCAAAAACAAGTTTTTCATTGCAAAAAACATATCTCATTATATATTTTTCTTTTATAGTAAGAACCAGCGTTGCCGCTTTGGTCCAATTGGACCAAATTGGTAGTTTGAAGTTAACAAATTGACTTTTGGTAGTTTGGTTGGTTTGTTCCGATATTTGTCGTATTTTGGTATGCTACGATATTTCTGAATACAGAAGTATTTTTAAGAACAAAATAATTAAAATAATAACGAAAAAACTACTTATGTTAAGCCAAAATAATAAAACTACATATTTGCAAAATATGAAGATAGCATTTTCTAAAATATTTAGTCAGGTAAATGTGTATTTATTTATTAGTGTTGAGTTCAAAAAATGCCAAAGGGCTCTCAAAGCTTTTATTTTCTAATAATATGTGTTAAACGCTGCTTCAATATCATTCTTCCTCTGGATAATTTTATAGCAGCAATAATATAATTTTAAGTTAACTAATTTTGAAACGAATTCATATAGCATTTCTCAAATATTTTAAATTTGGTAGGCTTTGGTAGTTTTTAATTAGAAATTTGGTAGGAAAAATATTTTATGAGTGACAACGCTGGTAAGAACCCCATTTCAAATTTATTAAAACCAATTATTATATTAGTAATACTAGAGATCCCGAATATGGGACGTTGTATATATTAAAAATTATTATTGTTAACTAGTGTTTATTTTAGTGTAAATATCCTTGTTTTCTATTCAATAAACGATTCAAAAAAAAATTGAGGTTTATTTGACCTCAATTTGAAAAGGGTTAATTTCCATTTTTGCACTGTTATTGTAAATATAAGACCTTAAGGTATATTTTTCGCAACTTTCATTAACCCTTTCAGTGGTTTTGTCGAATATATTCGACATTATAACATACTCTGTTTCTATGCGCTTTTACTGTATAATAAAATACAGTTAGTTTTAATTTTTTTGTTTTAAATAAAAGACAGACACAGACAACCAGAGCAACCAAATACAAAAAAAATTAGTTTTCCCGGATTCAGCGTATTCAAATTATAAATATTTCTTTTAAATACTTTTAGCTCGACCTAAATTATTTTTGACCCTGAAAGGGTTAAATTCGGCATACAAATTTATAATATTTCGCTATCATTCATCTTTATATTATTATTATACACAAATAATTGAACTTATTCATTGAAGTTATTTCACTTTAACAATTAAATACAAATAAATACAACAACTGGTTTAAACAGTCTTATATGAAAATATAAAAACATTTTGATATTTTATAACATATGTATTTTGTTAAACTATTCAGCATATTTAAATTGAATTTTGAAAATTTCCAAATGAATATTCTCTCCGTCTGCATCCATGATGTAGGAGGGATGATTATAATAAATTAATAGTATGTATCAGATTTCAAATGATAACACGAACAACGAGCCGTAAACGAGCAGTTGAAAACATGTATTTATTTATGTATTATAATTAATTTATATTCAACATACAGATTATGCTAATATTATTGGTAATTAAAAATTATGTAGGTGTTTAAATATAATTTTTTAATTCAATAAATGATTTAAATTATCTATGTATTCTGATTTTAGGACCGTTTAAATAGCAGCACATTCAGGTGACCCCAAAGTCGTTATTGATTCCAATTAAAATGATTGTCTAGCTTGTTTTAAATTTCCACAATAACATTTTTTTTTTGGTTTCAGCGTTACCCGTCGGCAAATAATTACAAGCATTTCTTATTTGTATAGTATACAATGTATACCCTCCACAATCAAAAGTGGTGAGTGAGTGTGTATACAAGTATGTCGTTCCTTTTGTTACATTGAGAAATATTAATCTGAGACCTTACGAAATTCTATGTCGATTGAGCTATGTCCGTCTGTCTGTGTAAAACTCAGACAGGATTTCCATAAAAAACTTTTACCTTTACCAAAAAACAGTTTAATTCTCTAACTAGTGAGTATTTAACAAATCGATCTTACACAATATGATTGATAGGTCTCAACTAATTCCCTAAAATATAAACTATAAAATAAAACCCGTTATTCCCATTTTAACGGTAGATAAACTATTTTGCCTTAGAAAATTTTCGATGATAATATTAAAATGAGTAGAAAAACCATTTTGTTTGAAACAAATTTTAAGTTTAAATCAAAGCTGTGAAAGAATGAATTCAATTGAGAATTAATTCACTTATATTTTTAATTCAACTTGAAATTTTTGAATGTATCATTCAAATTATATAATTCGGCTTTAGTTATTAGAATTTTCCATTCGTTAAAACCATTCATGGTAAATAATTCCTCAGCTTCATTCATAAGGCTGTACATTGAATGGAATTAATTCACAACAGAATTCATTCTTATAAGGACTGAATTCACTTGAATGATCATTCTATTTTTTTAATTCCTTCTATTACAAATTGAATGGTGGTAAAAAGTTTTAATTCAATTTGTAATAGTTTAATATTAAAATCAATATACATTCGTCAAACACGAAATATATATACACTTTTCTAAATTGAATATTTAAATTTTTGTAATTAGAGAGAAAATCATAAAATATTCATAATAAAAATTTAAACCCATTTGTTAGGATATATATATATATATATATATATATATATATATATATTAACATATTTATTTGTCATAATATCATCATATCTTATCATTTGTGAACTTTAACTAATTTAAGTTGGTACGGTGCAAGTCTATTTCTTTCATTATATAACAAAACTGCCAAGAAAAAATTAAATAAAAACAAGTAAGAGATCTATATTCGGCCGTGCCGAATCTTATATACCCTTCACCAAATTATACTTTAAAATAAAAATTTTAAATATTTTTAGTTAAACACAATTTAAATTTTTTTTCCAGTTGTTTTTTCGAAATTGTTTTTTAAATTTTTTTTAATTATATATATTTTTTTTTAGTATTTAATTTTTTTTTTAATATTTAGTGAAAAAAAATCGGGTTAAAAAATATTTTTTCCGATTTTGACCCATTGTAGGTCCAACTTACTATGGTCTTATATACGTCGTTGCACAGGTCTTTGAAATATCTATCATTAGATATCCATATTGTCTATATTAATGATTTAGTAATCCAGATATGGGTCAAAAAATAGGTAAAAAATCGAGGTTGTCCTGGTTCCTTATATCTCAGCCATTTGTGGACCGATTTTCTCGATTTTAAATAGCAACCGAGCCGGAAGAATTTCAGAGATATTGATGTATCATTCGTGTATATAAGTTATTTGGGGCTTCAGAAAGTTGATTTCAACACACAGACGGAACGACGGACATGGCTATATCGACTCCGCTATCTATAACGATTCAGAATATATATACTTTGTGGGGTCGCAAATGAAAAATGTAGAAATTACAAACGGAATGACAAACTTATATATACCCTTGCCACTCATAGTGAAGGGTATAAATATTGTTCAATAATTTATATTTAAATAAACAAAAAATGAGCGAATGTGATTTTTCCTCCGACAACTCAATTGAAGATGTAAATTATGACCCCCCTAAATGGCATCAGTTTTGTGTCCCGATGTCAAATTATGTTGCGTTAAAGTACTAAACCCCGAATTATCTCAACTCGAAATTGAAAATATCGGTAAACGCATCAAAACAAAAATTGACAATAAAATAGCAAAAGGCATTTTAACTTTGGACCAATTAAATAAATATTTGTTAGCCTTTTAACTGAACTAACAAGAACTTAACACTAAAATAATTTTGAATTAAAAATCAAAATGTTCATTCAGTCTGTTACAAATAGAATGATTAAAAAATTATTTAATTCAATTTGTAATAGATTGAATTTGAAAAAATTTTATCATTCATAGTGAATTTAACATTGATAAGAATTCATTCAGAAGGAATTTATCATTCCATACGAATTAATTCACCTAGGAATAGATTCAACAACATCAGAAGCTTTAAGAATTAATTATACGAATTATATCTTACAGAATGCCTTATAAGAATTGTTAATTCCTTAAAATATAGTTCAATTTCTAAAATAGAATTAGAGAATGAATTCTTTTACAGCTTTGGTTTAAATGCTGTTGTTTTCCACTTTTAAATAATTTTAGAATTAAGAAAAATAGAAGAAGAACTTACTTCAGGTCCAAATAATTATCTGTATGGTTAGTGTTAGGATTTTTATTAATACTAGGATCGCCTGGTGGTCAAAATTCGACCACTAATAACGAAAATATACAGTTACTTTTGAGTATACACAAAAAATTGTTCACGATTGTGTACAAATACATGTGTATTTAGATGTGTATAAACACGTTGTTGTTGTTTTTCAAGAAAATTTAAAACGCTTTTTACCACTTTTATAAAATGAATTTTTTAAAAAAATATATTGTGCACATCTAGAGAAAATTGCCTCTTAAACCATATATGTTTCATCAATATCGGTGGACAATAACATACTTAAAAAATGTACCACAAAAAAACGTGTGGCCTATTTATATATAAGATTTATTAAATAAATTACATTTATTTTGAATGAAGATTATCATAGAGAGAATGATATTCATTAGGTATCACATATTGCAATGTCTGTATATGTTTCCATTTACTGGTGGATATTGAAAGATATTCTTGGTGAAGTGATTGTGGATCTATGACATATATACATAGAATTTCTATGTATATATCCTGGTTATGTTTTCATTCGTACTGGAAGATCTTTGCACTCATCATTAAAACTGACTTTGTATTTTACACTACCATTCGGTAAATATAAAAATGATTTTAGTATTGAAACAGTTGGTCCATTCTTAGATCGTCCAGGACGAATACTGGAAAAGAGTATATTATTTTCATCGTTGACGTTTTTGAAAAAATAGTTTTCTAAGTATTCCGTATCAAACGTTTTGCTTATTTCTTTAGCATGACAACTAAAATTTCATCGAGTTTTTTTAATAAATAAAGATTTTATTACATATGTATTACATATTTATTGAAATTCTAAAACTAAAATTTTTATCAAAATTTTAATAGGATTGCAAATATTAGGAAAAATTTAATCCACTTTTTTTCTTTAGATAAATTAATTTTTCGTCTTACAAAAAAAAATTCAATATCTCAATTATATTCAAAAATATGCCACTTTAAATTTGCGTCCATCAAAAATATTTCACTTTTTCATTTTCTTAATATTTCATTCAACACAAGTCATTGGTTCTGACCCAGTCACATTAAGAAAATTTATAAAAATTTTTTAGTATGAAAAAGTGAAATATTTTTGATGGACGCAGATTTAAAGTGGCATATTTTTGAATCTAATTGAGATATTGACTTGAAATTTTGATAAAAAAATAGGTCACATTCCGAAGGGCGTAGGGCCGACATACTCGAAAAATAGAACATAAAGATACCTAACAGAAAAATGTAAAATTGTTATATATTTTTAAAGAAAGTTTATTTTTAATAAAAAAGAGTTAAGTTACCTATTTGCCAAAAAAACAGCAAAAATCAACTATTTTTTCAATATTTAAATTGAAAATCGTTTATTTTTGGATTTGTAATTGTTATTGCTCTGAAATCTTTTTTATGTTATTCATAATTACCCACAAAAAATATTCGAGTCCATTCGGTCCGAAACTCCGACCTATATTTTTAAAAAAAGCGGACCAAGGTATGGCAAAATTTTAAAATTTAAATTTTTAAATGCCTATGACTCGGGAATTATAAGAGATAAATAGCACACGAAAGCAAAATATCCAAAAATATAAAAATCTTTGAAATTGGATGGGAAACAAAAAAATGGCACGTGTTTAAAAATTTTATATGTCGAAGGTACCCTACTTTGAGCCCCGATAGCGCCACCCCTGGATCATTTGTATGGCCCGTTTTAATAACTTAAACTCAAATACTCCTTGGCTACGCCCATGTCAAATTTTGTTTCGATCAGATGAGCCGTTTAGAGATGCCTGATTTATTTCCGAAAAATTGAGTTTCTGCCCCACTGTGGACTGCTATGAAAATCTCACCAAACAAAAAATGTGAATAAGTCGCAAACAAATCAACGTTTTGATCAAAAATTCATACCATAGGAAAAGTACATTACAGGGAATAGTTTGGCATCAAAAACTAATTTTAACAAAATCTGCAGATAAACCATTTTGGATAAACGCCGTCGATATTAAATATTCCTGTAATAAAAGCACAAACTCTAATGAAAATTTTAAGAATCGACCTATGATTTCTCTTAACCCCCATACAAATTTCTTTGCAGAATATGACTGTAAGAGTTTCGAGCAAGCCGTCAGAGATGTCCAACTTTAGAGAATTTTAACCATATAATAATTAATTGGTTTGATGAAATCGAAGATGATAAAAATCCAACTTGGTCGAAATAAAATGCAATATACTCAATACATACTATACTCATTTATGTATAGCAAAAACGGTTGAATACACATATTGCAAATTTGATTTCACCAGTCGATTCTGCAGCAAAAATTAACACAATGTTGAGTACTAAGCTTAATGTAGATAAAAGAAGAAACTAATTTTTCTGAAATCGTTTGTATTGGGGATGATAACTGTAAATTTTGGTGAGAAGTGATAAAATTATAAGTATTAATGTAATTAATGTATTAATGTTCTCCTATAAGTCCGCAGGAATTATACCATCAGGACCTGGAAATTTAAAGGTATATCTACCATGTATTTGTCCATCGTAAGCTTAATTTATCTTATGTTATAATACGATTGCATACGATTACCATTAAATTTAATGCAATTTTTTAGTGCAACAACATTATTAATTAAAATTTTTTGGTAAATTAAATTCTTAATTGTTTTTATTTTACCATAACAATGCAAGAATTAATGATGTTGCAAGATTAACAACTATTAATTTGAAAATTTGGCCAAATAAATGATTAAAAAAAGTTATAAAAATGCGATAATGTTTGCAATTAAATTAATGATTTGTTTTAACATGCACCTGATCAAATAAATACTTTTCAACAATGAATAATTTTTCTATACCACATTTTTATTCTTTGTTTTTTCTGTCCATCTACTACTTACTTGCAACATTTTTGCGATAACAGCAACATTTTTATAATGAAACTGATTTAATGTAATTTTAGCCAACTTCTAGCAGTAGGTTCATAAAACATATCTCAACCATTTGGTTGCTTGGCTTGAGCTTCTTCTCATCCTCTTAACTTTAATTAAATGGGTGTAGAATTAAAGAAACGCCCTCATGTTTTAGCAGCGATCTTCTACTTTGTCTTCATCACATAGTAAGTACACTATTCACTCAGACAATTTTATGGTGGAGAGATACATAGGTATATCGTGTTGCAATATATATTCTGCCAGCTCAAGGAATCATATTTCAATACGGGAGCTTAAATAAAGCACTTGAAGATATGTTGAATTAATTAAAAAATATCAAAAAACAAAAAATAAATAATAAAAATAAATTTCAAATCCAGCTCATAAAATCAAACAAACTGTAAATAAATCCATGATTAACTCTCCACTCTCGCGCACGTACTACATTCATACATACACTCAAGTGTTCGAATGGATGTGTGGAAAGAGCAGGGAATCATCACATGATTGCAATCATCGTCATGATCTTGTAAAGTTTGTAAACTGATATGCTCAATAGCTTCTTATTGTGGCAACACCTACTTTTAACTTACATACGTTTGTGGCTGCTACTTTTTTTCCGCTCAGAAAAGCGCCATATCTATTAAACAATGACCAGTAAGTAACCCAATGTATTTGGACTCCTCGTCCGCATGCATGCAATCACATACATAAGCGTTAGTGTGTGCATGTATTAGTATGATTGTAGTAGAAGTGGACGGGAAACAACAACATACTCGTATCCATACTAATGCCCGATGTGCAAACTCCTCTACACGCAAACTGCGGATATGGGCGGTCTCACTCCCTATTGTGCTTTAATTTTTTAAATAAACTTTAAATTTCATTAATTAAAATCATACATATTTCATCCTTCTATTTACTTTATTTGTTTATCAAACACACATACAAACACTCATACTTAGTATCTGCCAGTAACATAAAAAAGTAATTTTTACACTCAAAAAAAATCATTTCAATCTTGTGTAAAATTCGAACCAAAAAGAAATTGAGTCATGGGTTTTTGCTGATATCAAGATTCTTATGAATATAACTGAAAACCTATTTTACGGACATAGCAAAATTAACTACGGCCTCTATAAGGATCCAGAATATACATATACAATGTGTAGGGACGCAAATGAATATTGTAGAAATTGCAAACGAAATTAAAAAGTTATATTTATCTTTAGCATTTATATAACAGTGGTACAAAACTGTGGTCGGCATTAAAAAATAACATGGAACACGGATAATAATAACTTGCCTTGTACATACCTTCATTATACCCTACACCACCATAGTGGGGAGGTTATAATGCGTTTGTGCAGATGTTTGTAACGCCCAAAAATATTAGTCTAACCTTAAGTCTCACCTTAAAGTATACCGATCGACTTAGAATCACTTTCTGAGTCGATTAAACGATGTCCGTCCGTCCGTCTGGTCGGCTGGCTGGCTGTCCATGTAAACCTTGTGCGCAGAGTACAGGTCGCAATTTTGAAGATGTTTCGATGAAAATCGGTACATATTATTTTTTCGGCCTATTGAAAATAAGTGAAATCGGTCCATTATTTCACCTAGTTCCCATACAAATGTCCTTCCGAAATTGGACTTTATCGGTCATAAATGTTTAATTTATAAATGTATCTCCACAAATTGCTCTCCAAATAAGTTTTATATATACAAAATTCATGTCAACAAATAAATCGCTTAAAAATGTTGGTATACTCATAAAATTCAACATAGTAAACTTTCAAATAGACACAAATCACACGACCTAATTTTATGGTGATCGGTCCATAATTGGTCATAGCCCCCATATAAGGCCCACTTCTGAAAATCACTCAAAAATATAAATTATTGAAATTTTAAAAGAAAAATGTTTTTGCTCTTTTACTTACTGTAGGGTATTATATGGTCGGACTTGACCGACCATACTTTCTTACTTGTTTTCTATTGTAATCTGGCCAGCTATTTACTGTTGTTTTTGTTTCTTATTTGATAATTTCTATAAAAACAGCAAGAAGAACCTGAACTCTGCCAATGTTGATTTTACCTACACGCAGAGAAAAAATATAATTGGGCATGGTTACTGTAACCATTTATATAGTGTTACAAGATTTTTAACAATATTATAGTCACAGTAACCATTTACATGATTGTGGTAACCATAATATGGTTAACTTACGATTCACATGATTGTCTCAACCATATATGTATATGGTTACAGTAAACATATATATGTTTGTGACAACCATATTTATGATGAATAATTTTATCATAATATGTTGTTCTCAGATTATGATAAGCATTAAGCCGAGAGCACCATAATATGATAAGTCCTTCATCATATAAATGGTTGTCACAAACATATATATGTTTACTGTAACCATATATATGGTTGAGACAATCATGTGAATCGTAAGTTAACCATATTATGGTTACCACAATCATGTAAATGGTTACAGTAACCATGCCCAACTATATTTTTTCTCTGCGTGTATATATAGAACATTTCTAGAACTATTAATTTGTGAAAACAAAAGATTGAATTTAATTGGGAACCTCGATTATCGATTAAAATAAAACAATATTTACCAGTAAACACACATAAGCTTCAAGAAAGTTATTTAAGTCATCGAAAGTTCGTTCTTAAAGACGGAGACTTCATAAGTTCACCACCCATATGGTGCTATGGAATTCAATTATGGAGCACGGCCTCAGCTTCTAATATTGAAAAAATTCAAAGATTCCAAAATAAAATATTACGAATGATAACAGCAGTGCCCGGTATGTGAGAAATATTAACATTCATAAGGACCTAGGTGTCTTCCTGGTGAAAACTGAAATAAAAAACAAGCGGAGTCTTATTTGAAAAAGATAGAAGTTCTCCCTAACCCACTTGCACGAACATTAATAAGAATGGCTACATCCGACTAAGTAGAAGGAATCCAACAGACCTGCGCTGATGATAGGATCTATAAATTAAACATAATTTTTCGTCAAACTGTGATGGGACGTAAATAAAAATTAATATTTAGATTTAAGATTTGAACAACTTATTGATAGTTCATATTATTTTGTGAAGATAAAATAAATAAAAATACGAATAAAAAAAAAATTGGGAACCTCGACTGGGGTCTTCCTAATCGACATTCGACTATCGCACTAGATCAAAATTTCACTCACAATGACTATTTCATTATGTAATTCATAAGCTACATATAGACAAAATCTGATAATTTTTAATATGGTATTTATTTCCCTATCAGAAATTGAAAATCACGATAAGAGTACAATTTCTCAGAAAAATAATTATTCCTTTTTTTCGAAGTAAGACTCAAATATTTTCGTAATAAGCTTATATATTACGAGATATCTATTAAACATATTTTTGCAATAATTGTTTTCTTTAATAAATATACAATGAGAGAGTATTTGAAATTTTCACAATTAATTCAAAATTAACTAAATTTTTCAGAAACATTTTGAAAAAAATTTGTTTAATGTTTCTGATTTTACCTATTCAATAGAATTGAAATTTTTTGAGAAATATTTATACAAGGGATTCGCAAATATGCTACCCCTCGACATAGAGAATAGACATAGAGCGGAAACTCTCCTGTCAAAGACCTAACTCAGTTGTCAGAAACCTAAGTGGTGAGAATGTATTAGTAGAAAAAACAATGTGAAAACAAAAACAACACTCGTATGTGTGATTATTTTGAGTAATTTATTTGTTTGAGTTTTTTTCTAGTTTCCGCTCTATGTTTCTCTATGTCCCTCGACTACAAGAAAATAATAAATCATTTACAATAACGCATGAAAGTTCATGTTGGATGACCATTCATGATATTCTGTATTATTTCCATAGTTAGTCAGTTTTTTAGCCAATAATCTAAAAATCATTTTGTTGCGAATGTTAACTAATTTTTTTGGCTGTATGATGCGCTTGTTGGTTGTAGCTTATTAATTCATTTAACGATTTCAATTGTGTTTGCGTAACAAAAATTAATTATTTTGATTTGTTCGTTGTTCGTACATCCCATTTAAATTAATAAACATTAAATCATTTCCAATAAATTATGATTTGTATTTTAAAGATTGAAATATTGGTACGTATAGTTACTTATATTCTCCACATAAATAAATTAAAAATTTTAGACTTTGGCCTGTTGTTGAAGAATGGTATATTTAAACAAACCAAAACAAGTAAGAATATGTTAGTCGGCCAACCAAGGTTGGCTGCTGTTAGCAATAAAATACCCTTTAAAGTCAACTACCGTTACCGCTGTGCTACCGTTGTCGAAATATCTGCAATTACTGTTACCGATATTCTATAAATATGTTGTTTAAAATTATATAAATAAATAAAAAAATTGTATTTTAATAATTGAGTTTATTGAATTATACATATCGAAATAGTCCAAATTAGCGTTACCGTTACCTTTTGCCGTTTTTTGGCTTTTTCTTATTTTCGATTTTTCAAAAACGATGATCAGTTTTGTGAGATGTTAGGATAAATTTGACAAAAGTTTGAGCTCGATCGGTTAAAAATTGGGTTAAAGTTAGTGAGATCGAAATTGGGGTAAAATGGATATACGAAAAAGCTCGTAGCTATTCAGGAGTCAGAACAACAATTGAATTACACCAATTATATATAAGTACAACGACATTAGGGAGGGAATCTATTCTCCCTTTATGCATGAATTCTCAGCATAATGGAATAGTGTTTCTAAAGGTTACCGCAATGGGCCACAAGCCCTCCGAGTGAACTCGATAACTTGCGAGCAACTCACGTAACCTAACCTACACCATGTTTATAAGCTGTGAATGTGGATCGGATCGAACATAACTATTTTTTACCAGATACATGGGATCTTTGGTAGCACTGCTCTCAAAAGTGAACAAAGTATGTAAGCTCTAAAACGTGAACAATTTGTTGGGCGATTTTTTGGTTTGGTTTGTTGTACGTTTTTATTTTAAGGAATCCCAGAATTATAGTTCATATTTTTTGTTTATGTTAGACACCTTATTTTATGTACATAAACGTATTGACCTTTTAGTAATTTGTAATTAAAACATACAAACTGTGAGCGAAAATTAAAAAAATAACAAACACTGTTATTTTAAAGCGTTTTATTTTCAAGTATATTGTGAGAGTGAATAAATAGTTCTTCTTTTCAGTTAAAACTAACAGTAGCTCAGGAAAATAAAACAACAATTCAATGGCATCATCTAAGCAACTGCACAATATTTATTTTATTGAAAATGTTATTACGTATAGGTTGGGATCAAAATTGCGGTCTAATAAAGAAGTTTATGGTGTATTTTTCAGACTTCACTATAGTTCCGTGCGAAATTGAAATTTCGAAGTTGTCATTATTCATTATTTTTTGTTGTCAACCTGTTACTTTGTAAAATACAAAATACGGCTTGGCAGCACACCTTCAAAGTCATTTTTAAAAATTTGTTAATAGTATCAATATTATATTATAATTTTTAACCGTTAATTGTGGAAAGTGTGTGAATAATTCAAATAATGTTTAAAATGGAAAACAACTAGACGTGTAGGTACTTAAGTTTTCTTACCTAAATATTTGGAAACTATTTCCCTTTATATGTATTAAAAATTACAATTTTTAAACATAACCTTAAAGTAATTTCTTTTGACTACAAAACTTAAATTTTATAGAAGCTTTTAAAAAAGTTAACGTTTGTTAAACTTGAAATAAAAAGAAATAAATATACATATTTAAATGTTGTGAATTCATTTCACTTTATTTCATACTGTAATTAAATTTTTTCTAGGTTACTGTGCTATAAAAAAAATTAACTTTTTGAAATTTTGCTAAAAGAACGCCCAAAAGACACAAAGTATGACGCTATTATTAAATATATTGTGAAGAAAATTTGTGCTCCTGCTATTTCTAAGGCTTGCCAGATCGAAATCGTTAAAAAGCTTGACATTCAGAAGAAAAAGCTTGAGTTTTCTTGATGTTAAAGAAAAAACTTGGTTTTTTCTTGGCATTTTAACAAAAGAAAATTTATATATTTTTTCAATTTGGTACGTTTTTGAATATTTTACAGAGTTTGACGACATATAAAGGATATTTCAAATAAAACAGTTAAAAATACGACTACGTAAATAATTTTTTATTAACAAAAGCAAGTAATATAATTGCATTTAATTCAGATTTTTCATTACTAAACTAATATTAACAAAAACTTAAAGAAAAACTAAATTTTAAAATACATAGCATAACATTTAAATTAAAGAACAGTTAATTTTCATATCTATTTATTTTGCGACATGCGTTTGGTATTCTTAGGGCACTGCTACACGTTCAATATACAGTGGTTGACAAAACAATGGAAACTTTTCCAAATATTTCATTAGTGGCCTAAAGTCTGAAATAATTTTTTAAAAAATTTTAACATTTTAGTAGTATTTTATTTGTATACTTTTATTAACTTAATTTAACAAAAAACAAAGGATTAAGGATTAATTAAATTCTAAAAATGAGAAAACAAAATTAAAAGATTTCTTTATTACGGCATTGATAAAACAATGGAAACTTAGGTATTATTTTGACAAATATGGTCTAAACTTTGCAAAAACTCAATATTTTGTTGGGTATCCCTTATTTTTTATAACTGCTACACATCGACGATGCATTGAACCAATTAAAGAGTTAATGTCTGCTTTGAAATATTTTGCCATTCCCTTATAACCGCCTCCGATAAATCTTCCTTCCTGATGTAATTTTGGGTCCTTATTTTACGATCTACAATTTCGCATAGATTTTCTATGGGATTGAGATCTGGCGATTAGGCAGGCCACTTCAAAACACGTACTCTCGGTTACAACCCTAGAGGTGTGTTTCGTGTCGTTGTCGTGTTGGAATCTCCAAACTAGGGGCATATTTTCCTCAGCGTATGGATACATAACATCGTTTAATATGGTTCTGTATCCTATACCTGTCATGGTATATTTTATAATATAAATTGGGCCCATACCTTGCCCTGAAAAACATCCCCATACCATAATATTGCCACCGCCAAACTTTACAGTCTTATTTGTGTACTTTAGATCTAATCTTTTTCCCTTTGGTCGTCTTACAAATGTTCTCCCATCACTGCATCTTAAATTGTATTTGGATTCGTCGGAAAAGAGGACAGTATTCCATGACTGCAACGACCAGTTTAAATGATCCCTGGCAAATTGTAGACGAGCAGAACGGTTCTTTTTAGAAATGAGTGTTTTTTTCACAGGACGATAGCAACCAAGACCAGCCTCATTTGCCCTGCGACTAACTGATCGGGTACTTATTTCTAATTTTAGGCTATTAACAACCTCTCGAGGAGTTATTTTTGGGAATTTCTTGAACTCTCTCGCTATTAAATTATCTTGTCTAGGAGTAGTCTTACGAGGTATTCCACCTAAATGTAGAGTTTTTACAGAACCGGTCTCACGATATTTCTTTATAATTTTTGAATTTATTTATTGAATATTTGTCACAGATACTTTTTTGTTTTAAACCAGCTTTAAAATCGTTAATTATTTTATTTTTTAAGTCTTCACAAATCTTAACTTTAGCAATTTTCGTTAACTTTGAAAAAAGCAATTATACGAAAAACTTAAAAATTAAATTATGAAAAATTACCAGAATTTAAAAATAAAATAACTGTAAACAGAATGCTTTTTACATCGTTCTCTTAAATATTATTTTCGTTTTACACTTCTTTCTTGCAGAAGTTTAAAAGTTTCCATTGTTTTGTCAGTAGCGAAATAGTGAATATTTTTAATTTTGTTCCATTTTTTCAGAATATAATTAATTATGTTGTTCGGTTTTCAGTTAATTTATATAAATAAAACTATACAAGTAAAATACAAAAAAAAATTTTTTTATTTAAAATAAATATTTTTAATTTTGGGCTACATATGGAATATTTGGAAAAGTTTCCATTGTTTTGTGAACCACTGTATATTGTGATTTTTTGATAGCGATCTGGATTTCACAATATTAAGCTATTCTACGATGCATCAATACTGCATGCTACACGTTCAATAAATATCGCGATACTGAATCGCAGTCAATCTTGGCATCTGGTGAGTTAGCTTTTTGAAAAGCTAACTCTACGTAAGATATTTGCATTTTCATTAGAAAAACATTTTTAATTGTCAAAAGTTATATACATACATATATTTTTGACGAGGCCAATTAATTTGACTGTAAAATTTCTAAAATTCCGTTTTAGCTTGACAAATGAAATTTTTTATTGATTCTTGAAACGCATTGAAAACGCTTGACAATCAAGCCAAATCAAGCCCTTCTGGCAACCTAGTTGTAAGAAATTATTGGATGAAAAAGTCCGTCTTTTCGCAATTACTTAAAAGTAAAATGTCATAAATGCGGAAGAAAGGAAGTGATATATGCTTTAATGGTGATATATGCTTTAAGATTTGTATCTTTGGTTAACAATGATATCCACAATACACAAGGTATTAACACATTCGAAGCAGGTAATAGAAACACAGACGAAGAAATATGATCGTTTTAAAAATTTAACCTACCCGAGGTGTCCTACCCCTGGTGCTGCCAGCGTCCAATTTTGGTATCAAACAGTAGAATACTTTAATAGTTATTAATTTCGCACGGAAAAAGTGATACTTTGAACTATAGTGCACTGGTACACTAAAATTGGAAGAGTTCGTTTTCTGTGATAAAGCACGAATACCGACTCGAGACAAGTCTTCGATGAAGTTTGTTGATGAATTAGATGATCTCTTCGATATTGCCCATGTTAATGCACTCACCACGATTACAATAGAGGAATGATTGGCATTGACTCTTGTCATTTCAAGAAGAGGAACAAGAATATGCAGAAGAACAACGGTGATAACGAGCAACTACTGAAATTAATATTAAGCTGCATAAATAGCTTTAATATAGATTTTTGTTTGACGTTGGCCAATTCCTATTGTACGGTAAAATAACTCCCAACAAAAGTGAAATAATTCCCAATTCGGAGAAATTGCTTACAACGATAGAGGTTTTCTACTCTTGGGAGTATAAAAACCGGCGTAGCTCAGTACGCATAGTCTTTCTTTATTTGGGTGTATCAACGATTTATTTTACTGCAGATATATTTGAAAATTCTTCAGAAAACCTTTTCGCCTGGCAATGCAAGAAATCGTTACTGTTCGAAGCCGCTTTGTGATACAATTGAGAGGAGAAAGCTTTTAATCACGCCCTAATGCCATGAATCCAAAAATATAGATAAATAACTCTCAGAAAAAATAACTACTATCAACATTTCCCAATAGGAATTGGTACCTTGAAATAACTCCCCAGGAAAAAATTAAATAACCCCCACACCATTTTCCATACAAATTGGAAATTATTTTAATATGAAATAACTCCCAATACGTTGAAAGTTATTACGCACCTAATATAGAAATTGCGTTGGAGTACAAACAGTCTAACATCCAATACAGGTAGGCACAAGTCTTTTCGTACACGTGCATGATATCAAAATTACATAACTTGACCTAAGCATGTAAAGTCACGAAAAAAGTTAGAAAATAATTATATTCAGAAATGATTAAGGCCCAACTATAATATGCATACACTAGTTTAAGTCAGCTTAAGCAACTGTTCGAATACATATAAAACGTATGTGACAAACTATAATGTACTTAAGAGAGTTTCGTCAAGTTTCGTCAAATTTTATTTGATTAAGCAAAGAGCGAAGCTGGTCGCACATTCCGTAAGTTTGTTTATTGTATACAAAGAAAATAAAGAAAAAATGAAAAGGATGAAGAAAATTAATTTATTTTCATAAAATAAAAGATTTACGTATTTTTTTAATTACGTGTTGCACATAAATGTGCAAATGGGGCAAAATTGTTTTGAATGCACATAAGTACATTATGGCCACCTACAAGTTTCTTCGGATTTCCTTAAGCATTTGACAGTCTTTTCGTTCGGTTTTGACATTAACTTAAGCTAGCTTATGCACATTATAGTTGGGCCTTTAGTCTTTTAGATATAATTTCTTTTATGAATTGTGAGTAATATTTTACAATAAATTCAAAAAAAAAAAATTAAATCTTGTCTGTAATAATTTTAAATCATTTAAATCATCTTTAAAATTAAAGATAAAAAATCATATATTTTAAAAAAATATTTTATTTTATTTCCCATAAATTTTCAATTTGCTAACCCATATTTTGGCACCTAAAATAGCCTTTTAAATTTGGTTCAAAAGTTATGATTTTTGCAATGAAAAAACCCACATGGCTCCTCTGTGAGTTAGTCTTTTATAGAGTTTAATTAAAAATTCCAAATTTTTCAAATTTGTAGCTTTTATTTTGAAACATTTGTACAATATTTCGAGCAACATATGGAATCCGAACCAAAAGAACCGCTCATCTTTTAAGGCCAAGAACGAATCAAGTCAATTTCGGATACTTTGTCCCGAAGTAAAGCTTATCCCAGAGAGAGCGTTCTGCATCGATCAAAAAAAAATAGTAGTCTGGACGGTCTGAACTATAAGACAGGCGTGGCAAAACTTCCCAACCACTTCTTTCTAAATAGTTTTAACAGGTATGTATTGCAAAATGTAGTCTAGCATTGTCATGATGGATTAGTACCAACGCAGGTTATCTGTGTCCCAACAAATACTGAGCATAAATCACCACTTCTGAACCACACAAACCATCTCTCGATCACTGGAAACACGGCTCCACTTTTTTTCAAAATAAAGAAGTAAAGAAAAACTTACCGCGTATGATGCTTTGTATGCAAAAAAGCATTGTTGTTTACACTAAGTGGGAATAAATAACAGATATGTATGTACCCTTCAAAATGACATATAAGTTATTAAAAATAAATACCTAGTTATTTCTATATTTCTAATGCTTATTTATAAAACTACTTAGATATGAAATGGAACAATCAAATTAAATTAGAGACTGTATGGTTTTAAAGTGATTTTATATCACAAGTACAGATATTTTTAAATCATAATGATAACAGTATGAGAGTCTTAAATTTCGAATTAAAATAGTTAAAATATATACACTCAGGTATAGTTTTATGCGGATTCAAATTTATGCGGTTTTTAAATTAACAATTTTTTTTTTTAATTTTAACAGATTTTAAAATTTTAGATGTTTTTTTTAAATTCTAGTGATGAAAATGATATTTTACAATATGATGACAATATGATTATATCATCTAGTGATGAAAATGACGTTGAACCAATTCCTAAAGGATGCCGACTATTATTCAGTCATTCAGATTGATCATACATATTTATAGAATTTCCTTAAAAAATGTTTTAGCTTAATTTTTGAATTTCATTTTTCTATCTCATAAAACGAGACCAGAGTGTTTTGGAAATTTTCGGATTTGGTATAAATAATGTAAGTGTAAAATCTTTTTCGTTTTTTTTGTTTAAATCTATTCTCGTTTTATTTAATATTTTTATTCGAGAATCTGTTTCACATTTTGTTTTAGGCCGAAACTAAACATTTATAAATATGTAGTAATAGGCTTTAGTAATAAATTAATAAATAATTATTTGAACATAATATTTTGGAATCAATTTTCTCCCATAATTTTACGATAGTGGATGGAAATATTAAATTGAATTTGGCTCCATGTGCAGGGGCGACGCCTACTTTAGTTGTTAATTAAATATTCATTAAAATTAATTCCAATAACTTTCTAAATCATTTTGTTTTGTTCTGTCCTTCTATATGTGTGTACTATTTATGTTTATTGAAAAACTGTCAAATAATTTAACGAAAAAGATCTTTTTCCATTTTTTTCGTTAAGTTTTTCTGTTCAAAAGACAAATAAATATAAATAATTCATAAATGTGCAGCAATGAAAAGCATTGAGAGACGTGTGCTGCACATGGAAGAAATGCGTGTTTCAAACTCTTCGACATACTACTTATGGACATTCGAACATACAATTTGCGTGATCACAAAAAAAAAAAACAAACAAACAAAAAATATTTCATCAATGGCAGTAAAATTCATCGATAGTTTGTGATCTCCACATTTTGTGCCGGGCAGTAATTAACTTGTTTCGATAATTGTTCACCACATTTCGACTACTGTGGCAGTTGCTACCGTTTCTTCATTCGTTCGTTCGTTCGTTCGATCGCTTGCTGGATCATACGATTTAAATTACACACACTCTCACGCACTAACAAGTACAACATGTTGCAGTAGCATCATCGATTCGTTTTTCCTACAATTTATTTGTAATTTAGGTCTTGTTCCTTTCAGCGCTACAGCGCAACGAACAAACCAAAATGTTTGACTTTTAAATGTTTGTGCAAATCACTAAAAAATGATTCTCGTATGGGTAAATTATAAGAAAACACTTATTGCAAATGTGTTCATCTTTTGAAATGAGGTATGTTTTTGTATATTTATTTCAATCGGTTATTCGATTTTATTGTTAAAATTACATCAATACATTTGAAATTATACTTTGAGATCAAGTTAATATTGTATTTGATTAGCTAGTTTAGTGTATAAATTAAATATCACCGTTACAGAAAGAAATTCTTGCTGTTAAAATCAAAAATTTAAGAGTACTTTTCAAATAATTGTTACACCCGGTTTTACTGATTGCCAATTATTCGATTAAATTTTCATAAGTTTTCCTACTCCAATCTTGCATAATTTTGTATTTATTATTGAATAAAATGAAGCAGGAACTTTTAAACACAGTGGGTGACTGCTATGTGACTACTAATTAAATTTGTGCAAGTGAAATTTATAAAAAAATCGAATATAAAATGTTGCTGTGTTTTGGTGGTTAGAGTGAGTTAATTTTGCCAAACAACTCTTTAAAGGTTTGTTAATTTAATTCATGACAACTCGTGCCAGTCAGTAACCTCTGCTTGATTGAGTTGTTTTTTCTTTCTGTCTTCCGTATATTTTTTAAATGTGTAATTCAATCGCAAAATTTTCAATTTAAACTAAAAGTTATTGGTTTGAGACAATTGTATATAAGCTTAACATAATTACAGTAAAATTATCATTAAAATATTACAAAACACAAGAAAAATTTTTAAAATCACTATTCCAGAAAAGATTTCTTATTCTAATTAGAACTAGTGATGCCGCTACCAATTCGTACTTCAATATCATTTTATAAGATTAAAATTTAGAACCAAGTACCATATATTACAAAATATTTCTTGAAAAATTCATGAAACTGGTATCAAAAATTTTTATTTTTTTTTGAAAAATTTTCATAAAATCTAAATAAAATGCTTCAAGAAATGGAACTTGGAAGCACCATTAGTTAAGAATGAGTTCAAGAAAGTTGGTGAAAAATAACAAAATAACAAAACCATTGCAATATTTATTGCTCAGAGCTAAACACAATCAATTCATGGTAGAGTCTCCACCCCGATAAGATAAAGCCCATTTAAAGAGCAATTAGATTTAATTTTAGTTATGCGAATTTCTTTGAACATTTTAAATTTTGACATAAAAAACATATGAACAAATAAAAAAATTGTTATGATTTTTAAGTGCCAAATCTGTAACAAATTCGTCGTTTAGAAATTCATCAATTCTATAAAAACAGGCTGTTAAGTTCAATTCACCATTTTGGTTGAAATCAACAATCAAATCAACAAATCAACGAAGGTCTTACATAGATATCTAACCAACCAAAATCTTGTTTCCATATCGAGCCCTTAGCGCCAAATTATCGTAAGCGACAAAACACAAATTTTACAGGAGAAGGTTTTTTTTGATTATCTTGAAATTTATACATAAAATTAAAAATGTTATGATGCGATATAATAATATAATTTCGTTCAAGCATTTGTCTATTTTTCAAAAATATTTATAACTTTTAACAATTAAAAATTCATAGAATACTTTATAGAAAAATATGACAAAAAATGTTTTTTATTGAATTTTTGTATAGATAAACATTTTTCGAATTAAAATTAAATTTTTATTTATAAATAGTTTTTAATGAAATTTCACAGTTATGTAGATTTTTCTATTTAAAATGGAAAAATAAAAACGAATTTTGAAATTTATTATCAGCAATAGCGCTATTCCCAAAAAAGTGTTGAAAAATTCCAAAAATGCCCATTTTTAGTTTTTTGGCTATAATATCCATACCAGGATCGGGGTTGTCAGGACCCTTTACAAAATAATTAGAAACATATTGAGCCACCTATAATCGGTTACTTTATTCTGATATCGGATACGCGATTTGAGAATTTTTGCCCTAAAGTTTTATTTTACATAAAAAATAGGTGTTTTTTAAAAAGACCTGGTCCCCTCGGTAACAACAATTTTGAACTTGGTTTTCCTTTAAAATATTTTATCAAAACTTAGCTTTCAGAAAGTAGAAATTCCTTATACATCTTAGAAATTTTATGCAATAACTTAAAAAGAAAAAAAGTTATTTTTTCCCAAAAAAATCGCTTTTTAAAAATTGTTTAAATTCAAATACATATAACTTTGGACTTAGTCATTATTTTTAAACAGTTCTTTTTCCATTTGACACATACATGTGTTGTTAAAGGAAAACTGGAGAAAATCGGGAAATATTTGGATACGCTGTTATCGAAAAACTAGAGTAGGGTGGGTAAAAATGCTGAAAATTTCATTTTCAAATGCGAATATCTCCTAAGCTATAATAAATAATTGATAGCTACGACGAGGTTTTTTGTACTGCTCGATGAGAAGATTCTACGTGTATAATGTTTTTTAAAATCGAAACTCAAACCAAGAAATAATATCGTTTTAAAAATGTAATATACCCGAGGTGTCCTACTTTGAGGGCCCTTGGTCGCGCCCCTGGTGGGCCCATGAGGTGCACGTTCAAAACTTCAACTCGACAACATTTCTTCTTCGCGCATGTGAAATTTCATTCAAACCAATCTAACCATTTAGAAGTTACAGATTTTTGTCCCTCTTTTTTTTCTATACCACTGTGTGTCGCTTACGATAAAATTTGTTTACTATAAAATATAAACATTGACTTACGATAAAATCTTATCCCCTATATTTTTGATGTTATTAACAATTTTGATATTCTGAGAACGCTAAAACATCAGTCGGTCCATAAAATTTTAATTTCTGCAATAAAACAAAAATTTTAAAAATGTCGCTTACGATAACTTGGCGCTAAGGGCTCGATATATCAGATACAATAATTTTGATAATTAAAATCAGCAAAATTGCTCCATAATGACTGAAATATGATAAAAATTACGATTACCTCGATTTTTTAAAATATTTTTGTAACATTGCGGATTTCTATTTTTTTATATAGAAAATATGTAAAATTTATAAAATAAATAGTATTTAAATGACCGACAAAATATTTTCTTTTCATCAAAAATATGAAACAAAAAAGTGTTATTTCATAATATTCTAAGATGTTCATCACATAGTGCAACCATCGGCACACGAAAATTTAAAATAAAATATCAAAATATATTTAAATCAAGAGATTTTTAAAATTTATTTCACAATATAAAACAAGTAGTCGGTCCAGTCCAACTATATAATACCCTACACTGAGTATATGAGCAAATCATTATTCTATTACAATAATATTTTTTTTTCACTCAAGCAAAAAAAAATTATTATTGTAATAGAATAATGATTTGCTCATATACTCAGTGTAGGGAAGTGCTCTTTATATAGAAGCTATGATCAATTATGGACCGTTTGTACTGAAATTAGGTCGTATGATTTCTTTCTATATGGAACTAATTTCTGTTAAATTTTATTTCAATTCTAAAACTTTTATGAAATTTATGGACGTTAATGTGATTTTCGGAAGTGGTCTTTTTATGAGAGCTATAACCAATTATAAAACGATCGCCATCAAATTCGTGGTGTTGGTGGTCTATATGAAGTTTATGTGGTTACCAACATTTTTAAGAGATTTATTGTCGTTAAAGGTGGGTGTTGGACTAATATTTTTGGGCTATAGAAAGCTTTAAAAAAACTGTTAAATATAAATCCTTTAATTTACAAGAATTTCAGTATTAAATAAAATTGTCAACCATTTATTACAAAAAAACAATTCGCAACAAAAAAATTCTTTAGCATCATTCTATGGTTTTAATTAGAATATAATTAATTGTTGAATTAATTTAAAAATAATTCTTTCAACCTTTAAATGGTTAAAGTTTTGTTAATACATATTTAATCCAAAATTAAAGAAAATAAGTTTCTTCCTTCATCTTGATTTTATTTTGCTTTCAATTATTTACAAAATGAATTGAAATATATTTCAATATTGAAATATAGTTCAAGTCGATTGAAATTGGATTCCTCTATATCGAAAACGGTTTTACGTATTTTCATTGGTGTACAATATTAATTCAATAATATGTTAATTAAAAAACTTCAAACATTCTACAGTAGTTTTGACTTACCTGCCTTTCACTTAAGAGCATTTTGCATATAAGTGCACAAAACTTGTGTTTTGTATATTTATTTACCAAACTCCATATAAATTCGTTAATTTCAGTGCATTGTTCATACCTGCACATTTAAGATAAGTGCATAATACTTTTGGAAGCTATAACTGGTTTTCATGAAAAAAAATTAATTTAGCTGCCTAAATTTTGAAATTTTGAGTCAATACAGTATTGTTGAACGAGTGCGATATATCAGATGTAAATTGCAAGTTTTGACTTTTTTGGAATTTGATTTGACCATCAATTCTAATTAATATATTATGAAATGTGTACATAAAATTAATCATTTCATAAAAAGAAACATCAGAGATTATTTTTTTAAAAAGAAAGTTCTTCTTAACTGTTCCATCATCCAATTGACACGCCTAGATGATTATGGTGTTTTCCAACACCCTTGAAATTGCAGACTTTCTAATGTGAAAAAATGTCCCAATTTTTTAAATTAAAAATAATTTGAGAGTTTTTTGACCATTTTAAATAGAAGAAAAAGCATCGAAAAAATTAGGTTATTCATGTAAATGCCTGAAATTTAGTCCAAAAATGAAGAATAGCATAAGTGATTGAAAAAAATGGTCGTACAAATTTCGGAATACATATACAGGGTTTGGCCAAACAAACGTAGACGTTTAGAAATTATCGAAAAAGTTAGGTTATTCATGTAAAATTTGAAATTTGGTGTACATTTAAGAAAAACGCACTTGATCCATCGCAAAATATATTATAAATTGCATATAGGAGTTGGCCAAATAAACATTGACGTTATAAAAGTATCGAAAAAAGTATGTAATTTTTGTAAATGGCTTCAATTAGGTTTATAATTCAAAATAACATAAATGATCCATTGAAAAAATTTCGACATACAAATACATGGTTTGGCCAATTCAGCTAGACTTAAATAACTCTCTAACTTACATAATTTTTGAAATTGACCAAAAAAAAAATAAAAAAAAATGTGTAAAATATGTAGTTTCTATTTTTTTAAACTAGTTCCAAATCATTTAATTTTTATATAAAAATAACACGCAAAAACTGCTTAATAACTACGTAGAATGGTTAACTACTAACTATTTTATGAAAGTATGTGCTAATATACAAAAAAAAACTTTAAAGAAAAAAGCACAGGCTACTTCAATTCAAAAGTAAAAAATCACATTTTTCTATTATTAAAATGACAAGAAAAAACCTTTGACTTTACAGCTATATAAATAACCATATAGTTACTTTATAGCCAAAATAATTATGATACTGTATATTCTGAAGTGTTAAGAAAAATTTATTATCAAAATTTTATAAAAATTAAAGAAACAAAAAAAAAAAAACATTTTTGGCCGGAATTTACAACCGCACAGTGGTATGGGAATAAAAAAAGATGGAAATAAATCTGTAATTTCTAAACCCTTACGCCGATTTTAATGAAATTTCACATGCACAAAGAGGTAGTGCAGTCGAATTTAAGTTTTGAATTTGGACCTCATGAGCCCACCAGAGCGGGACCAGGGGTTCCCAAAGTAGGACACCTCGGGTATGTTCAATTTTTAAAATGATCTTCGTTTGTGTTACGATTGCACATTTAGAATCTCCTCGTCGCACTACATAAAACCTCGTCGTAGCTATCAATTATATCTTATAGCTTAGGAGATATTCGCATTTGAAAATTTAATTTTCAACATTTTTACCCACCCTACTCCAGTTTTTTGGTGACCGCGGTTCCAAATATTCCCCGATTTTATCCATTTTTCTTTTATAGAATTAACAATAGATCTATATATCAAATAAAGAAGTGTTTAAAAATCATGGCTGAGTCCAAAGTTATATTCATTTGAATTTAAAAAAATTAAAAAAGACGATTTTTCGCAATTTTTTTGGGAAAAAAGTACTTTTATTCTTTTTAAGTTATCTAAAAAATTTCTAAGAGGATGTATAATGAAATTGTACTTTTTGAAAAGCTAACTTTACGTCAAATATTTTAAATGTAAAAAACATTTATAATTTTTGATACCGACGGGATCAGGTCCATTCAAAAAATGCCTATTTTATGTAAAATTCAACATTAGGGCAAAAATTCTCAAATCGCATACTCGATATCAAAATATAGTAACCTATTTTAGATGGCACAATATGTTCTTAATTATTTTATAAAGGGTTCCGATAATCCCGCCCCTGTTATGGATATTGTAGCCAAAAAACGAAAAAATCCCATTTTTGAGATTTTTCAAAAATTTTTGGGGAATTGCTGGATACTTGATAACAAATTTCAAAATTTGTTTTTATTTTTCCATTTTGAATAGAAAACTCTACATAACTGTGAAATTTTATTAAAAAATATTCATAAATAAAAATTTTATTTCAATTTGAAAAATTTGTATCTATGTAAAATTCAATAAAAAGCATTTTTTGTCATATTTTTCAAAAAAGTATTCCATGAATTTTTTAATTGTCAAAATATATTTTTTGAAAAGTAGACAAAATCCTCTATCCATTGATATATAACATGTCTACCTTAAGTTTTTTACGTGTCAAATAAATTAGGGAAAACTAAACAACTCGCTGAGAATTTACCTAACATAGAAATTCATAAAAAAGCATGTTGCCTACATAACAACATTTTTATGAATGTAAATAACAGTGCTAGGTAAATTCTCAGCGAGTTGTTTAGTTTTCCCTAATTTATTTGACACGTAAAAAACATAAGGTAGACATGTTATATATAAAATAAAATTCAAAACTTAAACTCGACTACACTTCCTCTTTGTGCATGTGAAATTTCATTCAAATCGGCGTAAGGGTTTAGAAGTTACAGATTTATTTCCCTCTTTTTTTATTCTTATACCACTGTGCACCGTGCAATGGGATATTTTATAAAGGTTTTAAATATTATTTGTTTTAAAGTTGGATACAAATACAGCGTTTTCTGTTTTGTTGCAATTTCATTCCGCATACGTTATTAAGTTTCATTAAAACAGCGAATGCCCTTTTTAAAATCCACTATGTTTTTAACTCTTTTTACTTTAATGTAATAAATACATTTATTAACGAAAATGTTACAAATCTTAATATTAAATATAAATATTTAATAACTCTAATGTTATTTTGAATATTTATTGTAAGAAATAAAAAATAAAATACTCGTCCATTTTATATCCTTATTATAGTGAAATATTGCAATTTCTATATTAGAGTTAAATGATAGTTTTGAAAGTGATTTTTCATTGGTTGGGTTATGATAAATTTATTATAATTTAGAAAGGTATTTAAAATGAATTTGAGTAAATAAGTACTAAGAAACTAATTGAAAATATCCATTCTTCTTGAACAACTTAAATTTTTTTTGCCTGGAAAAGTTGTTAAAATTTACATGGTATCTATGTAAAATAATGTTTTTTTTTTTTGAATTTTGACGATTTAGAAAACCTAATTTCACAATTTCTTCTCATATGGAAACTATATTAAAACGAAAAATAATTTGAAAAAATTTAGACAAATATCAGAAGATAGAACAACAACATCACTAGCATATACCACGATAGAAACACAAGTAGTATTTAGGATCAAAGGAATACATTTATGGGTAACAATTGGTACATAAAACATTGCTTAACTTATTAGAATAAGAATTGATCTATTAATTTACGTATTCAGATCAGATTCATTTGCATTTTGATGACTGTTTTATTTGATCGT
Organism: Calliphora vicina; assembly: GCF_958450345.1. Classification (NCBI taxonomy): domain Eukaryota; kingdom Metazoa; phylum Arthropoda; class Insecta; order Diptera; family Calliphoridae; genus Calliphora; species Calliphora vicina. The sequence continues at coordinate 68,665,641 of NC_088781.1, read as the reverse complement.
AATTGTAATAATTAGTATTAACATTTTATAGATTTTATGTTTGTTTCATTAATAATAATATTAGTTACAATTTTTAATTCATATTTAATTAATTAATTAAATATAATTTATAGGTTGTTATCATCTCCGGTGTACCTCAATGTTTTCTTTTCAACTTTACTTTCTAAGACTTTGATGCCACCGCAATGAAATGAAAAATTGGACTTGGATAAAATTAAATACACAGAAACAAAAACATCTTGTACCACAAACATTTTTAACTCTTGGATACAAATTTTATTTATTTAGTTGGCATCTTCTATCTCTGGTATGTATTTCGAATTGGATTTAATCATTTTCATCTGCTCCAATATGTAGTATGCTAGTGTGTGTGTGTATCTGTATCTGTGAGAACGAGTGTGTTTAGTTATCTTTTGTTTATCATTATAAACGGTGGTCATCGTCAGTCAGTTAGTTTATGTGGTTGTTGTTCTTATTGTTGCATGAATAGTTTTACTAGAGAGGTCAGTCAGTTGTGTTTGAGGTTTATTCGAATTAATTAAACATCGTAACGATTTAATGTCATTAATTATTATTGACATTGCCGTGGGACGTTTTAATATCTTTAATTATGAATTTGTTTTTTTTTATATCCAAATTTATAATTCGTTTTATCGTTTGATCGTTCGTTTGTTCATCCATCCTTTAGTATTTTATGTATGAATGTCTCTCACTCACTCTCTCTCACAATCTGTATGTCCGTTTTTACGATTATGTTAAATATTTAAGTGTGTAAGTGTTTATTTGTTGGTAATGCCAAACCGATTTGCAACTCACATTAAACATGATGATTATAATGTTAAATTAAAGACTTTGATAGTCCATCTTTAAGTCTGCAGTAGAAATACTTATTTAAATTAGTTTATTTGCAAAATTTATGACTTTATAATAAACTAGTATAAATGTATATTTTGCTTTTAATGGCCTTTTGATTTAAACAGAGATATTATGTACATACATGTGTATGTATGTTTGCACTTTACCCCACCTTAATTTCAATGAAATTTTGAATAATTTTGCAATAAATAACATTTTCTTATAAAAAACAAAATTTTTTCCAAATAATCTATGTGGGTGGTTTTTTTGCAACTAATATTTTTTGTTGGAATTTCGACGAGTGTGGCTCGTATTATTGTGAGACAGGATATAATAGTCAGACTCTGAAAATTATAGTCAAATCGTATATGTGCAGCATCGACACAAAAGGAAATCGTATTTAGTTATAACGGAATTATAATCTAAAGAGAATCTTCTTTCTGAAAAGATTTCAAAAAATCAACTAAAAAAGGATTTTTGGAAATATTAATTTTAAGGGGGGAAATGGGTAAAATCAGTATCTCTACATCTCCGGAACTAATAAAGCTACCAACAAAAATCCCACTTAATGTGAATATATGTCAAAAATAAGTACACAGGGGATAAAACCAGTTTTGTTACTTTTTTGTAAATGGAATTTTTGTCCTTCTAAAAAAAATTTCAAATGGATTTTTGGCACTTTTTTGAAATTGTATCCCTCTTTTTGGTACATTTTTTTACAAAAATATTTTTAATGGAAAAAAAGCTTATTACAAAAATAAATAAATATGTTTTGCTTTCTACAAAGGGGCAACAAATGTACCAAAACGGGTAAATTAGTTCCTCGACAAATTTACTTTGTTAATTCGAAAATGGATTTTTTGAAACTGTCGAATTCCGACAAATTAATTTCAGTTTTGGGTTTTAACTCTGACAAGTATATTTTTACTTTAGTAAAATCTGAGAGGTTAATAATGAAAATATGACGAAAGTGTTAAATATTTTTTTTATTATAAAATCGTTATCAATACGCTATTTGACATGTGTAGTCCTTGAGGGGATTAACGCTAACAAGTGTAGGTTATTGTTGAAGAGATATTCAGGTTTATTGATTTATTTTTTTTTAATTTTGCTCGATCTTTTTATGGTTTTTAGTTATGGCGGGTATACGGAGGGTCGAAATTTAATTTTAAAATATCAGCTATATCGGCGATAAAATTCTAAATAAAATAAAAGCAACTTGCTAACAGTTATCTCTTCCCTATAAAAAGTTATACGCACCAAAGTTGGATTTTGTAAAAGGGCCATATTTTTTACGTTTTTTTCCAAAAAGCCCATATATTTTTTCTTTTGTAAAAAAAAATTTTCTTCGGGCCTAATGCAAAAGCATGTAAAGAAAGATTTGGTTCACTTAATAGGACATATCACACCCCAGACCTATCCAAACTTGGCCAATTTTTAAAAAATAATTTGTTTTGTGTTAAAACTTCTAAAAAGGCAAAGCACGGATCTACGAAAAAGCTCCATATTTGTATAACCCCATATGTTTCTTAAATACTTACTAAGTGATTTTACTATCACACGGTAAATAACGTCACAGTAGGTACTTTTCTGAAAAAACTCAGTTTTTAGAACACATTTTCCCCGTTTTAGGAATTTCGGTGTTTGAAAATAAAAAAAGGCCAAAAATTCTAATGACATTAAATTAAGGACATTTGAGTCTATATTGGTTCCAAATTGTGTTATGATATCTTTAACTATTAAAATTTTACATTAAGTCAAATTTTATATTTTTATTCGTGGAAAATCATCATATTATATTTTTTAGTTTTTAAGGTAAATGAAGTCCAACAATTTTATAAAATTGTTTAATTTTACTAAAATATCAATCTTCAAGACATGATGTTTTCAACAGTATCAAATACTTATATAAAAAGCCTTTAGTTACTTCTCAGAAGTTCCACAAATCTTGCCCCCTTTGACAAATTTGTACGTTTTTTCATATAATGCGTTCAAAAATCTGTTACACTAAAATTTCTGTTAAGTCAGTATGTGTTTGAATTCAAAATTTACATTTCATATGTTAGTAACATTTTGTCGTCATATCGTCACCTGAAATGCAAAAGGGCGTAACAACCAAAAAATCAAACTTGAGTTTTTAATGGATATTGGTACAGCGCATCAAGGCACACGTCTTCTCAAATTTTTAGCTTTCTATTTTAAAAAATAACGACTTTATTGAAGAAAGAAAATCATATTTGTAACCACAACACATTAATATGCCCTTTTGCATTTTATGTGACGATATGTACAATAGTTCTATGTAATCAAGTATAATATTGATATTTAATAACAATTATAAATTACATTACATATATTTTTTTTGGAGATTTGTTCTTATGTATAGGTGTCACATACATTCAAACAGGTATATGTACATTAAATAATCTTAATTCAATTTTACCCTAATCATGTTTTTTTAATGTCGTAACATAGCCTGGACATGCCACCCTAATGGATTTGTTTTATTTCATATGATTTTGTTTTCAGTTTTATTTCGTATTTCATTCTTTTTGATTTTTCGTTCTGAATATTGTTGGCCGTTTTGTAATCAGTAGCAGACGAGACACTAAAGAAATAAACGTCCCAAGAACAAAAAAAGATTTTGTCTTGGTTATGGCCTCGTTTTCGTTTTCAATCTCCTCAACATGGTCAGTTTGTTTCCTGAACAGTGGTGGCTGATGGTGGCCCTTTATGATGAGGGCACCATACAGCAGCAACCAGCGAAAAAAACAACAAACAACATCACATAAACAAATTTCTCATAAATGTTTATGTTAACACAAAAGTGTGGGCATTATAACAGTGACACTCTTGATATGTGAAATGGAATGGAATTGTCCTGTATGAATGTGAATATGTATGATGAAAAATTATATACTGCCTCTTGCCATCATGTTGTTAATTTTTATATTTTATGCCTTGAATTGAATTGCATTGAATGGACTTGAATTTGTGTTCGTCTTTGTTTGGATGTTTTGATTATTTGAAAACAAAAATGTTAAACTAATTTACTGTTGCTGTTCATTCCTCATCTTAGCTGTCTGCAGACAGGACACACTCATGTGTCCTGTGCGTAAATTAATGAAGTCTTATTTTATTCATTTTGCCCCACACTCATACGTAAATTGATATTAAAAAAAATGTAAGATATTTTTCATTATTTTGTTTGTCTTTACTCTTTTGGGCCATTTAGTTTTACTTGTTAAGATTATAACACACTTGACATTTTGGCGCCAGATTCGAATTTTAAATTCTTATGTTGATACTATTTAAGTAAAAACTCACACGAGCAGAAATATATTTCTCATTGAAATTACTCGTGCTTTTATTAAAAAAGTTAAGAAATTTTTAATTTTCTGTGCTCATTTCAATCTTAGAGTAATTTATTTTTGTTATTTTGTATGTGTTTTGTTGTTGCTCACTATAAATGTCTAGAAAGAGTGGAGTGTGATTTATTTGAATAACCATAATTTAGCTTAAATTGATTTGCAATTAAGTTGAGAGCAAAATAATTGATTTAGTTGATCTCGTATTTCATCACATGATAGTTAAGAGAATTTATTACTATTGCTTTTTAAATATCCAAAGATTGAATTACCGTCCATCGACAAACACATACTGCCATAAACTGAACAAGTAATAAAGTCACTGTCGATGATAAGATACGCTACACCAGCTGTGAGTATAGAGTAATTCTTTATTTATAGGAACTATTATTTCAAATTCATATTATTGGCCATATATGTATGTAATAACCAGGGCAAATTTTCAACTGATTTTCTTAAAATTTAGTTAGAAATTTCGAAGCTATATCTATTTCCACTCGGAAAATAACCGATTTTTAATTTTATAATTGAAAATGTTAGATTGTTAGCATATATTTGGGAGAAATTTGAAATTCTGAAATTTGTTTAACAAATTTTTAAAAAAATTAAATTTTTTGGTCATACCTACGAATAGGTTAACTAAATTTTTTAAAAAACTGAAAAAAATTAATTTTTTCCCCTTGTAAATGCATCTCAAAACTTCAGAGGGCTTGCGGCACGTCTTAACCACAACCGATTTACCTACAATTTTTTCAGGATGATTTTTCAATGATGTTCGTCAACTTATCGACCTGAAACTCAGTCAATTTTTGTCCGATTTTAATTTTTTTAATGCGTTTGGAAAGAGAACTGAGTTAAACTTTTAATAAAAACTTGAACAATTTCTTGGATTATACATATGCCTAAATAAAATGAAGGCTCAATTCTTTGTATATTCATAATTGTTTAAAATTTTGAAATCGGTCTAAAAATGTGTGAGTTAGAGGTACTAAAGTACTACGACTTACCCTAAACCAGTTTTTTCAAAATAACTCAAAATGTTGAGGGTGTTTCAAAATCTTTGAAAACAGTTTTAGTATGTCCTCACCTAGGCCTATAACCCCCATTAGGTTGCTTTTCAAGTTCACCAAGTGTGAATTAGCTGTTGGCCAAAAACTGATGACACCTTTTTATAGGCCCCACAGATTTTCAGAAACTTAGGAGGCCCATAAAATAAAATTCGTCACCTAAATCGCCAAACTGACTTTAGGGTCTTACTACCCTTTGGTAGTAGAGTCGAACTTATACCGTCTTGACTGTGTCTTTTGCACTGTATTGTATATATTTGGTTTCTGATAAATGTATGAATCTAGCAAGGTAAAATTAATCAAATCGGTTGAACCAGATAAATGTTTTTATATTGGCGGTGGGTATATAAGGTTCAGCACAGTCTAATTTAACATCGTTAATCGACCCAAAATGATGATTCTCAACAGTTTTCGCTTAACGAACATCAGAAAAACGTATAATACCCTTATCAACTACAATTGGTGGTAAAACAAAAGATTTAAAGAACAAACTGAGCTTATTTTGTTCAGTGGGGAAACACATCAACATAAAAAATTGGTTTAAAGTAATTTTGTTTGTTACGTTTTTTTTTTATTATTAAATTCTTTAATATATGTAAAATATAATATTTACTGATTAGTCATTACTGGCAACACTTTAATTCTGCCATAAACGAGAAGAGTGAGACGAAACATGCCAAGTTGTTGTGTTTTTTACCTCTATAAACAGACATTGTAACCATGAATGGGTTGAATGTGTTATTTTAGTTGAATATAATAAAAAAACACATACCTTCATTATTCATTATACATTTTTCATATACGGTTGCTTCACAATTTCCAATGGAAATTAGAAAAACAAATATTGTAGTAAACCAAATTTGATTCTGAGGAGAACTATTTTATTTGTGAACTTGAAATTTAAATAAAATATTGTCTGTCCATTTAATAACAATTTTAGTAAATCCATTAAAGAATGGATCAAGAATCAGATGTTAATTTTTCCCACTGGAAATGGTGTTATTGCAGTAGTGTTGAAAGGAAGGAAAGAATATTATGGCATTTAATGAAACTAAATTCAATTACTGACAACACGAAATTCCATTAATGAAATTATAGTCATTATAAGCTGGGTAAATTTGAATCAAATTAACACAGGTTGCAACCGATTTAGATCCAACAATCAACAACAACAACTATAAAGCAGTCATTCAGATACATAAAAAATAATTATCAGTTAAGATTTTTTATCAATAGAGTTTACAAAAATTGTTGCTTGTGTTTAAAATCTTAAGTTTCATATCTATTAATCCTATGAAATCAAAAAACAAACCCATCCACTTGTGTAACTATTTCAAGTGTAGTTTTGTAATACAAAATTTTATTTATTTTGTGAAAGAAATTCAAATTGAATAAAATGTCATTCCTAATTGAATTTCTGTAACTCTGAAATTAATCTGGCAAATCATGTTGTTTGTAACTGTGTCAAATTTAATTTATATGTAAATTGCTAAGGTAAAGCACTTGTTTCGCAATTATTTAATTACTGAATTAATTATTAAATCTATATAGATATTCAAATGAACGCGATATTTCTAAAGAATAATTCAATGTCCCAATTTATGTACATGTTTAATATGCATTGTAAAACTTTTATTTATAGATTTTTGGTAATTGAATACTAAAATTTTAGACAATCGGCAAATTGGAATGGATTTTCTACCCTACCAAGGTCTTCATTGTCAAGGTCTATTGCAAATATCATCTATTTAACTTACTATTATTAGTAATTAGAATATGGGAAGCCAAATTCATATTTATATTATTTGTAAATTAGACGAAATTTCAATAATTCACCGACTTTTTGAATTTTCTGTCTCTTAAAGATAAGGAAACACCGATCATGTCAATAGACATCTGCCAATTGACTCCTGTCAAAATTTGAACAAACTGTGTTATTTAGTTTCTGTTTGACAGCCATTGATAGCAGAATACCTCGTGACTTGAGGAGAAATTGGAAAAAAGTGAATTTCATCTGTTTATTAAGCACTATATTTTTGCGGAAAAACACCATCACTCAAATAATGACTAAGCTTGATAAATACTATGGAAACTCTGCACCATCAATTTTAATAAAATATGCTGGACATTGTATGGTAATGAAGTGGAATTGCCTAGATCAAAAAATGTAATTAATGAATACTTCCTATCCACATTTGCTTTCGAAGGTAAAATAATAGAGATATTAGTGATTTTTAGTTAAATTTTAACTATTTTTTTTTCATGCTAAATTTTTGGGGTACTTTAAAATAAAATTCTTAATAAATGCGAAATTAACCCTAGGCTCTCTTTTGTTATGTCTCATTTCTGACTTTCCGTTTTGGTGATTCAGGGACTTATAGTAAAATTTCCCTATAATCCCTGTTTTAATGATGTTTTGAATTCAAGTAAAATATAAACGTATTTTTACGTAATTGATTAATTCGGCTTTTAAAATGAGTAACTAACTCTTAAGTAAATGAATTACATATTCACTTTTTCTAAATTATTTATAACATATTTTATTAAACCCTCAAGCTCTATCAACGTTGTCGAATCTTTTCTTAATCAAGTGGTCTTAGGGAATTACACAAATCTGTCAAAAGTTTTATATAATTGTCAGTGAACGTGGCTAATTTGATGTCAGACAGTGTATGATTGAAGCATTTCAAAATCACATTCGCCATCACTTTCACCGCTCATGTTTGACTCTAAAATTTCTGTTTCGAAATCAATTCCAAATCATTCAGCCTATTTTTTTAATAATTAACAAATATTATTTTCATTGGTTTAAGTCCTAAATTAAACATTTTGAAAGACTTGTTTTTAAAATTGTAACTTCTTGCAGCAATTTTTATATATTTATAGATGGGAGCTATTTTAAGCAATTTAATAAATTTAAATATGTACGTTTATTCGATAATTCTATATAAAATTGTTCGAATTATTCGTTATTCGAAAATGGTAATTTTTAAGTTGTTCGAATAATTATTCGTAAGAAATTATTCGATTAATCGAACGATCATTATTCAAATGAATACCCTAGTAAACATGCACAACTATATTTTATCTCTGCGTGTATTTTGAAGACCTCGACAAATCTTATTTTTTGGAAGAGATAAACAAATTGGAGAGACGTTGGACAATATGCATAGAGCTCAAAGGTGACTATGTTGAAAAATAAAATGATTTTTTATCCAAAAATCTGTGTTTCATTCAAAAACGAATGGATCCACCCTCTTATATTCGACATAACCCATTTTGGTATTTTATCATTCGTCTACTGATAATCTATTTAATGTATTGTAAATCTTGTATGCCTTTATATATTTATCAGCATCGATGATTTTAAGTTTTCAAATCTTTCTGATATTTCTTGAACATTTTTTGCGGATTTGTAAATTTTTTGGTTCTGTTGTGTTATGTGTATTATTTTGTATGTTTCCATCATTATATTGTGATATTAATTTATAAATTAGTTGATATATTTTGATTATGTTGAAAATATCAATTTATCTTCATATACAATTTTAGAGTACGTAAAAATAGGCATATTTCAGTTATCATGTATTCTTCTAATATATTCCATTTTTCTTCTATTAACTATATTTATTGTCAAGTCAACAGATATACTTGGGAATTTTTCATCATCATATAATACATTGGTTCTTTATTCTATCTTTAAATTGTAGTGAGTAAAAATGTTTTCCAAAATGTTCGTAATACATTTACATAGTTTATAAGATGGAGAGTGTAGTTTTTGTATTCCATACAACAAGTGGCAACATTTGAGGAGCCTCTGAACTTTTTTTGAAAATTTAAAAATTGTGGGAAATTGATTTTTTCTAGAAGATTTCAACCCAAATATTACAAAAATACCAGGAAATCAATTTGTAAAAAAATTCGAAAAAGTACCTTATGTTCTGCGGCTCCTCATTTGTTGTTATATCTCCTACAATATTATTGATGCATATATCATAATCCTGTTTATTTTTAGCTATAGTAACGCCTTTAAAATGAGTATATTTTTGCTTATTTTTAAGAACGTTCTCGCTTCTTCTTCTACTTTATTTATCACAAATCTATCTCCATTTGTCAGTTTCATTTTAATAAGATGGTTATAGATAAAATTGTTGTTAATTTAGTCCAAGCTATTTCTTTTTTTCCTATATAAAATCCTAGTCGTCTGTTAACATCTTTAAAATTAAAAAAATAATAAAAATAATCTTCTTTTCTAATAGGTAATGCGTGTTATTGTACTATCGGAACATATAAGTTAGTCTTATTTACAAACCATTTTTGGATATTATTCCGCTAAGTTTTTCTGAAAATTAGCAGTACTCGATTATTCGAATCTAGGAGTTATCTATGCCCTTCGAAAAGTGTTAAACCAGTGGGACATTGATAAATCGACGTAATAGTGCGGGATTAAGTGAGTAATTTTATTGTTGGTATACAAAAGGACTGAAATACATTCAAGTGTTAGTACTTTACTTTAATAACATATTTCCATTTAAATAAAAAACATTGCATCTTAATAGAAATTAAATGGGCTTTAGTTGTCGCTTCGACTTGTTGAGATATTATAACACAAGTAAGTAATTATAACCTGTGCATATTTATTCAATTATAAAACGATTTTTTATTAACAAAATAAATATTAATCAATTAAATCAGTAATTAAGTAATTATCTGTTTTGCTATTTATTTTTTTATTGTTGTTGTTGTTGTTTAGCAATTAATCCAATTTAATTTAAATTGCATTAAACAATAACTTGTTTGTTTTCTGCCAAATCACTAATGATCTGATTGACTGGAAGAGATTTGATTAATATAAATCCAGATGTGTGTATATTTACTCAAAAAAGCGTAACCAATTGTTTTTAGCACAAGTAAGCAAAAAAGAGTAACCATTTGTTTTTAGCACAAATTAGTTTGATGTTTTTTATTCTTAAAAGTATTTTATAGGATCAAACAGCATTAAATAAAATAAAACTAAATATTTGTTTTCAATCATCATAAGTAAAATAAGTTTTTGAAATAAATAAAAGAATTCAAATATATTTAGTAGATATGTCTTATTCGTCAAATCATTGCAAAATCATCACAGATGTCCCTACCTTTAGGAATGTCAGATTTCTTCAAACATATTTCAAATTATTATCATAAATGATATTTCCTGAACATTCAAAGAATTTAAATAAAATAATTATTACCTACTTATAAATGTTATGAATAATAAATAATGTTTTATCATTAAAAACTTTATTCAGACATGTTTCCATTGATATTAAATTATGCAGTTTGGTTATCAAGTTTTCTTTATGCAAAGGTTATTTGATTACTTTATACTTTTGTTTAGTTCTAATAAAACAATTTCTGATTATTACAGCCTGTAAGAATTTTAATATTTTTTCTTACACATGGAAAAATTATTATATACGTGAAAGTAGAGACCAGAAAGTAGCGTACAGAATTTTACTTCACGGGGTCAAATGTCCTTTTAAATGGTCATTGACCTCAATATGGTATCAAATAAAAACCAAAGAATTCAGCAGTCTAATATCAAAAATACAAAGGAAAAATTGTTTTTAAAAACACTAAAAAGTGTGATTTTCATACAAAATGTTTAAAAAATATTTTTTTGTACGTACACAGAAAAAAACTATTTTTTAAACCGTTTCAATTCAAATATATATCACATATTGAACTGGTTTCAATTATTTTATAATTGAATCAAGTATTCATGTGCTCAAAAACAAAATTTTCCGATATTTTGTATTGAATTTTGAGTTTTGAATTTGATAATTTTGACAACTGAATACACAATTTTCGTTATTGGTTGAATTTCAAATACAAAAATTATTGAATAGATAATTTTCGTAATTGAAAACACATTTTTGTTATTTTTTGTGTTTTACGAAAATTACGAAAATTATCTATTCAATATTTTTTGTATTTAAAGTTCAACCAATAACGAAAATTGTGTATTCAGTTGCCAAAATTATCAAATTCAAAACTCAAAAATTAAAATGTTTGAATTGAAATATAATTTTTTCTGTGTAGTTTTGAATCAAGCGAAAAACATACAACTTTATGAGAATATTTGTAGAAAATTCGCGGGAAATTTTAATAAAAGTAGTATTAAAATTTGTTTGCAAACAATTGGCGATTTGCAATGTTTAAACTGTTTATATCAATAATAAGATAGCATTACAATGAGTCTTGTAAAAAAAGTAAAAAAGATACCATTTTTACCGAAATAACCGTTCTAAATGAATGATTTAGAAAAGATAATATCTTACATATTTTTAAAAGCTAACGCGATTAAAAAATAATAATTCGTTGGACCAAGAATAGTGTGTACAAGCTTTTTTTTGACTCACTCTTAATTGTTTTCGTTTTGTAAATAGTTGAAACCATAGAGAATTATATACATTAGAGTGGGTCAATTTGTATGGAGCCAAAAAATGCAACAAGCGGTTATCAAAAACGTAATCTACGATGAATTCTAAGGATGTTTGCGAAGAAACCATGGGTCTAAAATCAAAACCGAGCTTCCCATTTTTAACGCGAAATTTTTCCTTTCATATTTTATATTTTTGTTTAAATATACTAACATTTTATTAAGCCTTTTAAGAAACTTGACTATGTTTGGGATTGTTCGAAAGGAAAGAAAGACAAAAAAGATGAATATTTGCAAATGGAGTAGATTAACAATAACCAGAGGATGCTTACAAAATCTCATATTGTGGTTGTGCGAGAACCTAAAACCGATATGTTGGGTCACAGTGGGGGAAATGAAAAATAAAAAAATGTGCAAATAAACTTGTAAGTTCTAAACCGATAATCCGATTTTAATAAAATTTCCCACGACTATAGAGAAGGTGTTTCTAGGCTTACGTTTTGAATTTGGACTTTCAACACTGAGGTGGGGCGGAGTCTCATGAACCCAAATTGGGGTGTCTCGGGTATATTACAAATTAAAAATGATGCCAAATTTATATATATATCCCTTAATTAACAATAAGTTTATTAGAATTATTTCAAAATCGATACCAAGTCAAAAGTTATGTGCACTTAAATTAAAACAATTTGAAAAAGAATTTTTTTCCCAATTTTTTTTTTCGAAAAAAGTACCTACATGAATCTTTAGTTATACAGAAAATAAAAACAAAATAAATAATGCGATTATATTTTTCTCAACGGTAAGATTTTGGGAAGTACTATAGATGAAAAATAATTTCAATATTTGTATAAGTGCGTGGTCAAGAGCCTTCCGAAGTAGACCCATTTTTTATCTACATTTTAAATTTATGCCAAATTTTCTCTAATCGCATAGCTGCTCTTTTATAAGCCCCAATATGTTGTTAAATGACATTTATCACAATTTTTACTTATTTCAAGTATGTAGAAAATCATAAACATCTTGCCTGCAGATCCCTTCAGGTCCTAAAATATGATTTATTGAAAATTAAACAAACACAGCAAAATTTCACAAATATTGTCAGAAACAAAAAATAAGCATACAAAAGTTTATCATATATTTTGATCCAAAACTACCGGTTCATCTTATTTTCTTAATTTTTGGACAAATAAGTTAGCTATTACCAATACCTATTTGTTCCAACATCACATTCATAAGCTACGATTATTTAAAGTTAAAGCCCAAGTATATTTTCTTGATTTTTAAACAAATTTAAATCGCGAAGAAATTCTCGATTTTAAAGAAAAATTAAAATGTACAAAGTCTATATACACCGCATGTATTTGGTAAATGGTGATGAAATTTCCATACCAAGAATCTGCCTTTGAAAAACATCGTATTTAACCTTTTCAGGTTACCTAATATGCAGATGAATCTTTCATTCATAAAACCTAAAAAAAAATCATTTCCACTATTTGCTGGCCAATGTCACTATAGAGTAACTTTTATTTTTATTGAAGACTAAACATGTTAAATGGCCCTAAATGCTTTAAGGTTTTTGTTTCGTCGTTTTTTTACTGATTTCTTTTTAAATTTAGGAATTTTGTTGGCGCCTTTGTAATCATGCTGAAGAGAAATAAAATGAACAAGAAAATAAAGAAAATATGTAGACTGGAATATCATCATTTATACACTTACTTACATACATTTCAACATACATACACATGTATGAATGTATATACACATCTGCTCAAAATAATAGATACACCTAATTGGAAAAAATTTAAATGGCGGTAACATTGAAAATTTCCTCGCAAGCGTTAAGAATACATCATATTATTAAAATTTCTATCTGGCAATGTCATGTCAGTCAAAAATCTGGCAACTATTTGCTTTCATGTTGATTTTTAAAAACGAATTTATTTGAATTACAAAAAATTATTTGCTCATAAAAATAGATACACATCAGTAATTTGTAATTTGTTTATAAACAATTTTTTTTTGTGCAATTTTTTGTTCCTATTTACGTGAAACAGTAAGTATAATTTAAATTTTAGCAACAATTTTATAAAAAATAGGACTCTTTTGAAGAAAATGGGACGAAATCATCATTGTACCGAAGATGAGAAAAAAATTGTTCAAACGATGAGAAATCAAGGAAAATCATTACGGGAAATAGCAAAGAGCATAGGAAGATCTTTACATTTTGTCCAAAATGCTTTATCTAAAAAACAAATAAGAGAAACTCGCGGTAGACCAAAGAAAACCAGTCCAGAAACAGATAGGCGGATCGTCCTTATGGTTAAAAAAGACCCTTTCATATCATCGAAAGCTATTTCTGCGGAGCTATGTAACGAAATCAGTCCACAAACAGTTCGTCGTCGTCTTTTACAAGCTAAATTGCCTTGAAGAATTGCCAGAAAAGTGCCACTAATGCGCCAAAAAAATATCAAGACAAGATTAGAATTTGCTAAAGAGCACTTACAATGGTCCGGGTGTGAAGGCGAAAAAAAATGGAGAAATATTTTATGGAGCGACGAAACAAAAATAAATTTGTTTGGAAACGACTGCCAAAGAAATGTACGCCGACCAAAAGGAAAAGAATTCCACGTTAAATTTACAAAAAAGACGGTAAAACATGGCGGGGGAAACATAATGGTTTGGAGTTGCTTTTCATGGAATGGTGTTGGTCCGATATTCCGAATAGAAGATACCATGAATGCTAGTGGGTATAGAGACATATTGGAAAACGTAATGCTTCCATATGCATCGGAAAATATGCCATTAATATGGACATTCCAGCAGGACAACGACCCAAAACATAGTTCAAGATTAGTTAAAAACTGGTTCTTGGAGAATAACGTACCTGTTTTAAGCTGGCCCAGCCAATCCCCTGATTTAAACCCAATAGAAAACTTGTGGAGTGAATTAAAGATAAGGCTTTCGAAGGAAGTTTTCAAAAATAAAGACGATTTAGGGGAGAAAACGCAAAAAATATGGTACGAGATTCCATTGGAGAAGTGTCAGAACTTGATATCCAGTATGCCCAGAAGAGTGGAGAAAGTTTTACAAAACAAAGGTGGATATACTGGATACTAGCTTTACTTTAATAATAAACTAATTTTTTTAAGATAAAATTTATTAGCTTTTGTTTAATAAGAATTTTTAAAAATGTATCTATTATTATGAGCACCAAATTTTACGAAATTTAAGAAATTTAATTTACTTTATAATATTTATTATTAATTATGAAATATTTTGTTTTTGTTTTTTACTCTCCTTTTAACTATAAATAAAAATCGACTGAATTTTTTTTATAATTTTACAATATACCATTATTTTTTTTCGTTTTTAAAAAATAAATTTTGGTGTATCTATTATTTTGAGCAGATGTGTACATATTTGTATGTTTTATTTTATGTGCGGTAGAAGACGGAGTTGTAGAGTAAAATTTATCTTAAGCGCATAAACGCCGGCTCTAATGTGGCTAATTGACTGAAACGTGGAAATGAAATTAAGAAATAAAAGCCAGCTGAAATATGTAAAAATACGTTCGTACACTCACTCATTCACTCACTCAGCAACTAGGAAAAAAGAGAAAATGTAGCAAATGTATGAAAAATATGTAAAATGCTAAAGTATCATTTTAGATGGATGCAAAATTAAAATTTTATCACATCTTGAAAACAAAAGATTTAGGCCACATGCTGAAAAACTCATACATTAATACTCATGCAGTCACCCAGAACTGCTGGATATGGACAGACATATCCAGCAGTTCTCGATGATTGTTCCGAACTAGTGATTCTGTCTATCATTCTAATTTCTGGTCCGAAGTAGTGATTATAAGTTATTTTAACATGTATTGAAGCTAATTGACCTCAAATAGTCAGTTCAAAAGACATCTTCTAAACAGTCCCATAACCTATTATATATTACACTAGTTGACCACCTCGGCTTCACCCGGTAGCTTTTTACTAATGTTGGTTCTTCAAATTTCTCCAACCAACATACACCTGCCTATTCTAATTTATTTTCAGATAAAATATCTAAATTTATACTGCATACTTTAGGGAGCTTTTTTTACAGTTGACTGTACTCAAACAAAAATTTCGAGTTTTACCCGGAATTTTAGATTTTTTTTCTTTACAAATCATCTCCTGAAAATTTCGAATCGAATAAAAAAAATCAACCAAATCGCTGCAGCCGTTTCACGTGATGACATGAGAAAAATGAGAAAAGGGAAAAAACTCCCGGGGAATTTTTTCATAATTGGGCTCATGCAACTCATTCTCAATTTGTCGTCTACAACTATTTGCAGGTCTGCAAGGTCTCCTAGAACCTTGGGGGTTACATTCGATGGACTGTCTTGTTATATCGTTAGCTGGCTTTCTCATTGTGTGACCCAGTCAACCGAATTTACGCGATCGTATATTTAAACCCAAAGGAACATGATTTGTTCTATTCCACAAATCTAGATTTGATATCGTGGCTGGCCAGAATAGTCTAAGTATACCCCTGAAGCAATGGTTTACAAAACCCCATGTTTCGCTGCCATATAGGAGCACATATTTCACATTGCTGTTAAAAATTTTGACTTTGGTGTGGGTTGAGATATTTCGCGATCTCCAGAATTTGTTGAGCGTATCATACGCTTGCTTGGCCTACCAAGTCTATTCTGAATATCTTCTTTGCTGCCCCATTTTTTTGAAACTGTACTCCCCAGATAGCAAAAGTTTTCAACATCATCAAAGCGTTGCCCCGAAAGCTGGAAGTTCGTGTTGCATGATAAAGTTATGTGCATTGATTTGGTTTTGTTGATATTAATTTGTAAGCCAGCTTTGGCTCTAGATTACTTGGAAACATTTAAGAGGCAATTGGATTTACACTAGATTACATGGGATGTAAAAAGTACCCAATTCACTTCCCTCTGTACTAAAAAGAGCACATACAAGGTGGCGCAAAAGTAAGCCTCCTATCAGAAAATGCTATAAGTTTTGGGTACGTAAATAAGCAAAATTTACGCTTCTGGGGCACTGAAAATCCGCGTGTAACCCACGAAGAGCCATTGCACCCGCTCAAAGTCACTGTATGGTGTGCTGTTTTCGCTGGAGGAGTCATCGGACCTTTTTTCTGTGAATGGTGAGCGCTACAGAGCAATGATCAACGAGTTCTTTTTGCCGCAACATGATGAATTGGGATTGGAAAACATGTGGTTCCAACAGGACGGTGCAACGGCACACACTGCACGTGTCACAACCGATATGCTGAAGGATGCATTTCCCGGGCGCCTAATCTCCCGTTTTGGCGATTTGCATTGGCCAGCAAGATCGCCTGATTCCAGACATCTTTTTGTGGGGCTTTTTGAAGTCGCGGGTTTATGTCAACAAGCCTCAGACTCTTGAAGCTCTTAAAGACAATATCCGTCAAGAATGGTCCTCACATTCGCCGGAAGTTTTGGCCAAAGTGATGGGCTCAAATGACAATCAACTGAGGCGGCGGCCATTTACATGACATCATATTATCGACTTGATGTAAAAAAAATTAAAAGACCAAATAAAAATAAGCCACAAGAAGAATTAAAGTTTTTCATTTTTTTTTAATTACAGCCAAAAAATATCGGAAGTTTACTTTTGCGTCACCTTGTACCTGTAAAATGAAAAGTGGAGTCAGCCAAGTGAACAAAAATAAGAGCCATTTAATGTCTGTAAGGGATACATTGACTACTTATAAAACTGCTGGATACTTACTCAACATGAAGTAAATGAAAAACAAAGTATTTTTTTCAAAATTTTCTTTTGTGAATATCACAAAACATTTATTTGTTGTATAAATAAAGTCTTTGATATCGCGTTCTATAAAATTTCCATTAAATGACAAATATTAAAAAGAAAAAAAAATAATCAATTGATTTGAAATGACAAAATTAAATATTCTAGTGAATTAAAGGGAAATTATATATTTTTTTTATTGTTAAATTCTATATTCTTGTAATAGTGTGTGTAGGTTTCTAAGTAAAGTCTATGACTATGAAATAATATTGATTAAATATTTGTAGCTTACACATGCCACATTCATACATATACATATGTAGCTATGTTATTTATTTATTTAATAGTTTTAATGAACTATTTCCACTATAATAAATTTAAACTTAATTACACACTATCTAATAAGACTAACTAATAAATATACATATATTAATTAATTAATTATTTCATGTACATTCGCATATAAATAAATAATTATTTAAATCTTTCTCTAGTTATCAGAGCCAGAGAGATGTTGGAAAATCGTATACTTTATTTAATTACAATAATTACAATATAAATAACATTTAATATTAATTCAATTCTATATTTTACTCCCATTATTAAGTAAATATTGAGTAACTAACTAACTATTGTTATACTACCTATTAGGTTTTCCTATTTAGCACTAGATTATCGACAACGAGACAATTATGAAGAAGGAATTACTATCAATCAATCAATCAATAATTAAATACGTGTGTTCGTACAAGTGGGAAGTCATTTAGCAGCTAAATAATTCATTTTAAATAAATTAATTAATTACTTCGCACAACAGCTGCCAGCAGAACCGTTTACGAACATGTGCTGGTGGTGTTCATTAGCTGAGAACATCGCTGTGACCATTCTGACGCAGCATCTCCAGTTTCAGTTCATGCTCACGAGCCTTCAGGCGCAATGCTGCAATCGAGGAGGAACGACGATCTTCAGGTGGCGTCGAGGAACGTATGGCATTCGTTTGTTGAGCAGCCGACTGATGTTGGGGTGAATGATGGGACATCACCACGGCCGACTGTGGTACATTGGGTGGCGGTGGTGCGGCCACGGCTGGTGGTATCGATTGATGAGCTGCCATGGGTGGCAAGCCAAGACCAGGAGAGTGTTGTGATTGCGGTGGTGCGCTTGGTCCCGTTTGTGAAGTTACCGAAGAGGGTGAAGTTGGTGGTGAGGCAATTAAATGATTGGGTGAGTGCAAGTCAGGTGAACCAATATGCATGGGAGGTTTAACTTGCATCGGCGGCTGTCGGGGTACTGCCGTCATATTGGCTAACAGCGACTGAAACGATGTCGAAGGTGAATACATGGAAGCCATTCCAGGTGGCAGCATATGTGGTGGAGCTCTACAGAATGAAAATAAAGAAAGAACAACAAAAACATAGGTTAATCGTTAGAAACCATTTGGCTAAGTATGTGTGCTAGTGGTGTTACATTACCTTTGAAATTGATTGAAATAACCCGTCGGCAACATGGGTGCGCCAGTCAAGTGTGGATAACGAAATGCTGCCATATTTGCTGGACTATCGAAGGGTTTCCGTAAATTAGCGAAACCTAAATGGGTGAAGGGATTCGGTGGTAATGCCGAACCAACCACAGTTTGTATGGAGCCGGGACCACTAGGTAAATACGGGTTATAGGGATGCGATTGTGGTCCCACTTTTTCCTGTTTACGCCATTTGGCACGACGATTTTGAAACCATACCTTGAAGAAACAAAAACAAATTAAAGCAATTGTATGAGTAACTATTTTAATTTATTCAAACATTTACAAAATGATGTTACTGTTAATTATGAATTAAAAAGTAATGAAGAAACTAACCACAAACATTTTTATTCATTAAAACAAAACAAAAAACTAATTTAATTTGTTATTAAATTGTAATTTAATTATTTTCCATGAATTTAATTAACTTTATTCATGTGTTGCGGTCTGGCGTTAGTTTTTGCCTTTATAATACTTTTTTTGTTGTTTAATATTTCGTGTTGTTGCAAAAAGGGTTTGCAATTGTTGAAATTTCTTCAGGAGTGGAATTTTGCAACAAATCTATTATAAAAGTTTGTGGCACTGGTTTTACGAACTTTAAAACGTTCCACTTTCTATACCAAAACAACTATTTTAGTGCATATTTTCCACATTCTTTAACTTTGTTTGTGGATATTTAAACTAGGACTGTTAATGATTATAATATTTCATATCCATTGCGGTGTGCAACCGATGAGAAACCCTACCCCATTATTAATAACTTTTTTCTTCTTTAGTTTTGTTCTTGTGTTCATTCGTTTGTTGAATATTTTTTTTATTGTTGAAACTTATTATTATTATTTATGTGTGTGTACGTCAGGTTTTAACTAATTAATGTTGAATTCGATTTGAAACCATATCAAATGTTAATAAATGCATAGATCATAATAATTATACAAAATTAATTGTTGTTTTTGTTGATTTAGAAATGCATTTTTTTTATTTCATGCAATTTTCAAAAAATATCAGTTGTTAATAAATTAATTTTCACATTTTATTTTCTTATTTGAGATAGCAATTTCAATAAAAGTCT
Source organism: Calliphora vicina (assembly GCF_958450345.1). NCBI lineage: Eukaryota > Metazoa > Arthropoda > Insecta > Diptera > Calliphoridae > Calliphora > Calliphora vicina. Next base: position 68,645,544 of record NC_088781.1, on the reverse strand, counting down.
TTATTGATTGGATCCTGATTTACAGCAGATCGTCGTTTTCTGTAGCTACGAACTGTAACACTTTAATTGTGTTTTAAAAAATAATTTTAGAATAACATAACTCTGAAATGGTCTTTCCTGGAATTTGATAAACAATTTCTTTCATTGCCGGGGGAATATACAAATTTAATCAATGCAATGGCAGATAGAGGTGTGGGAAATCTCATGTTTGTGGAAACGAAGATGGACAAATTTAGTTATTTGAATATTTTAATAGAAAATTTGATAGCTAGCCCCACTGGGCATTTGGGCATACAAGACGACTATCATTTCTTGCAAGACAATGACCTAAAGCACACTTCCATGATTGTGTGAGATTGTCTCCTCTACAACGTTAAGGAAGTGGTGCATCCCCCTCCCCAGAGCCAAGATTTAAACCCCATAGAACATCTATGAGTTATTTTGGAGAAAATAACGACAGCATAAAATAACTAATAGGCAAATGCTGAAAGATGTCATCGTTAAAGAATGGTGGAATATTACAGAATAACTGGCTTTATCGATGAAAAATCGCTTAAGAAACGCAAGTGCTGCTAAAGGACACCACAATGCATAATATGCATTCAAAGAATATGTATGTATATTTATTTATAGGGTACGGACAATTTTTCGAATTAATATTTTGAACTATTTTTAATGTTTTTGTTAAAAATAAATGTGAATTTTTGTAGAATATGTTAAAAATGTCTTATTTCTGACTTTGAGTATTTAGATGGTTAACAAATTCTACGGAAATGTTCTCCGTACCATTTTACATAAATTTGCTGAACACATTTTATACCTAAAATGTATGTATCACAAGGTTTATTATGCCGATTAACAATAAGAATGTGCCAGAGTTGGGAAACTTTTGGTCGGACCTTGTAATTTTGGAAAAAAATTGATTTTGTTGTATAGTGTAATCAAATATATTTTCAGCTGTATCGGGTAGGGACAACTGTTTGAGTCAGTGTACATTTTTATTACAAGTAAGGAAATGTTTTTGAGCTGAACAACTATGGACCACTGTAGCAGATTCTTTTATAAATTTCGTATACATTTATTATCGACGGTAAAATTTGAGAAATTAATTTTTTGAAAAGTTCTAGGACAACTCAGATAGTTTACATTACTATTAACAAATTTGAGAAAAGCAAATACTGCTAGTAATCGATTATGATTTGAAACTCCTTATTAATATTGAATGGTTTTAGAATTGTTTGTTAATGTTTCTTACAAACACTCTCATCACTTAATACAAATGTATATACAAAAATATTAAAACAACCAGTAAAAAAAAATTGGAAACTCACCTGTATACGCGCTTCAGTTAGTCCAATTTTCATGGCCAGTTCCTCTCTGTAATTGAGTAAAAAGAAACAAAATACTATAATTAACATACACCGCTATAATTAATTAATTAATTTATTTATTTATTATTAAGTTTGCTTATATGTATTTTGTTTGTTCGTTTGTGTTTTTTGTAATTGCATTCAGAGTTAATTAAATCTAATGGTTTTTTGAACACCATCATTTATTAATGCGACTTCCCCTCTAACTGGTCGCTCGCCCGTCCGTATGTCTGTCTGTCTCTGAACAACCACAATAACCCAACTAACATTCACATCTTCCGATACGCTTTTAAATTCATTGCTACAACAAAAAACCCAAGTGAAGAGAGACAGAAACGAGAGTGGAATCTGGTTTTAATTTAATTTGTGGCAGCCGGCAGAAATACAGTTATTTATTATTGTTTTTTTTTAGCTATTTGATTTTTTTTCTGCTTAACAATTTATTTAGTTTGTTTGCATTAAACGTGTTTTATTTATTGTTCAATTCGTATATATTCGTACGAAATAAGAAATAAAAAAAAAATAATTGAACAATTGAATGTTTTATTAATTGAACATTAATTAATTCAATAAATCTTTTCACTTCTTGTTTCGATGCATTTTTTCCCCTTTCAATTAATGTTTGTCTTTGCAAATTCTGCTGTAAAAACAAGAAAATTATCGATTGGTATTAAGTTATAAGAATCACTATTGACAGCACTGATGTATTTAATTTTTAAGTTAATGCTAAATTATTTAATCACTATACTGTGATAGTATTTAATTTCTACCCAAACAGAAGTCTAGCATTGTGAGTAACCTGACATTACTTGATCAGCTGGAGCTAATAAATACCCTCTATCGGCATTAAAATATTCGAAAATATCAGTTGCAATGCCATATATCGGACTTAGAACTCTTAAGCTCCGCAAATGAGCAAATATTCTAGAATATTCAGTATTTGTAAATTATGAAGTTAAACATTTTTCTTCTCCTGAAAAATTTTCCTTTTCCCGATGGAGGCTATTAAATACAATTTTATTTGAAGCAATTAATTATAGATGTGATAAACGAAAATTTAATGTTCAACTGCAGCAAAACGTATGAAAGGGTTAAGATTGCTAAAAATTTAACCTACCTTGAAGAGGATTTGGAGCAATTTTCAAATGTGATGGTAAAGTATCTATTCCTTCCAATGAACTTGTGATTCTGTATGGAAGTTAATATAATTTTGTGTCCAAAATACAATTGCGGAAATACGTAATGGAGTGCGATTATAACGAATTCTCAAGAATTATTGCAAGCTCATAAAGATTGCACTCAGTTCGGTTTTAATAGAAGTTTTCAGAAAACCGCGTGTAAAAGTACCATACAAAACATAAGGAATTAACATATCGATGGCTTAATATAAAAAGGCCGTAACTCGTGTTTTTTTTTTGTAAGTCCAGATTTTCGTTTATTTTGATAAATGGTCCGATTATATATCATAATTAACCAAAAAAATCTCGACTTAAAAAACACGAGTTAGGGCCTTTTTATATTAAGCCATCGATATATAGAGTGATACAACAAAAATCAATTTCCTTTAAAATACATGATTTTTTCAGTAGACAAATATGTATAAGTTATGAAATATTTTCTTTAATTTTTTTATTCGAAATGTTGAAATATTACATCAGTACATGATTTTTAGATTAGTGCAAGTTACTAAAACCACACGCAGAGAAAAAACATGGTTCGACATGGTTACGACACTATGTTCGTTTTAACAATATATTATTGTAGTAAACATATAATTGTTGTTTTAATTTAATTTCAACAATATTTTAGTTACTGTAAACATTTATATATTCATATATGTATAAACATTTAATGATATAAATAAGAATATGGTTCACCGAATGGTTCGGACAACTAAATAATGATAAATAGGTAAATATATTATTATGTACAACCATTAAATGTTAAGTTTTTACACGCGTAGTCATAATATGTTTAATATACAAACACAATATGTTTACTTTTAATAGTCTTTTTCCCCACCATTTGTGAGTGTTGGTGTTTGCCTAAGCTATAATATTTTTACAAGTAAATTTTTAGTGCCTGCAATTCTCATTCGCTTTATAGTTTTATTTGTATATTATCTTTAACTTTCCTAGAGCGAATAAAAATAAATTTCAGTGAATAGTATTTTAATTGGGAATTTAGTATCTTAAAACTAAAACCTATTAAAATAAAATGTTGTATTTTCAAAAATAAATTTTAATAATAATATAATTTCATTGGATCATAATATGATTTAATTGGGTCATAAATATGGTGACTTTGGATCATATTATGTTTGATTTATAATATGACTAGCTAAAACCCGGTGTGCTTCGCAACCCGTATAGTAATGATTTACAGTATTTGACTATTTGACACATTGACTTTTAGATATATATAATTAGTACACAGCAATAACTTATGCAAAAATGTGTATGTATCAGTGTTGCCACTTCATGTGTAATTACACATATTATGTGTAATTTTGTGAATGTGTAATTCATGTGTAATTTTAAATTCCAATTATATCCAAAATAAATTGTCAATGTATGTCTTTTATCTATATTTTGAATTTTAATTGAATGAATTATGGATTGTTCAGATTTCAAAACCGACTGAAATAAATATGTACGTTTATATGAGGGAATAGGTACTATCCTATATTTTACTCCTATACTCAGTATAATGGAATTATATGTATGAAGATATGAATCCAGTTTGAACTAAATTAACATTAAGGTTTGCAGAAAAATACGATAAGTAATTTGGAGATTGCTACGTTTGGTTTTCCAAGTGGACATTTCGCCGTTTGTGATAGTTTTGTTTGCGTAATATTGGTAATAGAAACTAAATTTTGGTTTATATTAAAGACTTTTAATTCCAACATGAAAAAAATATAAAACAACAAATAGTATTCAATAACTATACATTTTTACAAGTTATTAAAAATTGTTATTGGAAAAACGTTAATTTTCAAGATAACCCAAAATCGAAAATTTGGTTTTTATAATTTTAAATTGTTTATAGAATAAGGGTAGCGGTATTTACAGATAACGATATAAACTATTATATCGGTAACGGTAATTGCAGTTATTTCGGGGTATCGTTAGCCAATCTTAAGAGAAAAAAACAAGAACGTAGGAATTTGTATGAGAAAATATTTTTTACAAATTGTTACTAGTTATTTTTTTACCCGTAAGAACTGTTTTGTGTTTATGCTATTGTCTCTCTGGTTCCTGGTGTGTGTTTTAAATAATAAACAATAAAATTGACTTACTATTTACTATTTTTATAACTACAAATTTTAAAAATATAAACGTTACAAGATTTTACTGGTAAAGTATTTACTGGGAAGGAAAATGGTCAGAGCTATAATTTTTAAACAAATACTAAAAAATATTTATCTTTAAAACTGAAAACAAAACTGATTTCAAAGCACTTTATATAAAATAGGAATAAATTCAAATTCGAAAGCAGTGTGCTATTTTTTAAATATTGTTAAATTTTTAATACAAATGTAACAATTTCCAATGGAATAATCTCCGAATGAACATTGATTAATATTTGTTAAAAGCGTATTTGGGATTGACATATTTGACTGATCTCAAGAATTCATTAAATTAGAAAAGTTCGTTAAAAAAAAGAGATTGCTAACCTTCTTTTAATACCCTAATATATCCAATTCCTGGATAAATTAAAATCACCGCAAGTGAAAATTGTCCATTGACAATAAAGTGATCGTATTTGGTCCAAACTGTGAAAAACCTTTTATATTCATGACAATTTTAAACAATTTCTCCTATTGAAATCACGAAAATTTATTTACATGTGTAATTTGTTCTCGTATGTGTAATTTAGGTATGAGGATGTGTAGTCTATAATTTTCTTGGTGGCAACACTGGTATGTATTATTTGAAGAAAGGAACAAAATAAATGACAAAAAGTTTTACCGTGTTCCCATATCATTTAGATAGTGAAGCAGAAATGGATTCGGCCTCGAAAGAAGAGCGTGACGATACTCAGAATTTACAGCTTTCATCAACATCAAAAAGACTTCGAACCATATAGTTTAAATTTTAAACTTTAAAATATTTATATTGGTCCCAGTGAACAAAATGGCAACTGAGTTCGTTATAGAAAAATAAAACTTTTTAAACACATTTTTTTAATAAAACAAAAAAAAAAATTAGAGTTGTTGAGGCTGGCGGCGATGACCTGAAATTTGTTGCATAGTGTTATCAGAAGCATATTTATATTTTATGCAAAACATAATGCAGTAGCCTTAAATGTAGAATACATAACAAATTTTTTGGCATCAAAGTTAATACCATTTTAAGACTGAATTAGAAGATTTTGTAAAAACATCGGTTAACTATTTAGAAAAACGTTACGATTTTTGTGATGACTCTTTTTTTAAAAATACCATTTTTAAATTTATAAAGTGTCCTATTTTCTTGGAAGATTTACAAAATCTTGAAATATCTGAAGAAATAGATAACGATGAACTATGTATCGATTACTGATACCTGCTTATAAACAATACCAAGAGATTTGTCAAATGATATGGTTCTATTTTGTTAACCAAAGGTGAAAGGAATGAATTCGAGAATTTTAGAAAATATTACTATCTGTTTTCTTAAGTTTTAAATGTTCAAACTAAATCTTTGTTTTAGATTTTCGTAGAGTTGATTTGTCTCATCTTTTAAACTGCCTTATACTTCAAACTTTATTTTTGTAAGAAGTGGCATAATAATTTACTTGCTAAATCCATGTGCCCCATCTTCTGGATGTTCCGGATAAATTTCTCGAAATATTTCTATTCTACATAAAGCTTTAAAAATCACTTTTATATCATTTGAATTATATTGTTGGTAAACATTGCAATCAATTTTTTTTTAATTCTGCTTCCAAAATTTAAATTGAATTATAAAAAAGCCTTAAGGTAGGGTCACACATGGGAAATATTTACTCAAAAAAGCGTAACCACTTTTTTAGCACAAATTTGTTCTGACGTGTTTACTCTTACAAGTGTTTTGTAAGATCAAACAGCATCAAATAAAATAAAATTTTTTGTTTTGAATCATCTTAAGTAAAAAAAGTTTTTGAAATAAATGAAAGAATTCAAATACATTTTATTTAGTGGTTACGTCTTTTTCGTCAAATATTTGTCATGTGTGACCCTACCTTTACAATAGTGGAATGATTTGTTCTAGTTAAAACTGCAACAATTAAATAAATCTTTTTGTTGGAGTTTTCTGATTGGGACTCAAATACATGACATTACCTATTTTTCATTCTTTCTCATCCATTGTTTCGTCTATCGATATCCATGTATATTTTTCTTTTTTTCTGATTTCTTAATATCTTTGTTACAATTTGTCTAAATCTATCAGCGTGCTTTGCACGCAAGATTTTCGATGGATCTCAATATTCTGAAGTTTTGTTTAATTTTATATTTGTGGAAAACCATAACTGTCTCAACCTTAAGATTCTTTTTTAAATGTATCCAAAATTTTGTTAAGAAGTTACCCTTAACAACACAATTTATAAATTTACATTTAATTTGTTAGGTATTTTTACTATTAGCCTAATTATGATTGTGTGAAACTAAGCTCATTTAAGTCAACGAAAATTCATTTCAGATAAGTCGATTATGGGTACTCTCATTTTTTCTTTAAGTAGCCAATTATAGCAATTATCATTCGACCTTAACAAATTAGTAAAATATAGAAATAAAAAATTACAATACAATTAATGAAATTATGAAAAAAAAGAAAATATGCAGTTATGAGTCAAATATGCAAAAATATGCTATGAAACGCAAAATATGCAGTAAAGAGCCAAATATGCAAAAATATGCACTAACAAATCGATGACAAAATTCTTAAAATTGTCTGAAACGGATAAATAAGTAACTCATATGTTTATACGACGCACAGCAAAAAATATGATATTGCATATTTTTGGTTGCCCTGGTAATAAGTTTCTTTCTAAACACATTAAAAAATTAAAATCGGACGAAAACTACTGGTCGTTAAGTTGATGAACATCATTAAAAACGTTTTTTTGTTTACACAATTTTAATGTACTCAACAAAACCTATACCACCTCTAGGTCGTGTTCCAAGTATTTAAAAAAATATTTACACAAATAAACATTTTCTTGGTCATATTTTTAATGTCCAGTTTTTTATGATTTGTCTAGCTTTTTAAAACCCAATGTCAAGCTTTTTGCGATTCTGAATCTGGCATCCCATAATGGATGGTACCACGCCCACTTAACAAAACAAAAAGTAGCATATAGCTCCTTCCAGATATACGGTAATATACTGTAAAAATTTCAAGGAAATCGGTTCAGCCTTTTAGCAGTTTATAGATCCTAAACTAATAATAATAAACATACATAGAGACACACATTCACTTTAATATATATGATTATTTCACAACACATTATGATTGATTTGTATCATAATATGATTATTTCAAAACATATTATGATATTTTATGATAATAATAATGATCCTAATATGTTTTGGGTAACAATAATAAATCTTATCATAATATGATGCTCTTAGATTATGTTTACCACAACCATGTTTTTTCTCTGCGTGCACATACTATTGAAATCAGTTGAAATAGTCGTCACCCTTAACATATGGTACTACTAATATTTTTTATGTGTCATTACTGGAACTTGAAAGTTATATAACTGAAGAGCAGAAATTTGTAGTGAATATCAGGAAATTCTAAAATCTGGCTCCGTTATGATCTTCCGCAGAGAAAGTACTTTAAGTATGCCAAATTTCAGCTTCCTATGTCATCAGATGGCATAGAAAGAAATTATACTGAAATTTAAAAACTACTGTATCAAAGAACATTTTGTTCTTTGATACAGTAGTTGTTTATGCGTAAAATGTGTTTGTTTTTTAACTGCCCAAATTTAAAGATCCTGTGCTGTACAAAAACTTCCAGTCGACGGGAAGTTTTTGAACTCTCACTTGCTCTCTTTTACTAAAGTATATTTTATCCGTGTGCCTTAAACATAAAAAAGAAATTGTAACTAAACTTACTTACCAAACAACCCCAGAGAAAAAAGGTTCGTATAACCAGAATAAAATATTGTTCAAAGTACATAATTAATCCCCCGTATTTTTATTTATAAAAATTTGTTAAATTTGTTTACGCTGCACCCCAACATTTTTGGTCCAATCGAACCGGATTGGCAAATCGTAAAAAGTTAACAAATAATATCATTACAGAGTATATACTCCAAATCAACCCCCGTGGAATTCACAAAGGTAAACCCCCAAGTGGATCTACAAATTTGTTCTTGCTGAAGAACAATTTAACCCCCCTCAAACATCAAATTATAACAATAATCCATCAACTTCTGCTGAAGCTGCAGCACAAATGCGACAAACGTATTCAACTCAAATACAGTCCACTTCTAATTCAACAGTTTTACTCGGAACAGCTCTTGTCGATATTTATTCAGACAATCTTAAATACACAGTTCGAGCTTTAATCGACTCTGCATCTGAGGCTACTTTTATTTCAAAAAGGCTTCAAAGTAAACTCTTATTGAAAACTCGATCTTCACAAACTGAAGTTCATGGCCTGAATGGAGCCTTAACTGCAACATCAACACAGTTATGCTACATTCGTATCGGCTCACCCATTGATCACATGTTTGAAACATCTACAGATGCTTTCGTCGTTAAAAAACTCACTGGCGAACTCCTGTATTACCCCTTATCAGCTCTAAAAGATCATGAATTCTCGGATTTGAGAAGGGCTGACGCTCATATTCATAAGTGTTCGGAAATTGAATTACTCCTTGGTGGAGACATTTACCCTAAAATCTTACGAAACGGTTTGCGATGGGACAGTACTCAATCGTTAGTAGCACAACAAACAGTTTTCGGATGGATCATCACTGGTAAAATTGCGACGCAAAATAATATTCGTTCGGTCTCTTCTTTCTATAATGAAATTGTGCTAAACAATCAGCTGCAGAAATTCTGGGAGCTCGAAGAAGTTCCAAAGAAGCCTCGTCTTTCTGAAGAAGATCTTCATTGCGAAAATGTGTACCAGTCTACGACGTATCGTGATGACAGTGGACGCTTTGTGGTTTCATTGCCATTTCGATGCGAATATCCCGAAGATATTAACATTGGCTCTTCTCGTCATATTGCACTCTCTCAATTTCTAAGAAATGAATCTAGACTGATGAAAAATCCCCAACTTAAATCCGAGTATGATCGAGTCATTTCCGAATACTCATCACTCAAACAAATGATAAATGTCAGCCCATCGATTTCCAATTCAACATATTATTTACCCCACCATGCAGTTCTGAAACCCGAAAGCACTACAACAAAGTTACGTGTAGTTTTTAATGCTTCGAGTCCTTCATCGAATGGGAATAGTCTCAATGATTTACTCTACCCTGGTCCTATTCTACAAGCGGATTTAACAATTTTGATACTGCGTTGGAGACTTTTCAGATATGTTTTCAATTCTGATATTGAAAAAATGTATCGGCAGATACTTGTGAATCCTTCTCACACCCCATTCCAAAGAATCATTTTCCGTAATTCCACCCATGAAGATCCTCAAGATTTCGAGCTAAACACCGTAACTTTTGGTGTAAACTGTGCCCCTTACCTGGCTATACGTACTCTGCTTGAATTAGCTAAAACATGCGAAAAATCAAACCCCGCAGTTTCCGATATTTTACGGAACTATATGTATGTTGATGACGTATTAGCTGGCGCTCATACTCTATCTTCCGCCTTAAAATCTAGAGACGAACTCATCGATGTTCTTCAGTCAGCTGGTTTATCACTGCGTAAATGGACAGCGAATCATGATTATCTATTAAAAGGTCTCTCCCCTGATCATCTTCTAGATACAGAGTTCCTGAAGTTATCAGACTCTTGTACCACTAAAACCCTAGGCTTACGATGGAACGCCGGAACTGATCACTTCTATTTTCGACTAAAAGATCACCCCGATCGAAACTCAGTTACGAAAAGATCTGTTTTGTCAGAAATCGCTAAACTGTTTGACCCCGCCGGTTGGCTTTCCCCCAAAATAATCGTCGCTAAGATAATCATGCAACAGATCTGGAAGGATGAGACAAACTGGGATGAAGACCTAAAAACATCAACTCTTCAACAATGGCATGAATTCTTAGATGACTATTCAAATATAGAAAATATCCGAATCCCCCGCTTCGTCGACTTTGACCCGTCGTATTCAATCGAACTACATGGCTTTTGTAACGCTTCGGAAAAAGCTTATGCCGCAACATTGTATCTGCGAGCAGAAAACCAGGGTTGCGTATCTTCACATCTGCTAGTCGCCAAAACTAAAGTGGCCCCAGTCAAGTTTGTCTCATTACCCCGTAAAGAACTTTGTGGGGCAGAACTACTAGCTACAATGAATGATTCTATTCAGTCTCAACTCAATCTTAAAAATCTTCAACTATATATGTGGACCGATTCAACAATAGTCTTGGCATGGCTACAAAAACCCCCTAATCGATGGAAAACTTTCGTTGAAAACAGAGTTTCTTCCATCGTCGAAAAAGTTGGCAGTCAATCGTGGTCTCATGTTGACTCTAAAAATAACCCCGCCGATTTGGCAACCCGTGGTCTCACAATACCCCAACTCATGTCGAATGATTTATGGTGGCATGGACCTTCGTGGCTCAGATGTCCACAGAGTGAATGGCCAACGAGTTCAAGTTTTAACACTGAAGAAGAGGCAAAACCTGTTCATGTTCACGTAAATCTGATCCAAAGTACAGATATTTTGAGCGATTTTTCAGATTTTCCAAGGGCTATGCGTGTTATATGTCAGATATTTCGGTTTTATTACAGGTGTAACCAAAGTCAGCGCCATAATTTAGTAACTACCGACGAATTAACACGAGCCGAACTACATCACGCAAAATCTCGAATGATAATAGCAAGCCAAAAGTTATACCCGGAAAAGTAACATTTTAACGTTCAACCCTTTCATAGACACCGCTGGTATAATGAGAATAAATGGTCGATTGGCTAATTCCCCCCTATTAAGCTATGATGAACGGTATCCAATATTACTGCCATATCATGGATGCTACACAAGATTATTTTTAATATATTTGCACAAATATTCCATTCATGGCCAGAACGCTCTCTTATATAGACTAATGCGCCTTTATTATTACGTTCCCAAGCTCAAGGTACTAATCAAAACAATAATATCTCAATGTCGTACATGCGTAATACAAAAACGTCAGAAAAGTCAGCAGATAATGGCGGCCTTACCCCCAGAGAGGACAACACTTTCTCGTCCTTTTGATAACACAGGCGTCGACTTCGCTGGCCCCTTCGATATTAAGACTTATGCAGGCCGTGGTTGTAAAGTAACAAAAGGTTACGTACTGGTATTCGTATGTTTTGCGACAAAGGCTATACATCTCGAAGCCACCAGCGAAATCTCTACTCAAGCGTTCTTAGCTGCGTTTGCACGATTCTTTTCTCGTCGTGGATCACCGAGTGCTCTATATTCAGACAATGGTACTGCATTTGTTGGCGCTTCCCATATAATGGACGTTGACAAAACCAATTTTATCTCTCTTGTACGACGAAAACTACTTGATAAACACACGTTTGCTTCGCTTGAATGGCATTATATTCCTCCAGGTGCGCCACATATGGGAGGGCTCTGGGAAGCCGGAGTCAAGAGCTTCAAGATGCACTTAAAACGAATCTCTCATAGTCAGAGTTTTACATATGAAGAGTTCTCGACTTTATTGGCTAGAATTGAATCATGTCTAAATTCCAGACCGCTTAGCCCTAGTAGTGAAGACCCCGCATATCTATGTGCTTTAACCCCCGGACATTTCCTTATCGGTAGTCCATTATTGTCACCCCCCGAACCTAATTTAACTGATCACTCATTGAGTTATGTTAATCGATGGCAGAAGCTAAAGGTTCTACATCATCATTTTGCTCAAAGGTGGAAAGACGAATACCTCAAAGAACTCCACAAACGGTTTAAGTGGAAATACCCCCAGCGTGATTACGCTATCGGAGATCTAGTCATTATAAGAAGAGATAATTTACCCCAAAATCAATGGCGGCTTGGCCGCATTGAAAAAGTTGTTCGCGGTAAAGATAACCGAGTTAGAGTCGCCGAAGTACGAACTGCCAATGGCATCGTTACTAGGCCTATCCCACTACGATGTCCAGTCAACGCCGTCGAAGTCTATCACCATTGGAGGAAAAACACAAAACTCACAATCAACGCCATCGTCACGAATCCTATGATTGCCGTCTATGTCGCAAAGATCACCCCCTCAGAAGGTGTATCAAATTTAAATCCATGAATGTCTCTGAGAAGCTCAAGGTCGTCAAACGTTATCGCTATTGTGAGAATTGCTTAGGCCACTCACATAAGATAAACCGCTGTCGCAACACCGATCGTTGCCGCCAATGTAAGGGCAAGCATCATACTTTACTCCACCGCCATAAACGTTTGAACGATAATAAATCTGACGCCGATGCCTCTACAACTCAATCGTACTCCGTAATCCGTAGTATTACTTTTCTTCCGACGGTAGTTTTAAAAATGGAACTGGGAGACAAGTATCATAATGTCCGAGGTATAATTAACCCATGTGTGGAAGTCAGTTCTATAGCAGCATTTCTCGTGGAACGATATAAGTTACCCGAAGAAAAAATTGGATCTGATCGGTGGTGCAAAATTAAGATACGCCCACGTTTCGATGATGATGTAAGTTTCAATGTGACGGCTATGGCGACTAGTGATCTTCCCCGAAAACAACCCAAAGAGAAGATTGATGATAGAGTTGCTTCTCTGTACTCCAATCTAAGACTGGCCGACCCTAAATTTTATGAAGATTTGGACATAAACTTTGTTCTGGGCGCTGATATTTATCCCCGTCTTGTCCGACCCAGCATACAGCCAGAATCAGTCGGATCTCCAATGGCTCAAGACACCACCCTAGGCTGGGTAATAATTGGAAAATTTGGCGTCTAGATGCAAATCTCTATTGTTGCTGTATAAACATTTTTTTTCTTTTATTTTATGATTTCTATTAATTTTTTTTTTCGAATTTTTTGTATCGGGAATTGTTATTCTATTTTTATCCATATTAAGAAATGAATTGTACAAAATAACATGAACTATTTACCATTTTTGTATAATTTAAATTTATTATTAAACTTGAATTTTGTAAATATTCTTATAATTAACTCCGGATTTTAAGGTTGCATGATAGCAAGGGGGCCGGGATGTTTATGCGTAAAATGTGTTTGTTTTTTAACTGCCCAAATTTAAAGATCCTGTGCTGTACAAAAACTTCCAGTCGACGGGAAGTTTTTGAACTCTCACTTGCTCTCTTTTACTAAAGTATATTTTATCCGTGTGCCTTAAACATAAAAAAGAAATTGTAACTAAACTTACTTACCAAACAACCCCAGAGAAAAAAGGTTCGTATAACCAGAATAAAATATTGTTCAAAGTACATAATTAATCCCCCGTATTTTTATTTATAAAAATTTGTTAAATTTGTTTACGCTGCACCCCAACAGTAGTGTTAGGATAAACTTTTTAGGATATATTATAAAATAAAGTAAACTTTCCTTAAATTTGGAAGTATCGGCTCCAAGTAAGCGACTCACCTTAATGAACACTATTTTAATATTTATTGCAAATGTAGTTTCTTAATCAAACCATAACAGTTGGAACTATAGATAAACAACATTCTTATACCGCGAAAATTTACTTGGTTACATATATCTTTGGACCACGACAACAAAACCAAAGTGATTTTCGAAAAAACGTGAAATAAAGGGGAAGAGGATAAATTTAGTTGGCACGTAATTAAGACTTGAAAGCGTTTAAAGGTTTTATTTGTTTTATCCACGACACGTTAATTGATACAAATTAAAAATGGCCATACAAATTGTTAGAAAATTGCAAATTTCTTTATTTTATGTGGGAATTAGTTTAGTGCTGTTGTTGCTATTTAATGTATAACAACGACAACAACAACAAACTTGTTTCTAATGACGACGAATGGCAAAATAAAAAGGGAAAGTATATATTTGTGTCTTAAATCTTTTGATTTCAAACAGACATGAATCTAACAAAAAAATTGTATGTGTGAACAACTAAAACTAATTAATGGTGGTCGTTAGAAACTTGTTAACTTTGAAATTCATTTACGATTTTCTATTAGTCTAAATTGCAATATAAAATAATTTAAAAAATCGTTAACTTTTTTTTACGATCCTCTCTGCGACATCTAAGACTCAACTTAAACCTTGTCATTGATGACTGAGTGTAAACATGCTCGAGTGTGTGTATGTTTATTTTTTTATATTATCGTCATGATAAAACCCAAAATATTATTATGTGATAAAATCAATATCTGTTTCTAATGATGTTTTTATCAACTTTAATCTATTGTTATCGATTTGAAAACTTGTTAACATAAAATCAATTTAAAACCGTATAAAAACACCAAATTAAAACAGACAACAAAAAAAACAAAACATAAAAATCAAAGAGCATAAAATATTTAAAAACATATTAAAATATTTCAATTTCATGCCAACCAGCCAGCCAGCCAGCCAACAAACCAACCTACACACAAAATTAAACTTGGAAACAACAACAGAATGAATTCATTTAAAATACTCTTGAAAACACCAACAACAATCGTTAAAAACTAAAACAAAGTATTTTTTCTTTAATTAATTAAACAAATTCAACGCACCAGCAGGAAGCCAATTTATGTGCTTTTATGTAAATTAACACAATTATCGTTTGTATCTTTGAAAGCACCACCAGCAGCAGCAGTCTATTCTCTTTCTCCTCACAGTCAATGCAAGATGTATGCAATGCAACTGATCTCAACATGATGATACTGGTGCAAGAGAAATGTAAAGAAAGGGTAGGAAGCGGACCATTTTGTGTGTTTTGTGGATAAATGAGTGAATGAATGGTAAATTAAAAATGCATATCAAGAGCAGATAACAAGCAACGATAGGATGATAAGAGAGAATGACACGCGGTGTTTAAAATTATTTTCGAAATGCGTATCAAAGTCATAATGAAATTTTCATTAAAATGATATAAAAAATTATATGTATGTATATAATAAACAGATGTATGCACAAACTCATATTAACTATCAGGTGTTAGTAAGCGTTTAATATTTTCCCTTGATTAGGGCATCATTAGAGAATAATTTAGTTTTATATAATAAGATGAAATAGTGGGATTTAATTTTCATGGACTATGATTATATATTTTTTTTTTTTTTTTTTTTTTTTTTTCATCATTTATTTATTGTATCTTCATTATTTAATGAACTAACAATAAGTGGTTCAAATCTTATATCTAATATTATTATTTAATTAGTCCAGCCAGTGCCGGACGAAAAAATTTTGTGTTCATGGTTGTTTTGGTTAAATTGGCATTCTTCCTTCTAGATTAGGTCTGCTGTGTCCCTCCTTCTTAATCGAGTGTGGCCACGGTTATCTAATATGTTGCGGGCCAGCGGGTTTGGGTGAACTTCAAGTTTTTTTAAATATTTTTGTACGTTTTTCGAGATTTCAGTTTTTACAATGGGCACGTTTAGATCTTTGTGTATATTCGCGTTTTTGATATACCAGGGGGCAACTGTGATCATTCTTAGAAACTTGTTTTGGCGTCTTTGGATCTTTTCTACATTTGACGCTGAGGCCGTGCCCCATAACTGTATGCCATAACACCATATCGGTTTTATGATCATGTTATAAAGTAGAAGTTTACAATCTAAACTAAGCGTGGAGTTTCTGCCAATAAGCCAATTAATTTGAATTGATTTCAATTTCATTTGAGTCAACTTTGCATCTATATGACTTTTCCATGTAAGGCGACGATCGAGATGTATTCCGAGGTATTTCACTTCCGATTGTTGAATTATTGTTTGGTTATTGATATGAATAGGGGGGCATGATTCTCTACGCAATGTAAATGTAATGTGTGTACATTTTTGCTCGTTGACTTTAATTTTCCATTGTTTTAACCATTTTTCTAATTCAAATATGTGGTTTTGTAAGTGACGAGACGCTTCTTGAGGGTTTTCATGAATGCTTAGAATAGCAGTATCATCAGCAAATGTTGATGTATGAGTGCGATTGTTAGTTGGCATATCAGACGAATACATCAAATATAAAAAAGGTCCCAGGATACTGCCTTGGGGGACTCCAGCTTCAATGGGTTGTGCAGTACTTAAAAAGTTTCCCTCTTTAACCTTAAATGTTCGACCAGTTAAATAGCTTTCCAACAGCTTATGTGTGTTTGCCGGTAAATTTTGACTCAATTTGTATATTAATCCAGCATGCCATACCTTATCAAACGCTTGAGAGATGTCGATGAAGAGTGCAGAACAGTATTTCTTTTCTTCAAACGCTTTTCTCACCATATTTACAAGTCTATGGGTTTGTTCGATAGTACTGTGTTTTCTTCTAAATCCAAATTGATGATTCGGAATACAATTGTTTTCAGTTAACATCGGGTACAACTTGTTCATAAGTATCTTCTCAAATAGCTTTGATATATTAGACAATAGGCTGATAGGTCTGTATGATTCTACTTTTGTGTGATCTTTTCCCGGCTTGGGTATCATGGTAACCAGTGAAACCTTCCATTCTGGAGGATAATATTCAAGTCGTAATATAGCATTAAAAATAAAAAGAATTATTTTTATTGCTATCCGGGGTAGCTCCATAAGCATCTTGTTGCTGATCTTATCCATACCAGGCGCTTTCTTGGGATTTAAATCAGCAATAGCATTTTCGATCTCTCGAATCTCAAAACGTAGGGGTACGGCTGCTCCAAAATAGGGTGCAACAGGTGGCAACTCAATTGCTTCGTTTGATGTGTTCGGTGTAAATGATTAACAAACAGATTCCCTTTTTCAGTATCATTTCTTGCCCAACCACCACTTGAATTTCGCAAGGGGGACTTACTTATAACGGGTCTTTTAAGATTTTTTGTTGCTCGCCATAATGAGTAATCCGATTGCGGGGTTGCGTCCAGGCTTTCTAAATATTTATTCAATGATTCCATTTTTCGAAATTCCAAGAGCTTTTTAAGTCTTTTTATACAATCTTTAAGCTTCGATTTTAGTTGGGGGGATCTGTGCAATTGCCACTCTCTTCGAAATCTTCTTTTTTCATTTAAGAGCCGTTCGACATCTGCAGAATTAATTCTATTATATCTGAATTTTCGGGGTGTTTGGGTAGCATGTTGAGCAGCCATTCTGAGATTTTTATCGAAATTGATAAGAGAGTGATCGATGTTTTCTGGTGTTCTTAGCGGTATGTTTTCCGAGCAATGTGTACTGAGGTATTTTTTATATTTGAGCCAATTTATTCTTGTGCCTGCCATCGCTAAATTACCAGTCGGGGATACAATTTCTAGGGGGCTCAATAAAGTAATAATAGTGGGTGAGTGATCTGAAGATAGTTCCAGCGAGGATTCAATTTGAATCATTTCTCTAGGGATATTTTTCATCACGCTAAAATCAATAACATCCGGTATTTTTCGTGGGTCAGTAGGCCAGTAAGTAGGTTGGCCGCTCGAAAGCACATGCAAACCCATTTTAGAAATTGAGTCGAACAAAACACGACCTTTAGGGGTAATCAGTCGTGATCCCCAGAATGTGTGCTTAGCATTATAATCGCCAGCAGCCAGGAAACGGGGGCCTAGTGATTTAAAAAATCTATTATATTGACTTTCTGTAATTGAGAATCTTGGGGGTGAGTATATCGATGAAATCACTAAGTTTCGATGAAAATCTTCAAGACAGATTGTAGTAGCTTGAAGATAATCTTCGCAAAAATCACACATTAAGTAGTGTTTTATTCGAGCTTTTATTAAAATTGCCGAGCCTCCGCATGCTCTACCTCTGGGATCTTTGGTGTCATATATTACATATCCATTTATTCGAAAGGAACTTCTGGACGTCAAATGAGTTTCAGAAACCAGCATTACATCAATTTGTTGGTTTCTTAAAAAATATTCGAGTTCGTTTTTGTGTTGGCGTATGCCGTTTGCATTCCAAAAACATATTCTTAGGCAGTTCATGGTCTGTTAAGCACAGCCTGCAATAACATTGATTGCATCTTAAGCATTTCTTGCATCATGTTACTCATTGAGTTTGTAAAGTTATTTACCGATTGCACAAGAGTTTCTATTGTAGATTCTAGTCGGGTAAAATTGAAAATTGGCGTTATGATTATATGGAATAAAATTAATATTGACAAACTTATATTTGGACAATTTTTATTATTTTTTAAAATGTAGAACCTTGGGAACAGTCTATTAGCAAGTTTTATAGAATCTATAATCACTGGATTCAAAAACCATAATTTTTTAGAAACCGGGGTTTCGGGTTATTCGAAAAATTGCATTTATGATAAAATCGGTTTCGAATGCGGGTTTTTCAGTTTTTCATTATTTTTACTATAAAAAATTAATAATGAAAATAATGAACAATTTAAAGGAGAACAAACAATAAAAACATAACAAAATCATATTAATCGAAATTAATTTTTTTATTTTAATTAAATTGTCCGCCGAAGATTGTTTGTTCTTTTCTAGATCAGCAAAATGTTTCAAATGTATTACCAGATATAAAATACTATTAAAATATTTTAATAATATTATAGTTGTAATACACTTACTAGGACTTATTCGAAATCAATTTTTGAATTTATCAAGCAATTTATAAATTTATTATGAACAAAATATTAATTTATCAAATATTTTTTTTTTGGAGAAGAGCTTGGAAAGTAATTTGACTTTTACAACGTTTTCAGATGGTCGAATGATATTTGAACAATGTGTTAAAATGTAAGAAGTTATTCAAGTTTTTTTGTTAAAGATTGTCAATTTAAGAGAAGTCGCAATTTTGATGATATTTTTAATAAAATTTGGTAAGTATAATTTTATAAGTTTTATACAGTGCACTCGCGATAATATGAACTAATTAAAACCAGGCCAGCTCACTTTTGCAAGATTGTTCATATTTGCGAATGGCATCTAATTCCCATCAACAGTTAGGAAAGTCCAAAAATTGTTAAACAATTGAATTAGAATTTAGCCACTATCCTGTTGATTTAGATTTCAACTCTGTGTAGATGATAAACTACGTTAAGAAAAAACAAAAATAAGCAGTTTATTTTTCAAAAAGCTTTAAAATATGAACAGCTTAGTTCACTAAGTTCATATTTTAGAGTACCCTATGGAAGTAAAAAGTGTTCATATTTTGGGGTGTTCATATTATTGCGAGTTCACTGTATCTACAGAATTCATGTCACCAAATTTTATTATGATCGGTCCATAATTTATCATAGATCCCATATAAGACCCGCTTCCGAAAAACACTTCAACGTGCATAAATCTCCTAAAACGTTGGTATACGCACAAAATTCATCATAAATAATTTATATAGACATAAATCACACGACCTAATTTCATAGTGATCGGTCCATAATTGGTCATAGGTCCCATATAAGGCCCACTTCCGAAAATCACCCTCGAATATAAATTATTGAAATTTTAAAAGAAAAATGTGTTTGCTCATTTACTTAGTGTAGGGTATTATATGGTCAGGCTTGACCGACCATACTTTCTTACTGCTTTTTATGTTGTATTCATGTTTCTTGATGTAACATATATATAAGTAAACTTACATTGAAAAGTAATGACTTAAAAAGCTAATATAACTACTATTCACCACTTATACATTGGCATTTTAACATATTATTTTAACACAGTGATGTCATTGGAGGCAAGTACTATACTTACCACCTTCGCTTACAAATAGGGACTTAAATAAGTATAACATACAAAATATTATTTTTCATCTCATTCATATCACATGTGCATATTTTTTGAAAATATTTGAAAGTTTTCAAGAAGCTATCAATTTGTATTAGATTTTAATCAACACAAATATAATCAATAAAACTTTTAAAGCGTTTTATTATGAAATAATTCTGAATTTGGTAAATCAGCTTATAAACAAGTACTAATGTATCAGATTATATGCCAGCCATTACTAAACTACTTATATGTAATGCATGTAGTATGAAGTAGTGCTTGAAAAGTAATCTGTTCCGTAATTGCAAGTCATTACCAAGTTTTTGCTGGGTACTTTGATGAGTGACGAAATATTGGCAAAATAAGTACAAATATTAGAATATTGGGCTAGAGCTCGAAGAAAATCAAAATAATAAATTAACTTCAAAGTCCAAATACAATCGATATATTAGAATAAAATTGAAATACATATATAAATTTGAAAGTAAATTTAATTTGATTCAAGTTCATTTATTACTATGTAATAATTCTAAGAATATCAATGTAAAATAATGTAGACAATTGGCAAATTGGAATGCATTTTCTACCCTGCAAAAGGCGTCTTTAGCAATCTACATGTCCAAGTTATACGGTAAATATCATCTATTGAACTGATTTTTTGATTAATTTTATTTTGCCCAAATTATTAATTGAATTAAAATTTCAATGATTTTAAATTTATTGGAAATGTTAAATTCACTTTGATTTGTCTTTCATCGGGGTTCAAATTTTCAATTTTATATAGGAATGGTGAGAAATATCTCAATTTTAATTGTATTCAACTTATCAACCACTTATCCATTTTTTTCAATACTGGTCTCATAGTTAATTTTATCATTATCCAGAGTTTACAATAATATATTTTCCTAAAAATTAATTTAATTTGAAAACTGGATATGAACCAAAAAAACCAGCCTTAAACAAAGTATATCTCAATCAAGATATCTTCCAGTTTCGACCTATAACACACCGACTGTCCTGTTTATCCCCAATTAATCAGAAATTTCTGGTGATGAGAAAAAACAATACTTTTGCAAATATAGGTGGTCTAATCAGCATTTGAAGAAACCCATTTTCAAAAACAGATGGCACAAACATGTCAATTTCTAGTATCTAAAATAGTGTTCTTAATTTCCCGGGAAATAGTAACAAAATCTGTTCATTCCCGGGAATTTTTTAATATGGAATTAAGCCCAAAAACCTGAAAAATTATGCAAAATTGGTAATATTCAATAATGTATTGCACTTTTTGAATCTGGAAAAAATGCGTAATTTGTTTCGATTGAAAGCTTATACAAATTAGAATGTATATTTTAATCAGTATATTGCCATTATTTTCTCTAAATAAGACTATCTTTAGAAGTTGAAAAGTTAAGCATCTTATTAAATTCTTTAAGAACTTAAAATCGACCTACAGGAAATTTTAAGTTTCCGGTTTTCAAAAGTGCTTAGAAAGCAGTTATAGCGTTTATAAACAACGAATTTATTGCTAATCAAATGATTTATTAAAAATTATCGAATCTTTCTATTGTGGCTGTTATTTAAATAGTAAATATTACTGTTTTAGTATCGAAAAAATCTATGGATTTTATAAAATAATTCGATTGGCTGAAACTGAAATCACTTCGAATCTGTGTTATTTCTGCAGAAATAATACGTGATACCAATGCATCGCATATTTTGTAGTTATATCTAACTAATTATTTATTTAGTTCTCTAAAAAAACCCAAAAATCTTAAATATTTTTAAATAAAAGTATAAATGATTGATTAACCAAATTAACAACATAATTACTCCCCATGATCGTATAATGTGCCAGTCTCTATCAAATACTGAAGAGTTAATAGTTGTTTAAATTCAGAGAGTTGAGTATATTTTCTCTAAGGCCTCAGGCATGTATATTAATTTCATAGTTTGGTTTATGAATGATTAAAACGAATGTTAATTTTATGAACACATTTGTGCTACAAATGAAAGTTGCACTAGCAAAATGTTGAATAGATATATAATTGAATCTTGATATCCAGCTGGTTTTGCGAACGCGAACTCTTAACTCCCCCATGTAGGTGATTCTCTATCATTTAATTAAATTAAAAGCGTGACTAGTTTCACAAACTACAATACCATATGCAGATTGTACACATTTAAAGTTCTATGATATTTTTTTTATTTATATTAAATTAAATTCTTGTACAATCATGATCATATAAACCGCAAATAGTTGGAGAAAAAAATAAATAAATAAAAATAGCAACCACAAAATATTCTTGGCAATTTAAGTGTTTTTTTTGCTTAAATAACTTGCAATCAATTAAATTGAATTTTCATTTACAAAGCCAACACATTAAATTACACCTCTTAAAGTCACTTTCAAATAATACCAAAACAATTGCCCAGCTCCAGCTCTCAGTCATCCAGCCAGCCAGCCTGCCAGCCTGCCGGTAAGTAACAACATTAAAACCACTAATATCCCAATTTCAAGTACTTTTATGCACCTCTAATATCATTAGCCCACCAACCACACACACACACCCAGACTCAGACTCTCCACACACTTTCGGCCACAAAAGACGCCTTCACTTTGGCCGGAGAAAAAAAAAATTAAAAAAAAATAAAAGTTAAATGTTGAAAATGAAAACAAAATAATAATAATCATAATTTTCATACTCAGACAACAAACAGATTTTGGCGCAACAGTAGTAACAAAACGTTGCAAGTGGTAGCTTCGGCAAACTGCATCAGTCACATGAGCGACGAGTGGTTGCAGTAACAGAATTACGTGGCAACTAACAGAAAATGCAACGACGACAACAGCGTCGGCAAATCCAATCACATTGTAAAAATTTATTAAAAATAAATTCAATTATAGAAAACATGGAAATTCATTATAAAAATTATAGTAATTACATTAAAATTATTAAACACAGACAGACAGACAGACAGACAAACTCTAATATCCGCAGACTGACAGACAACGATTTATAAACATTCATACACGTAAATAAATTGAAAAATAATGAAACGTACTCGCAGCATTACGTTTGTTGTTGATGTCGATGTTGTTGTTGTTGTGCGAGCGAGCGAGTGAGTATTTCAAAGATCACTTGTTTTGTAAAACGATGTTGAGCATAAAATTTAACAGATTTCGCTTGGGCTGGCCAAGATTTCATTACATTTCAATGCAATTCTTTGCTTTTGTTATCGTTACTGCTGTTTTTCTTGTTATTATTGTTGTTGCTGTTATTTAGTTGTATGTAGTTGTAGTTGTTAGCCGGCAATCATAATAATAATAATAATGCGACGATTTTAATTTAAAAAAACGTAATTGAGGTTCAAATGTACATAAACATACATACATATCTACGCTCATACATACGTCTGGTATTCAGTTTGTTTGACTATTTGTATGTAAGTGTACATATTTATGTTTGGCTGTCTGTCTGTATGAGTTTTTATGTTTTAGCCTTGATATTACTTGGATAAGCCTTAATTATTATGGTTGTTTGCGTTTATGTTTGGGTTTAAAATTAATATTCAGAAAATTAAAACTTAAATTGGATTATCCGTCTAATTGAATGTCATGCTATTTTTTTTACAATTATAATTGAATTTAATTAAATTCTTTAAAGCAAATTAGTTGGGACTTCATGGAAATGGTTCAAAACAAAAAGAAAAAACGAAAGACTTAAGAAATTAACTCTTGATTTCACATGAATGTTGTGAAGATATTTTTGAAAAAACTATTGATTGCTTGATGCAGATATAATGATGAATGAGATGAGATTATATTTAGAAAATTAAAGGTCGAGAATAACACAGTACAACACATGATTTTGGGACTCAATTCTGACAATTGCACGTGAAAGTAGCCCCAAAAATAAGAACTTCTGCATCATTAGTTTTGTCAAGTTGGCTGCCGTAATAATTTAATGACCATACGAATTTTTTTTCCTCAAGGTGGATTTTTATCACTTTTTCTATATTTTAGCACGGTTATATCTCGTATACCGTACGGAATATCTCTTTTGTGGCTGAAGCAAAGTTGTAGATATTGAATAGTAGGAAAAAAGTACGGAACATACCTACCCGAAAAAGGTGCACCCAGTGCCTTAAAAATCGCAAAAATGCCCATTTTTTAACCAATTTTTCACCTTTTTTGCTCAATAACTGGATTACAAATCCAATTATGGACCGATCACCATGAAATTAGGTCATGTGATTTGTAACTATATGAAAGTTATTAATCATGAATTTTGTATGTATACCATCATTTTTAACAGATTTATTCACTTTAAAGTGATTTTCGGAAGCGGGTCTTATATGGGAGCTATGAATAATTATTGACCGATCATAATAAAATTTTTTGACATGAATTTTATATATATAAAACGTATTTTGAGCGAAATTTGTGTAGATACATATATAAATTAAACATTTATGACCGATAAAGTCCAATTTCGGGAGGGCATTTGTATGGGGGCTAAGTGAAATAATGAACCGATTTCAGCCAATTTCAACAGGCTTCATCCTTGTGCCGAACAAATTATATGTACCAAATTCTTTTATGATCGGTCCATAATTTGTCATAGCTCCCATATAAGACCCGCTTCCGAAAATCACTTTAAAGTGAATAAATCTGTTAAAAATGATGGTAAACATACAAAAGTCATGATAAATAACTTTCATATAGACACAAATCACACGACCTAATTTCATGGTGATCGGTTCATAATTGGATTTGTAATCCAGTTATTGAGCAAAAAAGGTGAAAAATTGGTTAAAAAATGGGCATTTTTGCGATTTTTAAGGCACTGGGTGCACCTTTTTTGGGTCGGTATGTTCCGTACTTTTTTTCTACTATTCAATATCTACAACTTTGCTTCAGCCACAAAAGAGATATTCCGTACGGTATACGAGATATAACCGTGCTAAAATATAGAAAAAGTGATAAAAATCCACCTTGAGGAAAAAAAATTCGTATGGTCATTAAATTATTATGGCAGCCAACTTGACAAAACTAATGACGCAGAAGTTCTTATTCTTGGGGCTACTTTCACGTGCAATTGTCAGAATTGAGTCCCAAAGCAATGAACTGAAAAATGTTGTACTGTGTAATTTTTGTTGTCAATAATAATTGTCATTGTGGTCTTCAAAAAATTTAAAAATTTTTAAAAAATTTAAAAGTTTCATATTCAAACGGTTTCAGAAGCCAGAAGTCTTGAAAATATAACGAAACCATTAATCAATAAGACAAAAAAATACTTGCAACTAAATTTAAATTTTTCTCGTCGTAGCTTCGCGACCATACGGGCTGCCCCTTATTTTGTACATTTTCGATTTTAAATGTTCTCAAGCTCCAAAATTGTTCTCCGCCATCTAAAAACCAAATGTTTGAAGTGGGTTTATTTTTGATTTTAGGTTATGATGGGTTAATGAAGCCCATGTAAACAATTTGATCTAATAGAAATGAAAAACAAGTAAAGAAGTATGGTCGGTCAAGCCATACACTGAGTAAATAGCATTAACGCAATATACCCATGCTAGTGTAGGGCAGGTATGTATCCTGCTCAATCATTTGGGGGAGATATTAATTCAAATTTATTTTACATTTTTAATTTTTTATTTGAAAACTTTTCAGTTTTGTGGCGGGGATGGGTGTGAGCATAGAATAATATATCGATAGAAGCGTTACTGAGAGGGAGAAAACCTAAGTCTGTTGTCAAAAACCTAAGTCGTGAGAATGTATTAGTACAAAGTTTTGAGATTGTAATTTTCACCAGACACACAGAGTTGTATAAAAATGTTTAAATTTTAATTTATTTAAATTTTCTTCTATTTTCAATGCCAAAAATTTAAACTCTGTTCTATAAATTTAATTCCACCACAAATAAAATTAAGTGTCAAAAATTAATAAAAAATATTTTTTTTTCATTTGAACAAAATTAATGTGTTTTAGAAATAAAAGTGTCCTGCAAAGTATTCAAAAAAATTGCCAAATATTGTGCAGAAGTGTAATAAAGTGGTTCGGTCTCTATTTAATCGGAATATCGAAGTAAAAATTTCAAGTATTTTTATGTGTTTAATTTTCTCACAAGTATGTCTGCTTTTACACACAGCAAGTTTACTTGAAGCAAGTCTCTTCGATTCCCTTTTAAACTTGCTCGACTCTTTACACACAGCAAATCTGTGTTCAATTTTGTATGTCAAAACCTAATAGACGCCATAGTGAAAATGAGAAAACAAAAGAGAATTGAAGAGACTTGCCAGTACAAGCAAGTGTGTACCCCTCTTCTTTCTTCTTGCCTTTCTCTCCTATAAACTCTAGACTTGCGCAAGAAAACTTGCCCTGTGTAAAAGCAGACTATGTTGAATTCACATATCACAAGTAGGTAAGAAGAGAGTATTTATTTTACTCTCATAAAAATTTCCAACATTTTTGAACAACATAAAAATAAAATGAAAATTAAAATATTTTTGTTTTCAAGCCTCCTAGATTTTATTTTAAATCAAAAAATATGAAAAATATCATATTATTTAAGAAATTATTTATAAATTTTATGAATTGAAATCAATGAAATCAAATCGAACTATTTATGTTGAAACATTTTTCTATGTAGGTACAATCGTAAATTTATTAGAACCGAAAGCTACTTTTTTAATATTTTGATATTTCGTTTGAAAAGATGTTGAACCTTTGGAATTTGAGATATGCGTGAAATTTTATGATTTGCTTTGTTATGAAGGGTTATCGTTGTCGAAAACTGTTTTAAATTACATTTTCCTTTTAATTTTTTAAAATTTTTTAAGACCCAAAACATCAAATAAAATGTTCAACAAATTTTCAGCAATTGGTTTTCAGGTGACTGAGACTGTGAGTTGACTGTTTTAGCCATTTGCGGGTGGATTTACAGTTTTTTATTAGAAACGGAACCAGAACCTTACCTAATATATTGTTGTACTAATCGTTATTGTATGTTATTTATGGTCTTCGAAAGTTTATTTCAACAGATAGACAGACATCGCTATATCTAATCTGCTATATATACTTTATGGAGTCGCAAATAAAAAATGTAGTGAAGGGTAACAAATGTTTAATTTTTGTATAAAAATATTTTTTTTTCCGATTTTATGACGGTTTTTAAAATATTTTTCCTGATTTTGAAGATTTTTTTAGTCTAATTTTGACGATTTTATACCAAAATTATCTGGAAACAGTGAGTACCAATGATATTTACTGAAAATCTGCAGTGTTTGTATAGTACATATAGTCAAAGAAATCGGAAAAATGTGATTTTAAGTCAATTATGTATTGTACGGGGTTTTCAACAAGAACTTTGTTTTTCAATTGTGGCAACACCAACAACATTTAGTTTTGACATATAGTTTTTTGACGTATTCGTAGTAGGCGCATTGACAATTGTTACAATGAATTCAATTTCGCTCGAAAATCTCATTGAAATAATTAAAATCCACTATGGTTCTGTTAAAGTTACATTTCATAAAAAATCATGTATTTAGACAATTGTCTGGGTATGTGAACAAGCAAAATTGCTACATTTGGTGATCAGAAGATCCTAGAGCAATTATTGAGAACCCTTTGTGTGCTCAACGTGTCACTGTATGGTGCGCTATGTGGTCTGGAGGTGTGATTAGGCCTTTTTTTTAAGATGAGGCTGTAAATGCGGTAACGGTCAATGCATCACGCTATTATTTGGATTATTTTTTGTGGCGATATGTTAAGGACAGAGTCTATAGGGGTCCCATCGAATCGATAGCAGCCTTAAAACTCAAAATCCGTGATATGATTAATGAAATAGAACCGCCATTTTGCCAAAAAGTGATTAAAGATTTTGATGAAAGAATCGACATATGTTAGCGTGTTCGTGGTGAACATTTGCCAAATATCATTTTTTATTCACTCTTCATAATACAATAAAAATTTGAATCATCTTCATCTAAATTTTTTATTTTAGAAAATAAAGTTTTTGTTGAAAAACCCTTTACTTTACATGGTCAATATGTGATTTATACTGAATATTTAGCAATAAGTGTAGATTATTATTATATAATTTATAGTTGTTTGTTTGATGAAAATTTTAAATGTACATACCTTGTAAACACATCGGGATAATGGGTGCGCGAGAATGCCTTCTCCAATTCCTCCAATTGAAAACTGGTGAATGTGGTGCGATAACGGCGTTGTTTTCTTTTCGGTGCATAATCGTCCAATTCGCCATCGCTGTTTCCATCAGAAATGGGACTGTTGGTGCCACCGCTGGCACCAGTCGTCACAATGCACGAGATCGAACGGTCAGGAATGGCATCCTGATGAGCTAGTTTGGCTTCTTGTGGTAATTCCTCCAGTTTGACTTCCTCTGATATGCCCATAATCTGTATGGGCCAAAATTTGTCAATGCAATAAAATGCAGAAATTTCAACTGAAATGAGATGAGATGAAAAACGCCAAAGAATGTTATAAATTATTTATAATTTTGCAAACACAACACAAAAGAAAAAAAAAACAATTGAAATGATGAAAATACAACATGTATTTATTATATTTAATTGTTTACATCATTAATACTGATTGACATTGATGAATACTAACGAACTGTGACTACTCGTCATACTTGCAAGCCAACAAGTGTTTCTATCTATATACATATGTATATGTACATATATCTGTACTAATATTTATTAATATGTGTAGATGATGATTGTTTAAACATTATATTCAATATTGTATAATTCACAATTTATCAGACACTCATACCCACACATTATGATCATCATTATGGTGATGATGATGACAATAACAATGATAATGATGATTCCAAAGAATTTTTATATATTTATGGTTTGTATTTTTAACACAAAAACACTCTCATCTCATCTCACCATGGACAAAGAAGTATAAAATTTATTTCAGAAAATTTAATTGAGTCTACAGTGCATTGCATTACAAACAAACCAAATTACAAATATGGCACATTAATATATGTGACCAAGACCACAGCAAGGAGCTGCTGCAGCATCTCACTCACATCATCACCAAAGACGAAAAGTAGTCGTTGGAAGTCGACATTGGAAACTGTGAGTTACAACTTAATCATCAACTAACAATTAACCATAGAATTTCTTTACGTTCCTTTCCGTGGTGTGTTGTGGAAAAGGGTTTGTGTTTTGATTTACTTTAGACTTTCTGCTGTTGCTATTTCAGATCGTGATGGCGATCGTTGTTGTTATTATTATTGTTGTTGTTGTTAATGTTGCTGTAGTTGTCAGGTTGAGGTATCAAACAATTTGTTTTAAGGTGTACAACAAACAATATCATTTCACAACTTTAAGTCACGCTTTATTCAAACACCACGCATACATTAATGCAACTCCTTCGACATACATACATATGTACAATGTACTGGCCAGCAATCCATGCATACGCATGACAGTCAGACAAACGGACGAATGGATGGACAGACAGGCAGACCGACTGACTCAGAAATACATACATAAATAATTAAATAAATGAGCAAAACGAATCTCCTGTTCTCAATCACATTTGGAAGAAAATTCAATGACTGCAGCAGCAACAACAGTGACATTTACTTTGAGTAGAAATCGTTGGATGGATTTTCATTTCACAATTTTTTCTTTAGTTTGCCAGAATGTTCGAATAAAAATTGCCATGCAATCCCATTTGCTATTCAACACATTATTGAATGCGTGAACAGCATCATTCCGAAAACGTCTCTAAAATGAATTCCATGAAAACTATCCGAAAGGCACACGACCAATCAACATACACACACAAAAATAAACTCTCAGACATACACACTTACACCAACCAACTGATTCGAATCGACTCGATTCGAATTGTATAAATAAACAAATGAATTTTTGCATAAATAATGAAGCTGATGGAATCGTTTTTTGTGCCCAACTCTCGCGGTTCAAGTCCTGGATACTTAATTGATTTTCTTCAATTTTAATACCTACAAGCAATTATGCACCATTAAACATCAACAACAACTACAGCAACAACATTTTAAGTACCAATATATGAATGTTGAATTTATGCCAGGGATGGGGAGATACTATATATTTAATTGAAAGTTTAAACTATTTTTTAATGCTAATTAACGAATAACAATTTACACTGATTCACTCTCCCACTCCCATCATCCACTAGATGTCTGTGTGTCTGGCACTTAAAAAGCGTTTTATTTAAGAGCCATCATTTGTAGTTGGCAAAAATTGATCATTTAACTTGCACTAAATAAGGAATAAATGCATTTTTTTCCAATTTATAAATAGATAATGATATAGGTATGATTGGAATAGCTGTCCATCATACTTATAGGGGATACATACTTCATAATTATTTTAATTTTAATGCATCGCCAAATAAAGAGTACAAAAAAAGAGGAATATTCATCAAATTTTTAATGATGCTAAAGAAGGAAAACAGTGCATTCATACAGAAAATAATACAAAATTAAGTTTCGAAATATCGAAAATTATATTAAATGGCCAATATGTCTGTGTGATGTTTTGGTATGATTTTCGACGAGGATTGTTCTAGCTTCGATTTTCGATTATGAAGCATAATCTCTGTCCAGCGTGTATCGCTGTTTTTCCAAATTGAGGGACGAATCGGTTGTTATGCCAGAATGTGACTAATACAATACAATTAAGGCATGTGTGATCATCCCTCTTAAAATTTACTAATCTAAAAAAATTACAATATTATAGACCTCTGCCATTAAAGGTCCTAGAAATATGGCGTTTTCAAATCTGAAAAAATTCACCAAAAACTCAAAAACATTATTTTATATAATCTCTACATAGATACATATATAAAAATTGAGTACTTAAATGTATCCTTGCGGTGTCAGGAGTTAACGTACATATTATTTTAAATAAAATACAACATGATTGAAAGCAAATTCTTGTCAAAACGATCTCACGATTTATTTTTTCTTGTAACTTTGTGCATTATTTAAAATTTAATTTTAATAGCTTAATGAGTTTGTAAATAAAAAGTAATAACGCCAAATTGAATATTTTAAATTAATAATGGTTTGCAATGTTTTGAACAGCGATAAATCGGGAACCAAATTTGTTTCTTAATTTCATAGTTTAGTTTGAAGGGGATGAAATCAATTTTGTGGGGTTATGTTTTATATTAAATATTACATTGAAAAATTTGACATCAAAAATAATTGAACGTTTCTAAAGAGAACTTTTTCAAAACAGAATGTATATTTGTATCCTTTGAGGACTCAAAATTTCAAATTGTATTAAGTTGAACTACTAGAGAAGATTTTTTTTATATTTGTCACACAGAGAAAACTTATTGCGTATCAAATATGGGCAGTTCCAAGAGAATGACAGCCACGACTGAAAAAACAACAAGCCTTGAAACCATAGCAGAACAAGCAAGGTACAATTATTAGAAAGTACGTTCTCAATTATACATTCCCTATAACGAAAACAAAAGAAAATTAGAAAAAACAAAACGAAATGTCTAAGACAAAAAAATTAATTAAACAGATTTTTGTGTATTTACTTTTTTTTCGTGAAATATTCAATTCAATTTAAATTTTTTCCAAATAAATATGTGTTAGTTTTAATATAACGTGCAAAACATTGCGAAAACTAAATAAAAAGTGATTAGAGTAAATGCGTTATTTGACGTTGTAGGGGTAAATATTGAAAACTCTCCCTAATAATTGTACCTGGTTGGTTCTACCATGCCTTGAAACATTATTTTCAATATAATTTGAATAGGAGAAAACACTAAAATGTTATTATGTGAAAGTATTTAGAGATTCTAAAGGGTTAAAATAATTAAACTATTATTTAATAGTTTAATTAAACTATTAAACTATTATTTAATTATTTAATTTATTTTATATTTTTTAGGCTAAGATTACGCCGAAAACTAAGGTCCCAATTAGCATGTAGTATGAAATGAATTTGATTCTGAAATGAATTTGATCACGATTCGAAAATTTTCGCATATTTTTACATGTACCTCAAAATTACTTCTCTTTTATGTCACGCTTAAAGGAAAGTTGTCTTGATTTTAACTAGTGCAATTGTAAATAGAGAAAGAGTGTTAATATAGAGACATATAGTTCTAGGCTGACTACAGGGTACTTATTTTAAAATTTATTTGTCCAATTCACAACGTAGTTGTATATTGTACGTTGTATGATACAACTTTTGTGGCTGTGAACACAGATTTAGCAAAGTCGTATGTTTACCTTATCAAGCCTTGAAAATGCCAAAAGAAACAGATCAAAACAAAACATACCAGAGTCTATTAATATGTAAAATTAATAGTGCAGCGAACAATAGCAAACTAATGTCTGAATTGTGTAAAAATGCAAACAATTGACAAATATTTAAAACAAATTATCGTTTTTCATAAATTATATAAATCAACTGATTTCAGTGTTACCGATTGGTTGTTATTTTACACTAAAATTAACAATTTTTTTGTTTATGTATAAATATGAACTTTTGGTAACACTTAAATTTTCATACAACATTCGAAAAACATATATAAAAATGGTGTAGGTGTTGTACAAAATATTTATATAGAAATTATCAACAACATTTGTACAACTATTGTAGATTCAGACGAC
The DNA here is from genome assembly GCF_958450345.1 of Calliphora vicina. Lineage (NCBI taxonomy): Eukaryota > Metazoa > Arthropoda > Insecta > Diptera > Calliphoridae > Calliphora > Calliphora vicina. Next base: position 68,612,556 of record NC_088781.1, on the reverse strand, counting down.
TTATAACTCATACGACTGTACAACGTCAGTTGTGAATTGAACAATTAATTTTTTAGTTTTATAAATTTATTTAGTTATTGATTTTTTGGGTTTTAAAATTTGCATACATTTCTTCATTTTATCTGGAAAACATAAGAAAATTAAATTTATTCCAAGAATATTTCAATTATTTTTCAGCAACACTATACACAACATATACATTATTTTTTTATGTATATAAAACCAAAGTATAACAAGTAGTCCAACTCTTTGACAACAGTACCTAACTCTATACATGTGTTAGTAAAAAAGTACCTAACTCTAAACATGTGTGAGTAACAAAATTACACATGTGTTGGTAACTTTTAAATTTTCTACAGGCAACAGAGTTTTAAAAATATGTTCTAAATTTGAATTTGTATGAATTTTCAATACCAAAAATTGTAACTCTGTCCTATAGTTTAAATTCTACAATAACAAACAATTACATGTCAGAGTTTCCAAAAATATTTTTTTCTTGATTTGTGCAAAATAGAAACTTTTTAACAATGAAAGTGTGCTACAAGTGTTTTAAAAAAATATAAAATTATATGTGTTAAAGTAATATTGTGTAATAGAACGTTATTTTATCAAAAATTAAAAGTTAAAATTTCAAGACATTTCATTTGTTTACATTTCTCTGAGTTCACACGGTACCCGTATATGTGAGAGAGTAATTTGTATAAAACTATAGTTAAATACGAAATTTTGTCTTTCTATCATGATTGCAACCCGTGCCGACTTGCGACAAGGGGAAAAATGCAATTATTTCAGTTTTTGTAAAAATTTTGCGATTAAATAATTACTTTTGCCTTTTAGTTTAAAAGAATCGAAATGTGTACGTAATTGTCGTTCTAATAGATGTTTTCAAATTGAATAAATTAATAAAATCTGTGTATTTCTTTATACTTATTATGAATTGAAAAAAATTGAAGGCAGTTCATTCCATTTATGTACAAAATTTGTTTCTATGTACAAGATATTCAAATGTGATAATGAAATTTGTGTGCAATATTTTTCCATCTGAATTAAATAAATAACTAGTGATATCCTTGGACTTAATCCTGGACCTCAAATAATGAATTTTCTAAAAAAATCGTAATGTTATTTTGCAATCGAAGAGTGTGAGCGAAGGAACTTTTCGAATAGTGAACACAAAAAAAATGTAGCTGATTTTATTAATGTTTTTAAACTGTGTTTAAATTTTAAAATCATTGGAGTTTTCTCTTAATTGCTTTGAATTTTAAATAAGCAGCTAACCACGCCTCAAAGTATTCACAAAATATTGCGTGAAATTTTTTGCAAACTATTAACAAATACAATTAATTACATTGTTCCAATAATTACAGAGAGCTGATTATATTATAACATTGAAAGTGTTAAATGAAGGTCCTGTTTACATGCATTCAACTTACTATCATCATTATTCATATGAGTGAACAAATGAATGAATCCACCATACGATGGATGACTCGTCGTAGTCGTAGCAATGTAAGTCATTAAATCGCAACACGTTCATATGATAATACGCGCCTGTCAATAAGAACAACATGATAACTGCCAAAGAAGCTACAATATAATTGCCGTTTTCGTTTTTGTTTGTTTGTGTTTTCGCAACATATCGCTTTTTTACGCGATGTTATGGTAAAACATTCATTAATCACTAAAATATATCAAAAGAAACCAAAAGAAACAAAACAAAAATAAACAAACAAACTAAACTTAACTTAACACCAACCTACTCGGACAGACAGACAGACCGACTGATACATATAAACATACAGATGAAACCACAACAAAACATCTTTAAGATACGGATATAAAACCAATTGGATAAATGCTCAAATGTGTGTGTAAATAACATACAATTTATCTGGAGCATGTTTTGTGGCAGTCAACAATATGTAAGTGTATCATATCACAAGCTACGTGTATACTGCAACACTACTCACTTACTTACTTACACACTCTCTTTCTCACTCACTCACTCACTCACTCACTGACTGACTGCAACAGCAAGTTGTGGTATCTTCATTAATAACTGACTATAATTTATACAACATCTTGGTAAGTGTATTTATTTATTCACAAAACAATAACAAATGCAAAAACATCAACAACAACAAAAAACACAAAAAAAAACAAAACTTCATCTTAATATCGAATCAATAATCGCATAAATAAAGCAAAGAAAATGTAACATGATCGCTGTACGATCAAATTCGTTGATACCAGAGTAAATTTAACATTTCTATTAAGATTACAAGATGCAAATATGTATGTATGTATTATCAATACTTCTCCACTGTATCTACTAATGCACAGTGGTTTTGGTAACATTTTATTTTAGAAATATTTCGGAAATATCTTATATAAGAAGAGGTATGATCTGTAGAATATACTTCCTCATGTAGATTAATGGGATCCATTTATTAAAAATACCAGCTAAAATATCAAAATTATCTGAAGTCTAAAAAAATTGGGAACATGTAAAAAATTATCATATGTTTTACACTGTTCCCATATTACTTGCATTATAGAAAATAATTCTTAAGGTTCATTGCTCAGACTTGGTTAATTTTGAAATCAAATTTTGGATTTTTCTTGGAATTGTAAAAACGCATTGTAAACAAAATATAATTATTATGGGTACGCATTTAAACGCTTAAGTTTCCCATTTGTGCAAATGTGCAAATTTGCGCTACGTCTTTCATGAACACACCTTTTCAATTTTGTGCAAGTTTGTAAAGAAAATTTATATTTGATAAAAATTTCAAATAGAATAGGTCCATAGAATAATCAGCCTTATCATGTAAGGCGTATGCGTTGTACGACAACGACAGTTTCGTACTAGATTAATGAAACGGGTTGAATAATTCCTTTAATCTAGTACGTAACTGTCGTTGTCGTAAAACGACTACGCCTTACATGATAAGGCTGAATATATCCATAGAAGCGTTACTGAGAGGGAAAAAACCTAAGTGTGTTGTCAAAAACCTAAGTCGTGAGAATGTATTAGTACAAAGTTTTGAGGTTGTATTGGAGCCTTTTTAATTTTCACCAGACACACAGAGTTCTATAAAAAGGTTTAAATTTTCTTCTATTTTCTATGCCAAAAATTTAAACTCTGTTCTATAAATTAAATTAAATAATTGTCAAAAATAAATAAAAAATATTTTTTATTCGTTTGAGCAAAATTAACGTGTTTCGGAAAAAAAAGTTTTCTGAAAAATATTAATAAAAATTGCCAAATATTGTATAGAAGTGTAATAAAGTGGTTCCGTCTATATTTAGTCGGAAAATCAAAGTTAAAATTTCAAGTATTTTGATGTGTTAAATTCTCTCACAAGTATGTTGAATTCACATATCACAAGTACGTGTGAAGAAGGTAATTATTGTTAATCTTAGTTTACTCTCAGTTGCGCCTCTAGATGTACCCTATGGTTAGCTCTTTGGAACAAACGTTTATGCTTTTATAGACAATGCCATTCAACCCAATAATTGATTTTTATTTCTTATAAATAAAAGTAAACAAAAGCAGTTGATTCATCAAATGCACGATAAATTCAAGTTTGCAATTCTAATTGTCGCGCAAACTTATCGGAGTTGTGCAAACGAATTTCCATACATTTTATGACAGTTCTTTTGCGAGAGTGTAAAAATGCACAGTTTACGAGGCATTTAAGCGTTTACATGAGGATCCTTATTTTCAATAGGCCCTACGGTAAATAACTGCAGAGTGGTTTAAATTATTTCGATAAATTAAATTCTGAAATCGATTAAAAGTTGTGATATTGGATACAAAAATACCATTTTATTTTTATACAAATTTTGTAAATTTTTGAACTTGGTTATTTTTTGTTGGTTTTGTTGTCGCGTTTTTTTTTCATTTAGCTTTTTGATTGTGGTCAAAATTAATTTATGGCCAAATGGCATTGGACAATTAGGGTTATAAATTCATTTTACTCAGAGTTGGGGGTAGTGCACTAAATGTTGAGTGCAATCAACATTTCCCTAGCACTAAATATTATTTTAAAAAATATATTTTTAACTAATTTTCATCAGCTTTAGTGGTAGTGAAGCTTATATTTTTATCACCAATATTTTTTAGTGATAGTGATATTTTTTTAACTATAAATCAATTGAGTGGTAGTGTAGAAAAAAGCACTAAACTCAAATAGTTAAAAAATTTAACAATAACTAAAACAAAGGTTCAATAATTTTCTTTGCACTAATATATTCAAAATTAGTGATCATGAAGTTATTCCAGTTTAAAATAGAATATTAAATATACAGATGTTTGTTGAGCAAGCTTCAAAGTGTTTTTCAGCATCCGAAGAAATAATAACACAAAAAAACACTGATAATGTAGGATTCTCAGATTTTGGGGAAATTGACTGTAAGTGAAAAAGTTATTGAAGAAATTACTTAGATTATTAACATCTTCAATATTAGGACCTTCAACCTTTGTGCAGAAAGATGGCATAGAAAGTGAAATACGTGCATTCCTTTTAAGCTCGGACACTGATATTTGCAGTCTCAAAAAATATCCAATAATAAGACAAATGTTTATTAAATTTAACACGCCTTTGGCTTCTTCTGCTCCAGTAGAGCGTTTATTTTCTTTTAGTAGAATGGTGGATTCTCCTCGGAGAAATAAATTAAGTGATTCGAATTTCGAAAAGCTTGTTTTACTTAAAGCCAATAATCGCTAATTATTTTCTGTGTAATTGCTTATTTCTCCTTTTATTTTAATTTGTGTATTTATATACCGCTTTTACGTTTTTTCCTTAAATATATTAACTTAAACTATGAATAGAGTAAAACATTTCTTTGTTGAAAAAAAAGTGCAGGAATACTTTTTTAACTAACAATTTTAGTGTAGAAAAAATTATTTCATTAGGCTGCAAAAAAAAATATTTTAACTATTATTAGTTAAACAATTTTAACTACACTATCACTATTATTGAGTGAGGCTTATATTTTTCAACTCATCACTAAACATTAAAAAAATTTGTAAATTATTTTACACTACCACTAAGTATTAGTGATAGTTAAAAATTAGTGCACTACCCCCAACTAGGTTATTTGTAGACATTTGGAAACTTCCAATTTATGTTTTCTAATTTCGAAAAACCAGCATTATTCGCGATTTTAATTTTTGGAAAAATAAAAAAAAAATCTGGTATTGTGAACTTTTACATATTCGTATCATTTGAAGCTGAATGGCAGATTTTATTGATTTAAAATTTATTTGAAAGACAATTATGTTCTCTTTAAAATAAATAATTAAACAAAATATTTGTCTTAAAAATATGCCTTCTTGATCCACCTTAAATTTAAATCGTAAAAAGTGTTTAATTGACTAAACGATTCTTTAAATATTTACAGAATTAATAAAAAAAAGTTTTGTTCTGCTTTTCGATAGTGCATTCCGAATGCACTTTCAATAAAATATGGATTTCTTAATAACTTAGTTTAAAATGTCATTAAGATATTTCCAATGGTTAATGAGCTACCGAATTTTTTCGAAAATAAATATTTTTAAACCACCGTGCACTATTCATTAGACCTGTCCTTAAAAAGTAAATTTGTTGTGGATGGGTATAGTTTATCGGCTAACAGTAATCATTGTATATTGATTTTGACTTGTATAATTGGCCAAAAATATTGAAATCAATTTAAAACCCTCAAATTGATTTCCGGCATAAAATCCTATTATCCGTTTTAATGCCAAAGAATAAAATCCAATACAAAGTTTTATTTTTTAAGGCCCTGTCTAATGTTTATGAGAGTGTGAGAGTATGATGCAATTGTTAGTATTGCATAAGTTGCAGCATTACTACTGCAACCAACTGCAACTGCCACTGCCACTACTGCTGCCAACAATCACCTTAACAAATGTATAAGTGGTCGTTTTGGAAAACAGCAGAAACAAGATGTTATGACCTCCTTAAGAGGAAATCAATGTTTCTTCTCCTCTTTCTGCTCTCACACAATTACAACAATTGTTTTGGTGTGTGTGTGTGTGCGAGTGTGTATTTCGGTGGCAATATTAACAGGAAACTGCTAATAAGTTCATGAACTATTAAGATTTTAATTTACGTCAAGTGTGAATAGCAGCATAAAGAACATGAAATGCTTGAAATGTGTGTTAATAATGCAAAACAATAAGCATTTCAAATCCAGCTGCTTAAAATTATAGCACACTTTCTGTGCAACAATTCTAGATATATGCATTGCATTTGAACTGGAACTGTTTGTGGAGTAATGAATTTTCAGCCGGGTTTAAAAGTTTCCGGCATAGAGAATTATACATAGAGTCGAGACACTCCGATTTGTCAAACAAAAATACAACATACCATATGTCTGATACAACAACAAAATACATGGTATTTAATTTTGTTGTTACAAGAGTTAGGGTTTTGACAATTACGTCTCGTCTGTATGCTACCCTATGGTTTCCGGTATTTTTAAAGGTGTTTAAATTTCTATATATATTTAAATTTTTAAATTTATTTCTTCAACTGTTGTCACTAGAGTATTCAAAAAACCGTATTTTCGAGTTATTCGAAAAATTGAAATTTCTAAATCTGGTTTCGAATACGGTTTTAGCTACAGAACTCGTGTTTTGATTATATGCTGTAATGTAACAGTTTTTCTTTATTTTTACTCAACATTCGTGAAATATTTTTACACATAATAAACAATTTTATTTAAGATCTACTCCAGATCAGATGTAGATTATAAACATTTTGCTTTTTCGGAAACCACGAACTATATATCCATGTTATTCATGAAACTACTCGATAAAAAAATATAATTTATGTCATAATCAGTTGGAATCGGGTTTGAAACAGACATTTTTTTATTGTATGTATTTGCAAACATACTTTATTCAGTTATTTGTCTCAACGTGAGAGATTTTCGATAAGAAAATTTTTATCAAATGTGTAATATTTTACCAACTATAATTATATTATATTAATTATATAATATTTTTTTATATATTTATATTTTATTATTATTTATTAAGAAATTAAAAACTAATGACTAATGTCAATATTTGACATCTGGCTGGACTTAATATTTATTAGATTTAAGATATAAAATATTTATTGTTAGTTTATTAAGAAATTAGAAAAAAACATTAATAAATCGAAAGATATTTACATCTTAATTCAATATCGGGAAATATTAATAACTGCGAGAATAATTAGAAATCAGAATTGAAAGTAAAAACTGTGCTACATTTTAATACAAATCTATTTAAACTGCTTGCTTCTGTGTTCTTTTAAATTGGCCAAATAGAGAGGAGCAAGAGATTGAGTTAATTTAATATGGAAATTTTCCTTTAGTTCAACTTTTGTTTGCTTTAAGAATTTATTTTATGTAAAATATCACCTAAATTGAGTTATAAAATAATAATAAAAGCCAGGCAAAACTTCCCATGGGGTTTTCTGTTGTTGGAACTAGCATGAGATGATTGCTGCTGCTTGGTTGGTTGGTTTGTTGGTTGGTTAATATTTCAACCTTTAATTTTTAAGTTAACAAACTAAACTGCATGCAAAGTGCTCGAACAAGTGTGTAATACACATATCGATGGACACGTACAAATTCATTAACTGCTGCATGTGATTAAAGATCAAATAATCGTGTATAATTTTAATAAGATCGTAAGGGAATAATAATTTCAATTGCAACGTTTGCATCGTACTGGTACGATATTTCTTTACACTTGTTTATTATAATTTCTGCTTTTGAAAGAAAAGTAATTGAATTATTTTATTTTGTGTAGGCTTTCTATCACAGAGTGTAGCCTGGTTATTTTTTTTTTTAAATAAAAATGTGTTAATTGCTGTAAGGACCCACTTTGTGAGTGAGAAAATTACAATATATCAATCAAGATAAATGTATTTTCTTCTTAAATGCGAAAGTTTGTAAGTTGTATATATTTATATCAACAGCAAATTAATTTTATAGTTTTAATGCATTTTTAATTATTATCATAATTTAAAATTTATTTAATTATTATTTTTTTGTAATAGTTTTTGTTTCCATCAATTGGTCATCTGTTTTTACCAGCTTGTAATACAAGCAGAAATATTTCCCACAATAATTTTAGCATTGAGTTGCATATTTCTTAGTTTTGTTTTTTTGTTTGTTTTTTAAGGTAAACATCAAAGGAAAGGCAAGACGCAGTGAAAGATAAAACAACAATCCAACAAATAAACATAAACATTTAATTACCGATCATCATTCCAAGAGATATTTGTGGCTAATAAAGTTATATGACTAAATATAGTAAAAATAAATTTATTAATAAGTGCATAACTTTGAAAGTTTTATTGCTGTTGTTGTTGATGTTGACGTTGACTGCTGTTTAATGTTCATGTTAATGTTAATGTTAATAGTGTAGTATTTGTAGTTGCTGCTGATGTTTTTTTTTATTAAGTTGTTTGTTGCACATGCCTCGTAGCATTCACGTTTAGTAAGTTTAATTGATGAAATTCTCCCATGTAGCAATTATTTAGTTGCATGCAACAAACTTAAACAAACTATGCCACAAATACTGCTAATTATTAAATATAGTTAATAAATGTTAACATTCAAACATACCACTACTTCACAACAGCAATAAAACATGTTCGTACATGTCTCACTCCATGAGTTTGAGTTTGAGATGTGAGTGTTAGTATGAGTGATACAATTTATCCAATATACAGAATTGTTAAATAATGCATTAATCAAAATTTAATTCAAGTTGAAAAATTATTTCCAAGCAATAGCTGGATACTCATATTATAATGTTGCTATTTGTTAAACCTTATAAAATTATTTAATCTAATAATTTTATAATCACAACTGCCAATGCCAAATGCATTCGTCATTTCTATAAGTAAATAATGCAATTATTGTTCATACTATTACAAAGTGATTAATTATTAATGTGAGAAATTCCAAATCAGGGTGAAGGTCTCAAGCTAGAGGGTTTTGCGTTATCAGGCCAAACTTTTCTGTTTCCTTATCATGATGTTGGTTTGCTTAGTTTTTCAGCTAAAACTCAAGATCTTTTGGTGATTTCTCATTTCATTATTAAGCAAAATTGTAGCTAACACTTAAATAAATAATTTTCATAAATATATCCATGTAAAAAATCAAGTTGGACTAATTTAGTAGAAATAAATCTTAAAAAATAGCAATTTGTCCTTTTTCCATAAATTTCTATCCATGAAGAAATAAAGCCAACACGTAGCACTGAAATACGTAATTTTTCTTCGAAAAATAAAGTCTTTACTCGAGTTCTACGAACTGTAATTATAAAAATGTATTGATTTTATAAAGATGCGGCTCCTTTAATCGTAAATTTCTCACGCCCCAGACAATGACCCCGAAAATGTTCCACAGAGTAATTATTCGACTGCCTTCTAATTACATTGTTCAATAAATAAATATCAACCTCTATTATTCTAACGCCAAATGGAAAAGTTGATTTGCTCCTAAAGTTGAGAATGAATTGGGACACATTTTGCTAAGAACAATAGGTAATAAGTTACATGGATGAGAAAAAACACCTGCTTTTCCAAAATGTCGGAGAGTTCTCCACCGATCTTGTTGAAAAATTGTGTCTGATTTACTATCCAAAAGAACTAACAATCCTGATCGGAAGAAATCGATTTCAAAAGTTGGTTCACTTGACATGAAATGCCCCATATGTATTTTCAAAACTAATATGTGCCAACGATATTTCAGTATTTATTTGTTTAATAGTTCTTTTTTATTGGATAAAAAACGAAAGAAAATACGTTTCTGCTATACGATTTTTTACTTTTTGATCGTCCATACAAATCGTCCCAGCCTAATGTTCATGCTGTTACACTTTTTGATTGTCCATACAAATCGACCCATCCTAATGTTCATGCTGTTACACATAAGTTTTGAAAATAAATTATTATAAAATGTACTATATGATTAAGAGAAATAATAAATTTACCACATTATTCTAAAGTACACTTTGGTCTCGTTTTATGCGATAGATGCGTTCCAAAAAAATCGCATTAATTGAATTCGCATAAAACGATACTCTAGCTTCATATAAAACTAATGAATCGTTCCAAAATTCTGAAAAACCGCATAAATTCAGATTTTAATTAAAAAATCAGAACAAAATCGCATAAAAAAATCAACAAAAATATATTTATTTAATATCATAAAACGAGACCTGAGTGTATACTTGTTATTATTGATCAATATTACTCATACGCTCACATGGTTTAAGCGAAAAAAACAACTAGCTTAGCAAATACAACAACCTGTAGATCAAATATAACCAAAATATATGATTAATTCACTCTTTTAAAAAACTGTATTTATAAGATTAAACAAGATGAAATAAAACAACAGGAATCACTGAAATAAAAAACAAAAATGTGATTGTGTCAATTAGACACAATGACAGATCGGCAGACAGTCAGCGAAATACAAAGAGAAAAAAACATGTACATTTCAACTGGCACAAGAAATACAAACCAGCCAGGTATTTTGTTGATTTTGATGTTGACATTTGAGTGCTTCACTTCAAAACTTTTGCCGCCACATTATTTTATAATTGTTGCGTGCATTAAGCAGCAAATTAACACAATAATGTCAAACGCACGAGAATGTCAGGTACACTGTCACTAAATACACACACAACATGCATTCACACACATAAAACTTGCTGCAAATAGTGCCAAAATTTTAAGAAAAGAAAGACATTTTTGGTCCGAATAAGCAAAAAAAAACAGCCATACAATTTTGGTCGGCTTTTAATATTTTGTTTCTTTTTTCACTTTTGCCATAATTATAAATTGCAACAATAATTGGCGCCAAAATATGAAATCAACTTTAGAATCATGCTCTCAAACACACATAAAATGATTCATTCAACTAATAAATATTTATAAGAAAGAACATTTTTCTGTTGGTTTTTTTAATAGAATTTCACTAAATTTTATTTGGAATTTATGTTTTTGTTGTTGCTTTCTTGGCATATTTGAAATTCTAAATACCATGATAAAAATTATTGTTATTATTACTAAATTAAACTAATTATACAAAAATGTTTCTCGATCATAATAACTCAAGTATTTCTTCTCTTGTTTTTTTTTTATTTATTGTTATTCCTCGTCATAGATTCTGGCTGCCACAGCAAATACATATGTACATGAAAGAGTCGAAAAGAGTGAGCGGTTGTGAACATGATTATAAATAAGATTTGAACGTTTTCCAAATTAATATTGTCACTTGGACATGCGAAGAATTTGTTAACATAATATATCTGTCATAAAACATCATAACATCATTATATATTAAATGACAACTTATAACTGCAACAACAATAACAACAGCAACATCAGAAATAAAAACACAGAATTATGAATGTTGAGTTATTAACTGATTATACACGATCAACATCAAAACCGCCATCATCAACATCATCATTATCATCATTGGGACGACAATCATCATGTGAGACAACAAGATTCAAAGACCATGTCGTTTTATTGCCAACAAACTTTGTCAGCTGCAATCGTAACATACTGGTTGTTGGTTATTTGGTACCTTCAATTCAAAAACAATCCCAAAAAATATTGTGTAGAAAGACAACAAAAAGAATGGACAGGTATCGAGAATATAGAATTTATACTCACATACATATAACTACATACATATGTAGGATGGTACATAAGTAGTGTGTCTGTTTATGCAACAACACCCTGATGTCTGCATCAGCAGAGTTTAGTGCTGATATTTGAAATGATTGTGCCTTTTTATTCGATTCAATTTCACATAGAACGAGTATTTTAAGCAGAATATACGAGTATGAAACGATATACAACTTGTCGCGTGGTTGGCCCCCCAACGTCAGGACTTGTTGAAGTTTAGGGGACAGAACCTTAACATTTTTGGAGAATCTGTCCATCAGTAGACACTACCCAGTATTCATATTTTCGAATTAAAATCGAAAATATGAATTTATTATGATGCTCCATCCGATCTACATTTTTTAGAATATCGTATATTAATAATTTATAGAAATGGCGAATAATGTTCGAGTTTTTTTTTAATGTCAAATTTTATTTTTGCACAAATTGACAAATTCATATATACATACATACATATTATTCTTTTTGAGAAAATAAAATTTTATTTCTTATTCTATCAATAACATATTCATAAAAATATAGTTTAACACGAAAAATGGATCAAAGACGTCTTAAAAGAAAAGCGCAGCCAATTATTGATGTTGTTTTTGACAATTCGAATCTCATAATCAGCAAACATCAGAAATATGTGCAGAGTTTATTGCATTTGAAAATGAAAACACATCTAACGCAACATTATTGGATAATAATAAAGGTATTGAATATGCATTATTTCAAGAAGAAATTGCTCGATGGTATTTCGAAAAAATATAATTGTTCATATATTTAATCGAAATCGAATAAATTTAGAACATTTTTAATACCGAAAAACTTATAGTATATCGATAAAAATTAGAATCAGAATAATAAATAATTTTCGACTCTTTATCCCTCTGCACTCTACTTAGGAAAACACGCACATTCTCGACATTATATAGAAGTCGATATCGATAAAATTTTACGAAAAAATTATTCATTTTCGATATAACTTCGAATCATTTTGCATACTGGATAATGATCGTTCGATTAATCGAATAATTTCTTTCGAATAATTATTCGAACATTTTAATGAAGAATAAAATGTTCGAATAACGAATAATTCGAACAATTTTATGTAGAATAATCGAATAAAACGAATAAATGTACATATGTATACATATGTTTAAATTTATTTAATGGCTTAAAATTTTTTATAATTCCAAATTCAAATAAGTAATAATGACTTACAAGAATTATATTGATAAAGGTAGTCTTTTGATTACTGTAGATTAGTGGTCCCATAGCTCCTTCTAGAAATATATAAATATTACTGCAAGAAGTTACAATTCTAAACACAAGTCTTTCAAAATGTTTAATTTAGGACTTGAACAAATGAAAATAAAAGGTATGGTATAAAATATTTGTTATTTTGTAAGAAAAATGCTGAATGATTTTAGAATTGATTTCGAAACAGAAATTTTAGCGTCTAACCAGGAACATAAGCGAAATATTAGCAGAATCGCAATTAATAATATAATATTAACTTAGATTAAAGTGGTGTTGAAAATGATGGCGAATGTCATTTTGATGTTGTTTAATTCCCTAAGACCACTTCATTAAGCAAAGATTCGTTAACATTGGTAGAGCTTGAGGGTATAATACAATTTGTTATAAATAATTTAGAAAAAGTGAATAATTCATTTACTTAAGAATTAATGAACGACTTAAAAAAGTTCTTAATACGTTTATATTGTACTTGAATTCAGGATCATGTCCAACTAGTTCAAATTGTTTAAAGTATAGCTCCAAAACGGAAACTAAACAGATTGTTCGCGAGGGAATCTGATAAGAATATTTCTGATGAAATTAATTGATAGACTTTGTTTTCGAATGTTTTTTTAACATTATCAATACTTAAATTAAATTATTATGTTATTATTTAACAATAAAATATTGAAAAGCCTACATCAAAACTTCATTCTTTTCTTTTTTAAAAAAAATTAAAATTATTCGAATAATTCGATTAGTTTTAAACGTGTGATCGTATTATTTGAACAAGTTCGAATTATTCGAAGGAGAGAAAAATATAATAATTTGAATACCCGCATACATCTCTAACATATTGAAACAAATAAAATCTTACTTGCAATTTGGGTGACTATAGCTCTCAATAAGGTCCCGTTCCGGAAGACACTTTAAAACTTTGTCAAAATGTTTAAATATGTTGGTATCAGTATCAAATTCATATCAGAGACAGAAATCACTCTATAAGGCTTTGTAATGATATGTTCATAATAGACCATAAGTCCCATATAAGGCCCACTTCTGAAAATCACTATAGTGACCTATATAATAAGTTTAATGATAAACTGTTTAATTTTAAATGCACCAGAAGTTGCTGCACTGAGAATATTATAATATATTTAGTGTGAATTTTATTTATCAAGTAACCAAATTTCATTGGACACTATTTGACAAAACAGAAGTTATTTAAGTTTTTATTTTGGTTGAGTGAAAAACAAACAAAAATTTTATTGTTTTACTGATCTTGATCAAATAAAGATGCTGCTGACGCTGGCTGACAATGTTATATTGTGCCGTGTTGATGTTAAAGTTGTTTTCAGAAGATTCTGTTGACGATTACGAGTTTAACTTCTTGTTTTTTTGTGTGCAGATTTCTTCTACATGCCGCAAAAATATTTGCAGCTTCTTTAATTGAAACGACAACAAATCGAATGGGAGCACACAAAGGATGCAATAATAACCGGAGACACCAAACACTCTGCAACAAGTCAGTCATTCGTTTTATTATTATTACCTTTTTGCTTCCTTGCGATAAAAACTTTAGAATCAGCCAACATACTTGTACTGAAATCAATTATGAACACAAATTTGCCATTTAAACATTTTATAAACATGGTATTTGGACAATTCTGACATATTTTGCGTTCCAATATAATGTCACACGCATGACAAACGTATAAAAACTACAGTAAAAAATGAAAAGATCAAGCGAGTGAATGGGAGAAGTCCTCACTCAACATTTGAATGATGACAAGACGTTTTGTGTCATGAAACCTAATCAGACTTGCAGTTGCTTCTGAAGAATTATATCGTTCAGTTGCAGTATTCCTTTTTTTATTTTGTGGTTTGTTTGTTTGGTTTTGGGCGTAGAGTGTCAGACTCTGAGTCTGACAGACATTTAAACATGATGACGATGATATTGATGACAACAACGATGATGGTGATGTTGTTGATGTTGTTAATGCTGCTGGTGAAGATGAAAATGATTATAGTTTTCAAATTGATTTGATTATTGTTGGCAATTTTCACTTGTTTAGTAGTTATGCGTTCGGTATGATTGTCATGTTGAATTTATGTGTTTTAGGGAGTTTCTGCTGTCAATTGTACGACATTTATTCTTTTTATCCTTATACCATTGTTTTTGTTTTGCGTCAACAATTTTAAGATGGCAGGAAAAACAGAACAACATTTAAACATGTTGTTGGTTTTGTGACATTAATTATATAATTAGATTTGATGACATGTTTATGATCATTTCAATTATACGAGTTTACCGTATGATTTTGTCGACAATATATTATAAAACAACATCTGAAATAATATTTGATGATTTTAAGTTTATTTAGGAAATTTAATTATAATTTAGTCCCAAGTCATCTTTCATCAACCAATAGATGTATACCGATTTTAACCCAATGTGCGATACTAGATATTTTTGTGTTTTATTTCAACGACTGATCGTTTTTTTTTGACCAAATATTTCATTACAAATATTACTGGAACTGTGAGCACAAATTAAGTGCTGTGGCATAATTGGTTAGCGCGTTTGATCATTACGCATGATATGGTATTTGCGGCCTGGGTTCGATTCTCACATTGAAACGCCACCGAAGTAAAATAAATAAATAATGGTTACTGGCTTGAATAATGCGACTACTTTGACAGAGTTGTCAAATAAAAGCTTTTATCCTCCTTTCATCACTTTTCCTTCTACAATCAATACCCTTCCCGAAGAAAGTAACACAACTAATATACAGGCATTAATCGCCTGAGAGTAGAAAAAGTAACAATTATCAATTACAACATTAATTTTCAATTATTTTCCCTAAAAGTTTGGTGTTCAGTAAAGTTCGACTAGAATTGGCTAGAACTCCAATTGGAATATTAGAGTTTACAGGTCCTTCCTTACTCAGGTTGATTTCAGAACCAATTCTTGGATTCCCTTAATTATATGCTAATATAAGCATTGTTCAACTCACTGAATGTCGTCGAGGGAAGCAAAGTCTTTTAAATTTCTGTCACCATATTCTTTGCTTATTAACAAATTGTCCTGTAGTTCTGTGGGTAGCAGTGGTTAACTCTGCATTAGCAATATCCCAACATAGACATGTATTCAGTAAAACTTATAGCGATTACTAGTTACATTGGTAATTAAAAAAGGAAGTCAATTGAGCCCTTCTGCATTTCTATTCTGTGATAAATTTCTGTTCTAAAAATAAACATTAAGTGTTGATTACAGAGTTGACACTTTTCTATTTTACACATGCCACCATTATTAATTTTACTAGTAGATGGTTGTAATGACAAGTGGGTGGAGAATTCGCCAGTTAAAAAGTTTTGGAAATAGACGGAGGAATTGCCGAAGGTGTTTTTAGTTGCTGATACATTCCTTAAAAGTTTCTTTGTTATACAAAAGTGAAGATTTCTCTTAACAAAAATAACATCTTTGGAATATTGTGATCTATTGTCTTTTATGATTTGATTGAAAATAAATCTTCTGTAAAAAAAAGTTCTCAGTGATCATAAATTTATATTTTCTGGCCTTTTTGTAATAACGTATTCATTTCAGTGTACATAATTCAAAATGATTTAAATGCTAGTAAGTAAATAATCTAGAATGCGAATTTAATACATTTAAGATATGAAAATCTATACGAATATGTACAACAAGTACCTACTTGTGCAATTTTTATTAGTGTCAGACTGGTAAACATTTTAATATTTTACATTAAACGATCATCGTTCATGAATTAATCAAGACTTTTGTTCTGGTTTTTGTGTTTATATTTTGTTTTCTTGTTTTTCGTATTCTTAGACATTTAAAATGTCATTAAAATGAAATGATCATGAACTATCAGTGAATTCTTGACTGATCAATAAAGTGTGACTGATGTGGTTAAGCTTAATGTAAAACCATAAATAAAAGAAACTGAAAAATAAAACAAAAACTACTTACATCCATACAAAAGCCACAATGGATTTTCAATTTATACATTAACACACATCCATACGAACAATTACATACTTACATACACATACATATATTATGCATGTGTGATGAATATACGTATGTATGTATGAATATGTGAATATTGTATGAACAAAGTGCTTCTGTTTAAATTTTTATCATAAAATTTGTCTGCAAAAACGGGGTCCCTTGCTAAAAATTGTCTATTTATTCGTTTAAGTTTTAGTTGCGTTGAGTTTTTGACCGTACCGTCGTCGCGACATACCCTCCCTTTCCATTCATTTCATTTTATCAGACTGCAGTTTTTTTTTTTTACTTTTTCTTAAACTTGGCTGGTTGTTTACTCAATGTGCTGCAAATGCAACAGGCCTCATCACATGCTGCTGTGGTAAAAAAGTGATCGTAACAAAAAAATTATAAAAGAAGGAACATGAACACAAAAAACATGAATATGAATGTGTTCGTCAACACCATTAAATGTTGCAGTAACAGTAGAAATCCATCGCTGTTTACCATGTGTACGGCTGTGTGTTTGTGTATAGATATGTATTTTTTTCACAGTCCATGTCCTGAGGAGCAACGACACATGTAGTCAGTTTTTTAATGCTACCGATGATTTTAAGCGTATTTTTTTTGAATTCTCCACCACCGCACAGTGGGATCAATTGAATAAAATGTGGTAATAAATCTGAATCTTCTAAACTACTGGTACATATGACACCCCGTATCTCACTTAAAGCATATCGAGCCCTTGGCGCCAAATTATCGTAAGCGACAAAACACAAATTTTACAGGAGAAGGGTTTTTTTGATTATTTAGAAATTTATACATTGCATTCAAAATGTTATGATGCGATATAATATAATTTCGTTCAAGCTATTTGTCTATTTTTCAAAAATATTTACAACTTTTGACAATTAAAATTTCATGGAATACTTTATAGAAAAATATGACAAAAAATATTTTTTATTGAATTTTTGCACAGATAAACATTTTTCGAATTGAAATTAAATTTTTATTTATAAATAGTTTTTAATGGAATTTCACAGTTATGTAGATTTTTCTATTTAAAATGGAAAAATAAAAACGAATTTTGGAATTTATTATCAGCAATCCCGCAATTCCCAAAAAAGTGTTGAAAAATTTCAAAAATGGTAATTTTTAGTTTTTCGGGGTTATCGGAAACCTTTACAAAATAATTAGAATCATATTGAGCCACCTATAATCGGTTATTATATTTTGATATCTAATACGCGATTTGAGAATTTTTGCCCTAAAGTTTTATTTTACATAAAAAATAGGTGTTTCTTGAAAGGACCTAGTCCCCTCGGTAACAACAATTTTGAAATTGGTTTTCCTTTAAAATATTTTACGAAAAATAAGCTTTATACATCCTCTTAGATTTCTTGCGATAACTTAAAAAGAAAAAAAGTTCTTTTTTCCCAAAAAAATAGCGAAAAATAGCTTTTTAAAATTTTTTTTAAATTCAAATGCTCGTTTTTCTTTCTTAAGAGACAGACGTGTTTTTAGCTCGCTCCGTACTTTTATTGAAGTTAAAAGTGTTAAAGTTTTTTTTTTTTTTTTTAAATTAAAAATATATACAATATTTGGCGATTTGGACGCTTAAAGAAAAATAGTAAAAAAAAACCAATTGTGCACCTAAAACAGTGTAAAAAAAAAAACAAACAAATAGTGCCAAAAAAAAAATTGTTAAATTATCAAAAATAGATTTAAATTAATAAGAAAGTGTGTTTGTGTTCCTTTTCTTTTGATTTGAGTGAAAGAGCATATGAGTTCTCATGATGAGACTGCTAGGCTCAGCTTAAACGGCAGAAATGCATACATATTTCTCAGTGGGGAGAGTGATCAAAAAAATATAACTGATCGCAATTACAACAAACATTATTTAACCGCCAAACCTATTGAGAGAGCTCGCTCTTGTTCCCCCGCTCTTCAATTATATGATGCAAATAATATGCAATCAATATCACCGAAAAGTGATTGTATAGAATATAGCACAAAAGAGAATACAAAAAATTCCAATATAAAGATCAATACGCCTGTGTTAAACACAACAACAACATCAGAGTTAAACATGTATACACAAGCTTTATATAAACCACAGAAAACAAATTCTAGTGAGAGCGCAAGTGTAATTAACACTAATAAAACCGTAAGTAGTAACAATGGTGCATCGAAGGGTGCCATTCCAAAGGATGTAAGAAATATAACCACAACAAAACCAGCAGTATTACCAGGTATGCTTAGATACATAAGTATTAATAAAAGAATTTTAAGTCCACAAAAAAAGGAGACACCTTTTAAAAAGCAGAAACTAACTACAAGTCCCTTGAATAATAATCGTTTCGCGCTTTTGAGTGAAGATGACAATATTAAGTCTGTTAAAAATGGTAATTCTAATCAGAAACCATTAAAGCCACCACCAATCTTCCTTCGGGAACCTAGTTCTAATAATTTGGTAAAAATATTAATTGATCTTGTTGGAAAAAATAATTTCCACATCGTCCCAATAAGAAAAGGTGGTGTGCATGAAACGAAAATAGTCATATACACTGAGGAGGATTATAGAAAAATCTCTCAATACTTAAACGACGGCAAGAAGAATTTCTACACATATCAGCTGAAAAGTAGTAAGGGCCTTATAGTGGTCATAAAGGGTATAGAGTCCAGTGTAGAACCTAACGAAATCAAGGAGGCCCTGGAAGAATTGGGCTATAAAACGAAAGTAGTAATAAATATATTTAACAGAGACAAAACTCCTCAACCAATGTTTAGAGTAGAGTTAGATCCAGATGATAAAAAACTAAAAGGGAATGAAACTCACCCAATATACTCTCTTCGTTATTTACTGAATCGTAGAATAACTATTGAGGAACCTCTCAAGCGAAATCGACCCGTCCAGTGTGGTAACTGTCAAGAGTTTGGACATACGAGAAATTATTGTACTCTACGCACTGTATGTGTTGCATGCGGAGACTTGCATTCTTCATCACAATGTGATATTATCCAAAAGGGTCTCAAAAAGAAATGTGGAAACTGTGGTGGCGACCATACGGCGAATTATCGGGGATGCCCAGTTTACAAAGAATTATTAAAAAGATTGAGAGAGAGGCGTCAACCAAAGAGAGATGACTTTTTTGTTCCATCTGCGGGTAACATAGATTTTCCTACACCAGTAAATTCAGTAGCCCGTAATAATGAAAATAAGAACTCTACGACAATGAATGCAAATTTCACACAATTAAACACGGCTAAATCTGGAACCAACTCTTACGCTGGTGTTTTGAAGTCAGAAAATAAGCAGCCTAATATACCCCAAAATACGGGAGGGTTAGAAAACCTGTTACAAGCGCTTACACAAAATATTACCTCTCTTAATGAAAACATGACTAACATAATGTCAACCATGCAAAACACAATACAAGAGCTTTTGAGAGCGCAGAACCAAATGCTTCAAATCCTCCTATCAAAAAAATGAGTTTCTTGAAAGTTTGTTTTTGGAATGCAAATGGTTTGAACCAACATAAATCTGAGGTTTATAATTTTATGATAAGTAAAGACGTCGATGTGATGTTAATTTCTGAGACACACCTTACAAATAGATACAACTTTAATATTCCAGGATTTTCATTCCATAACACAAATCATCCCGACGGAAAAGCTCATGGTGGTACTGGTATCTTAATTAAAAGCCGTTTAAAACATTATGCCCTAGATGAATTTTCAAAAGAATATATGCAAGCAACTTCCATACGACTGGAATGTTCATTTGGAAATCTTACAGTGAGTTCCATATATTGCCCCCCACGATTTTCGATGACTAAGGACAAATTTGAAGAATTCTTTGAAACTCTAGGAGATC
This sequence comes from Calliphora vicina, assembly GCF_958450345.1. Classification (NCBI taxonomy): domain Eukaryota; kingdom Metazoa; phylum Arthropoda; class Insecta; order Diptera; family Calliphoridae; genus Calliphora; species Calliphora vicina. Next base: position 68,591,717 of record NC_088781.1, on the reverse strand, counting down.
GTTTCCTGGCATGTGGTGATTACAATGCGAAACACACATACTGGGGTTCACGGCTAATTAACCCTAGAGGAAGACAGCTCTACAAAGCCCTAGTTGACAGTAGGAATTGCCTGGATGTCATATCCCCTGGCCAACCAACATACTGGCCTACTGATCCTAGGAAAATTCCTGACCTTATAGACTTTGCCATATCCAGAAATGTAAATCGAAATTCAATATCTACGGAAATATCTTTTGATTTATCTTCCGACCATTCACCCGTAATAGTCACCTATTATGGGAAAAATATACCAAAATCTCCTGAAAATATTCCGTTTTACAAAACAAATTGGCTTAAATACAAAAAGTTTATCAGTAGCCATATCCACACAAATCCAAATATACAGTGTGAGGGAGAGATAAACGAATGCGTCAATGACTTCACGTCATTAATTATTTCGGCTCTGGATCATTCAAGGATCGAGATCTCTAGAAAGCCAAAAATGCATATTTCCAATTCAGATATTGAACGATTGCTTCTCGAAAAGAGAAAGCTTAGAAGAGAATGGCAACAAAATAGATCACCTGCTGCAAAGCAGAGGCTGTCCATCGCTACTAGAAGACTGAAGAGAGCCCTTTGTTTAGAAGAGGATCGCAGAAACGAAAGATACATTGAGAGTTTGACGAATACTAAACATACGAACTTTTCTCTTTGGAAAGCCACACGTAACATCAAACCACCGGTAGAGGGAAAAACTCCGTTGAGAAAATCTGACGGTAATTGGGCAAGAAATGATAAGGACAAAGCATTAATTTTTGCCGAGCACCTACGTAATGTATTTAAGCCAAATCCACCCAACAATGATTTTGTACTGGAAAATCCTCCTGTTCACGAGACAGCGGATGATCATATCAGAGTAAGTCCCGAGGCCGTTCGAAAAGTTATCAAAAATAACACAAATAACACAAATACAAAAAAATCTCCAGGATATGACAAAATTACGCCATCCATGATTAAAAACCTACCGAATATAGCTATAATCGTGCTATCTGTATTGTTTTCTGCGATCATTAGACTAGGCGTCTTCCCAACTAATTGGAAAATTGCTCAGATCATAATGATACCTAAACCAGGAAAAGATTTAACAATGCCGTCTTCATACAGACCTATAAGTCTACTGCCATGCATATCAAAGTTATTTGAGAAAGTATTGCAATGTAAAATTATTCCATACTTAAATAACCAAAATATTATCCCAGTTCATCAATTTGGTTTTCGTGAACAACATGGAACCATTGAACAAGTTAATCGATTGACTGGAGAGATCAGAAAATCTTTTGAAAATAAAAAATACTGCTGTGCTATCTTTTTGGACATCGCCCAGGCCTTCGACAAGGTGTGGCATAAGGGGTTAATTCACAAAATTAAGTGTCTACTGCCACCAAGTACGCATCGATTGCTGGAGTCATACATATCAGACCGAGTTTTTAGAGTGAAATATTGCGATTATGTAACAGGAAATTATGAAATTAAAGCTGGTGTTCCACAGGGAAGTGTTCTCGGACCAACACTTTATTTGATATATACTTCTGACTTGCCTGTGTGTGATAGACTTACCATATCAACTTTCGCTGATGGTACGGCAATACTTAGCTCACATGCAGATCCGCAGGTAGCTTCTACGAAATTGGCAAATTATCTGAGACTCGTGGAGATATGGTTGAATAACTGGAGAATACGAGTAAATGAACTCAAAAGTAAACACATCATATTTACTCTCAGAAGGGGTGATTGTCCACCTATCACACTAAATAACATAAACATTCCACAGACAGATACTGTTACATACCTTGGTATTCACTTGGATAGACGACTTACTTGGCGTCGTCATATAGAAGCCAAGAGACTTCACATGAAGTTAAGAGCCTCTAGCCTTCACTGGTTACTCAATCACCAATCAAAATTAAGCCTTGACTATAAAGTCATCCTGTATAAATGTGTTTTAAAACCAATCTGGACATATGGAATCCAATTGTGGGGAACGGCCAGTAATTCCAGTATTGAACTTATACAGAGGGCCCAATCGAGAATTCTTAGGATAATGACAGGTGCACCTTGGTACATAAGAAATGAGAACATCCATAGAGACCTACAAGTACCGTTAGTTAAAGACGAATTCAAGAATGTCCGTGAGAAATACATCATGAAATTGTGGAACCACCCGAACCCGCTTGCAAGACATCTCACACAGACCCAAACAAGATCAAGGCTTCGTAGAGCCGATCTACCACCCCGCTAAGATGTGGCCCTTATGAACATCAACGCTCCCGTCAGAGAGCATTTAGTTTTAATTTTAGTTATAAGATTTTATTACTTATTGTCAGGCCTAAGTAAGGCAGATTCGATAAATAAATAAACGTTAAAAAAAAAAACAGTTCTTTTTCCATTTGACACATACATGTGTTGTTAGTCTTATAAAGGAAAACTGGAGAAAATCAGGAATATTTGGATACGCTGTTATCAAAAAACTGGAGTAGGGTGGGTAAAAATGTTGAAAATTTAATTTTCAAATGCGAATATCTCCTAAGCTATAATAGATAATTGATAGCTACGACAAGGTTCTTCTTTGCGCATGTGAAATTTCATTTAAACCAATCTAACCATTTAGAACAGGGAAGCGCAAAAAGAGAAATTGTAGTTTGTGTGCATGTATGGGTTAAAAATAAAAAATTCGCAACAACATCAAGCAACAGAATGAAATATTTGTATTTTTACGCTCTATTGTTTGCAACTAAATGCAGTGATGTTAACCGTACGGTAATTACCGTATTGTACGGTAGCCAGGTAATTTCTACATTTGTACGGTAATTTTAAAAAGTTTAAATTTTTAAAAATTATATCCCAAACGTTATATTTCCATAATGTGTCTATATATAATGTACATATTTCTCATTAAAATAATCATAAAACTTTGAGGATGAACTACCACTAGACAAAATATATCTACGCGGTAAAGTAATCGCAAGTATTGATATTTCAACATACAAATTAGTATTAAAAACTGATCATAATAAATCCCCAATTGTTCGATACCAATATTTCTATAATTCCTTTAGTTTTGCATTTCCCAGAAGCTGTTGAAATGGATGAATTTAAATAAATAGATACGGAATTTATATTATAAGGCAAATAAATGATGTTGATAAAAATGGCATTCTGCTGTTTTACAAACATGGTCCTATATTCAAATCCCACTATCTTTGATATTCACGAAAATTACTTTTTGATAGTAAAATGTTCAGTAAAACAGCCCTCATCTATGGTGTGAATTTCTTACAACCTATTGTCTTTTGCAGTTTTATTTGTATTTTTGTTATTTCTCTATGTTAAACAATTATTGTTTTTCCGAATGCAAAAGCCTCTATCTTTTCAAATATTTTTTTGGAATAATTTCTTCTTGCAATTCATGTTTTCCTATAGGACTATATACTAATTTTTGAATGCTGAACATGAATTTTACAGTTTTCAATCATTTAAAAAAATTAATTATCATGAAAATATTTTACCATTTTGTTTTTGGAAAATATAATTTCCATGGCATAAAAATAAATGGTTAAAGTTGGAGTTTGCTTAAAAAGTGTCTACTTTTAAAGTTTTTTTTTTATCTTATGTTAAAAACTGACAGATGGCATAAATGAAATCAAAATAATTTAATTCTATTAAAATGCAAAATCCTCTATCTTTTAATTTTTATATACACATTGAATATTTGGAGAAGAAAAACCTTCTAGCATACCGAATTTTAATAACTCAAGTAATACGCGACAAAAAAAAGTTTTTTGGCTTTCCTGAAAAGTTGTTTTTTAAGATAGAGAGTTTTGAATATAGGCCCTCGATGTATTGAATTATAAAAATAAACCTGTTTCAATAAGAAAATATTATTATTTTTGTACTAAATTTTGGATACGGTAATTTACCTAAGAAACGGTAATTTTTTTAGGGCTGTACGGTAATCGAAATTAAAAAGTTAACATCACTGACTAAATGAGTTATTTGTATTTTTTACGCTCTTGCTGTGTGTTTTGTTTACTTTCGGGTTGTGTACGTGTAAATTCACGAAAATGTTCGTAATCTCAACAATATGAACGCCTACCAATGATTTAGAAGTTACAGATTTATTTCCTCTTTTTTTCGATACCACTGTGTGTCGCTTACGATAAAATTTGTTTACTGTAAAATATAAACATTGACTTACGATAAAATCTTACCCCCTATATTTTTGATGTTATTAACAATTTTGATATTCTGAGAACGCTAAAATATCAGTCGGTCCATAAAATTTTAATTTCTGCAATAATACAAAAATTTTCAAAATGTCGCTTACGATAATTTGGCGCTAAGGGCTCGATATATCCTCCTCTACGATTATTTTATACATATTTTATAAGATTCAGGTTCATTACAACTTTTTATTTAATTGACCCCACTGTACACCGCTAGCGGTGAATGAGCAGATATAAGTTTGTCGTTGCGTATGTAACACTTAGCAAAATACATACCGAAAATTTCGGTATTTTAATGATAACAGTTAAATTATTAACAAAATTTACAACAATTTAATTTTCATATTTATTAAGGCGATAAACAAACCAAATAATATGAAAAGTCTAACAAATATTAATCGAGATACCTTGGGTACGATGTCAAAGTAAACGGAAAATAGCATACACATATCTTTTTAATTATGTAGTGATTGTAATATGATGTTGGTGGAAATTATTGAGTGTGATCCCAGATTTCACATAAATTCATCGTATTTACATTTTTTAAACAGTGACTAATGTACAGAGTATCAAAGTTTACCGTCGAATCCCCTCTAACAATAACTTTAAACTTTTCTTCTAACATCTACACATGAAATACGATTTGGCGAAACTTAAACTTTTTATTTTTAAACTAGACGATAAATTAAAAGCGTATTCACATTGTTTAATTTAGCTATTACAGATTAAGAGATACTTAAAGCTTAACCCTCTAATGCCCAAGCATACCCAAGGTACTCATCGCAAAAATACCAATAAATGCAAATATAACTCATTTTGTATTTAAAAAACTCATGTAAACAGTTGCTAAAAAACGCACTTAAATTATTTTAAAAAGCTTTCAAAGTTTTCGAAATGAAATATCAGTTATATTTGCATTTATTGGCATTTTGCGATGAGTGCCTTGAGGAATGCTTAAGCATTAGGGGGTTAAACATCTTTTAAACTATGACAGATAACTGCAAGCTGCAGTTTTTTTTGCATAGTAATCGATAAGATTAGTATATAAAAAGTTCAGCCAAATTGGAATTTATTTGTGTGTGTTAGAATCTTTTAATGCAATTTCATCGTCATAGTGTTCATCTATAACTTACCTTTTATTTATACTTGTTGATTTTCAAAATAACTTAATCATACTTAACAATATTTGAATACGGGAAGATCCATGTCAAAGCGGACAGCAGTCGGATTTACCATCTCCGATTTTAATTAAAATTTACCACATACATAATATCGTCCCCTTAATAAAACAATAGTGTATAATTTTTTTGTAATTTCGAAATAATTGAGTTTAAAATTTTTTTGTTAGTAGACATCTAGAACAAAAGTAATATTTCAATTGATCTTTTGACCCACTTTGTGGAAGTAGAATTTCACCAAATTTTGACAACATATAGAATCAGTTATGAAGATTCTTATTATGCAATAAAATAATAGTGTACATGCTATATACAATTGGTCAATTCACAAGGCTCATTCCGATGTAAAAATATCGAGATTTGAAAATTTAAAAATTTGTTAAAATTGCCTAAAATTATATAAACATACATAATTGCTCATAACCTCAAAGCTACTCAAAGTCTAAGATAATTTTTTATTCCATTTTAAAGGCAAAGATATTGTCCTTAAAATGGTGTGAATAAAACTGTTTACTTCCAAACGATTAAAGGTCAAATTTTAAAGTATATATTTCAATGTAAAAAATATGAAAGATCACGATGTTAAAAATTCAAAAAGATAATGGTATGAGGACACCTAAACTCTCTGCTATATTCTTGCAAAAAAATTTCGATGGAGACTCGATTAGTTCAGGAGTTATAAAGAAAAGCATTGCACAGTGGTATGAGAATAAAAAAAGATGGAAATAAATCTGTAACTTCTAAACCCTTACTGAATGAAATTTCAGATGCACAAAGAGGAAGTGTAGTCGAGTTTAAGTTTTGAATTTGGACCTCATGAGCCCACCAGGAGCGGGACCAGTGGTTCCCAAAGTAGGACACCTCGGGTATGTTCAATTTTTAAAATGATCCTATTTTTTCGTTTGTGTTACGATTTAAAAAAAATTACACATATAGAATCTCCTCGCCGAGCACTACATAAAACCTCCTCGTAGCTATCAATTATCTCTTATAGGAGATATTCGCATTTGAAAATTTAATTTTCAACATTTTTACCCACCCTACTCCAGTTTTTTGGTGACCGCGGTTCCAAATATTCCCCGATTTCAAAACTTAAACTCGACTACACTTCCTCTTTGTGCATGTGAAATTTCATTCAAATCGGCGTAAGGGTTTAGAAGTTACAGATTTATTTCCATCTTTTTTTATTCTCATACCACTGTGCGTTGTTAAAAGTACGTTTTTTCATATAAATTCATATAAAAATTTAAGGACCTTTGTTTTACCACATAAATTGAAATTGATTCAACTGTGTTCTGTTTTCTATTTGCTTAAATTTTTATATGAATTTATATGAAAAAACGTACTTTTAATAACGTTTTTCTTGCTCGAATCAGACACTACTTAATGTGTTATCATTGCGAAGATTATCTTCAAGCTACTACGATCTGTCTTGAAGATTTTCATCGAAACTCAGTGATTTCATCGATATACTAACCCCCTAGATTTTCAATTACATAAAGTCAATATAATACTTTTTTAAATCACAAGGCCGCCGTTTTCTGACTGCTGGCGATTATAATTCTGGGGATCACGAATGATTACCCCTAAAGGTCTGGTTTTGTTTGATACAATTCCTAAAATGGGTTTGAATGTGATTTCGATCGGCAACCTACTTACAGTCCTACTGATATGGAGCAATGATTCAAGTTGAATCCTCTCTGGAACTATCTTCAGATCGCTCACCTATTATTGTTACTTTATTGAGCCCCCTAGAAATTGTATCCCCGGATTTAGAAAAAAATACAGTACTATCGAACAAACCTATAGAAAAGCGTTTGAGGAAAAAAATCGCACTCATATATCAACATTTGCTGATGATACTGTCTACAGGATCACATATTGAATTAGGAGTTTTTAGTTGTGTGAAAGCAAAATGTGTTTGGGAATTAATTCTGCTGTACTGGACATAAATAAAACAAAATAATTTTTTTTATAATATAAAACAATTTTCCAATATTTTGGATTTTACTCATATACTTATTTACAATTCATAATAAGTCTGGCAAGATTAATATAAATCGGAGATGTCAAATCAACTTTTGTCCTTTTTGAGATGGATTCAATTTTGCAGATTTTAATAACAGTGAATGTTTATTTTTTGGGTAACTTCACTCGATCTGCACAAAGTTTTGTTAGCGGCAACGGTAGCCAATCTTAGTGGAAGGTATTTATATTCGACATAGCCGAATATTGTAGAGTTTTTTAGTGATTCTGTTGCGTTCTGGTGTATCACACATCAAACAAACATTTTTATTTATTTTCGTAATTGTTTGGTAATGTCATATTTTAAACTGAATCATCTACGCTTTTATTATATGTATTTGTTATAAAAATATGTTTAATTTCATCTTATTAGGTGCATAGAGTAAATCTCGTTTTCTGCACTTCTCATCTTTTTAATACTCGATGTTATTAATACGTTTCTAAATGAAAATTTCGATTATATCGACATGTACACGAGTTGTAGCCACAACAGTACATGTTCATGTTTAGACACTGATGTTGTTAATGTTCGATTTCGTATCGATGACATTGTAAGTTCGTAAACAGTAGTTTTAGTTTATGATTCATACTTCGTAAATCTTTTTCAAGTTGTTAACATGATTTGATCAATATTTATTTTTTTTTACGAATATAAATCACATAGGAATGGTGGCGATGTACTTTTAATTTAGTGAAATGTTTTTGGTACCTTTTAATAGTATGTAAGTTAATATTCATTAGTTTATGTGTAGCTTTGGAGTAATGCTTTGGTCGCCTAAAGATTCAGACAGCTTCGTCATAGAAAATGCATACGGATCAATTAATTCAAAGCCATCAAGAACTTCGAAAACGTTTAAAATGTACCAAATTCAATTGTACATAACTGTTCATCCCTGATTCAACTATTCTGCGTGTTTCAGTTTTTCCTCAGTAATTTGCTCTCTATCCGTAAGTACTTTCAGTACTAAAAAAGCTCGTAACATTGAATAAACTGCGATACGGCCAGCCAACACACTCATATTTACATGGCACACATTTATATTAGGATGTCCAACAAATTTTCGCTAAAATTTTACTAAAATTCGCATTCGAACAATTCTTCTGATTTTCAATTTTGCATTTAACGTTTTTATCTGAACAATTGTATTTCAGAAGTTTCTAATTGTATTTCAGAATATTCCAATTATATTTCAGAATTTTCTTATTGAATTTCAGAATATTCCAATTATATTTCAGAAGTTTCCATGTTTAATGAAAGTTTCTGAAATACATTTAGAAATTTCTGAATTATAAATGAAAAATTCTGAAATATAATTGGAATATTCTGAAATTCAATAAGAAAATTCTGAAATATATTTGGAAATTTCTGAAATATAATTAGAAATTTATGAAATTGAATTGAAAATTTCTGAAATACAATTAGAAACTTTTGAGATACAATTGGAAATGGTGTAGTTTGATTCTGATCTCAAAATTTTCAAAATTTATTTTTTGATATATTTTGACTTCAGTAGAAATAACAAACCAGTTCATAATGGATATTACTACGTTTGGGAATCGACTTTGAGGCACACAACAATTTATGGCGACCATATAATTCCTGCTCGCTTCATTTCAAAGTTCCGTCGTAATGGGCTTTAAGCCCCATGGAACCGGACAACAATGAAACGATTTTTATAACCAACCTGTTAACTGATTCTGATAATAGAAACCTAAGACCAGGCTATCGCTTAAATGATTGTAAATTTGACCTCTCGGATCCGTGCCACATATGTACATAATGACATTCATGGGCCTTTCAAATACAAATTTCGTAAATACCACAAACACACCTTGTTTTATTCCATTTTAACATCTATTCGCCCTTATTGTAAAACCCTTTAGTTGGATGCCTGGACAATTATTTTTGGTTCCATACAAATAGTGCCTTCCTAATATACTTACATGTGTCTGTGCCCATATAACAAGCCAACAGACAAACGACCAAACCAAACCTTCTAGCCAACTGGTCAGCTGCGTTGAACATGTCTTAACCATATCCATATATGAAATGTATGCGTGTGAGTTTGTATGCAGTGGTAAGTAGTAGTTGTTGTTGTAGGGAACTCGAATAATGGATGGATGGAAGGAAGTAAGTAAGTAAGTAGTCTTTTGTATAGGTTGAAACGAGAGATAATCGTAATGGTTAAAGTGGCGTCTAGTGGTGTCGTAACATCACATTAATTACATGTGCTTATAATATTAGACGAGTTGTTGTTGTCGATGCTGTTTCTGTTGTAGTAGTGTTGTTGCTGTAGTAGTGTTAGTAGTTGTTGTTTTTTTTTTGTTTCAGATGTTTTTGGTGTTGTTCTTATTTTTATAACAAACAACATGCAACAAGGGCTTGCCAGAAATTGATAAAAAGAAAATTACATGAATTTCAATTAAAAATTTTAATTGAAATTTTGTTTAATACAATATTATATACAAACATATACATACATACATATATGTATATGAAGAAAAATAATGTTAAAATAAATTACATAAAATTTTTCACTTATGGTAATACTTTTACATAAAAATAATTATAAGAACATTTAAAAATATGTATGTATTGTGGAAACATGATACTGATGTAGCACATATAAGAAATGTTCTAAATATTTATTAAAATGAAATCAAATATACGAGTATTTGATTGAAATATTAATCTATTTCTGATCTCATGACTCATGCAACTATACGTTACTAGGAGTGTAGCACTTCTTTTAAGGATTATCATCCTTTTTCATATTTGACTATATTATTAATGATTCAAAATGTGTAAGGAAAATAAAATATGTTTTTCTTCTAAAAATGGCAAACGCAGTACAGTAGGTTTAAGTTTTGTTTTGAAGACGGATCCCAATATTTCTTTTCCAGGTGCTAATATTTAAATGTAAAGCCTAGTACTCTGTTCATATTTGCGAAAAATCATGGTTTTTTTATGCGAAAAATTTTATATGCAGCTTGACAGCTCGCTGTTGCTTTTAATTTCGTGCGAAAGAAGTGCTGCGTATGTTATTTCGTGTGGAAAAATAAGGTTGCCAGATTATTTCACATTTTTTTCCACAATAAAAACAGAGTACAACTTTTGCGAAATTATTTCGCATATATTTCATTTCAAATATTTTATATGTAGTTTGACAGTATTTCGCACGAAATTTTGAACAGAGTACCTAGCTTATTTCTATAAGAACTACAAAATTTTTCATTGAAATTGAGAATTTCAAATTAAAATTAAAAAAATTCCAAATGAAATTGAGAATTTCGATTTTAAATTCAGAAAATTCCAATTAAAATTGAGAATTTCAACTTTAAAAAAATAGAGATTTGGGCTTGCTTATAAAACGAGTTCCAGATTTGGTTACCGCTGAAAAGGCACGTTTTCTTGAATTGAAGCTACTTATTAATGCTTTGGCTAAAGCTGCCGGAAAATCGATAGAGGTCACGTTGACAGAGGAACTGTTGGCCAATATGAGTTTTTTATATATTATGTTACTATTATGAACACATAACTCGAAAAGGTCGAAGAACAGACGTAAATAAAAACGCCATTTACTTCTACGATCGTACTCATAATAAACTTTTTTTTGATCCATTAGATCAACTCCTCCCATTCCTTTGTTATAGTGCTTTATAATTAGGGGGCAATCAATATATATTTTAGCAGCTTGCCCAGCTACACGTCTCTTGACCTTGCATAGTGCTGTTGGGTCAATAAAATTTGAGGCGAGGTAGACACCACGATTGTCCATCCATTTTACTACGGAAATGCTATCCGACATGAAGTAGCTGAAGTAGCTCTTTTCATATCTTTATCCGCCGGAAAATTTTTTGGCATGTGCTTTCTATTACATCGAATTGTTCCGCATGCCATTATGTCGTTTTCGTGAAGAATATGCATTAATTTCAGGCTCGTAAAAAAATTATCGAAGTAAACTTCAACCCTTTTTTTTGCCAGAGGCTCACATAACTGCAAGACAACAGCCTCACCAAGACCATGTTCAACGAATGGTTTTTTTCCGGTGTAAATGTCAATATTAAACAGGTACCCAGTTTCTGACTCACATAAGCACCAAAGTTTGAATCCCCATGAAATAGGTTTGTCCTTCATGTATTGTTTCATGGCATTGTGTCCTTTAAATTTTACCATATGTTCATCGATTGACAGCTTTTTTGAATACGTATATGCGTCTGGCATAGCCTTGTTAATGTGATCTAAAATTGGCCGGATTTTATAGCCACGGTCACTAACATCTGCCTTATTGTTGTCGCAAAAGTGAAGATTAGCTGTTATTTCTTCAAATCTGAGCCGTGGCATGACACCCGCGATCTGAGCTTGGTGAAAAGTTGGATCAGTAGACCAATACAGACGTGTTGATGGGAGCTTAACTAAGCTCATTCGTATGATAATACCCATATAAGCCTTAAACTCATCCACTGTCAGAGTGAACATACGCCCTTTTTGCAAAGCATATAGATTGGACTGCTCCACTATTATCAAGCACATCTCTAAGATATGTATATGTATAATAACAGCGAGTCAGTATTAACTCAAATTATCCAAACATTTGGTATTTATAAAAACTTACCTTCGAAATTACAAACGCTGTTGAATACTTCGTATGCTGATGGGATTTCTTCATGCGTATGAACAACGGGCTTTAAAATTTCGGAATATTTGTATGCGCTATTCTCTTCACATCCGGTAAACATTGGATTCTTGTAAGCAAGAGTCTGTCTAAAGCGAAAGGTCTTTTCGGGTGGTATAAGCAACGCGGCCCTTATTGCTTCTTGCTCAACATTTAAATTTGATGTTATTGGCGCATCTGATGTTTCAAATGTTTTATGGTCAATACGTTCTTTTCTACCAAGTAATTCGACGTGCTTACTACCCTCAATGATAACTTCTAACAGCTCATCATTTTGCATTTCCAAGACGTCATTTTCAAGAAATATGACATCTTCTTTATCCAAGTTTGTAACAGCATCTTCGTCATCATCACTGGAGTCGCAAAGTAGTATGTGTTCGATTTGCTCTGGGCGAAGGAAAAATAAAAGATCTCGGGCTGATCCACTCATTTTAAACTTAAATACTGTTTTCTTTCACTTTTCTATACAGACTGGTGCAAATAGTGCATTCGTTTCAAAATTTCAAATAAACACTGTCAAAATACGTACATGTGTTCATATTCATATGTACATATATGCAATTTGTTGATTACCCTTTTTCGTTTCTATATGTAAATGCAAAATACTAAACCCAGGTATGCTTTTTCAGTGTTTAACATTTCTTAAAAAAAAAACGCTCAAAAGCTAGAACTTTAATTTCAAATTAGAGGTTCTAGTTTTAGACATTTTTAGGAATGTTAACTTTCGTTTCAACCTATAGGCAAACATAATTGCCAAACATAATTTGATTAGCTGGAGGCAGATTGGAGCTTACGCAAACTTCTCCATTTTATTTTCTGATAGATAAAGGCTGAATCCAAAACATAATTAACTCTCAGCCCCTTGCGCCCTATTAGTAGCCCCGTAGTAGCCCTAGGCATAAAGCCCATTGTTTGGTCATATTCGGAGCCTCGTTGGCAACAAGTGGGAATAGATAGGCACTTGCACCCAACTACATTATTGTTGCCCCAATTGTTTTCTATAAAACAGTCTTTGACATATTTGCTCTATCTGTTACCTGGACCAATATATAAATTAAAAATCCTCGGGCAAGCATACTTGCCTATGGTCGTCAAAGGGTTAAAGGAACGACTCTAATAAGAACGATGTCTCGAACAACAACTCAAAGCAAATCTTCGTACAAAATTCGGTTGTAAAATTTAGTTGCACATACAAAAGTACAGTAGTAGTCCCATTTGATTCTTTAAAAAAATATTGAGTATTTTATGTATAAAGACAAAATAATTCAAAGAATATCACTGAAAATTAATTTTACACAATTGACAAATTGGAATACATTTTCATATTTTATTACAGAGTAATTATAATAAATGAACTTAAGCTAAATTTTTACCAAAAATTTACTTTCACATTGTATCGTACAAAACTCTTTAAATTGGAAATCGTTTAAAAAATGTATATGATTAAGGATCCATAGCCTTAAACTTTAAACTTCAATACTCCTCTGCTACGCTAGAAATCGCACATTTATTTACAAATTATGTGAGCCACAATAGGTATTATTTTTTTCTCCAAAACATCACTATTGATTGCAGACATTTGTATAGTTATTTCGCTTAAATGAATAATAATTAATGTTGGTCTATGTTTTTGATAAAATAAAATAATGTCAGAACATTTGAACTTTGTATGAATTCAAAATTCATAAAGTAGATTTAATTACCCCTACGCACCAATGATGACAGTGACACACAGACACATTATTCTCTTAGATGTGAAAGACACCAAAATTGTCTTCATTTTTAAATTTGTTGCTGATAGCACTGCCGCCACTGTTAAAAATTCAAATCAAATGAAATATAATAAACAGCAGCAACAACGAAAAATTCAACCTGAGAAAACAGGTGAGTGAGACATGTCGTATGTATGTACAGAAGAAAAAGAAGAAAAAAAACACTATCATTTGTTGTTTGTTGTTGGTTTTAATACTCGAACTAAACAAGAAGATGAAAAACAAAATCACTTTTTTTGTATATTTTGGATACCGAATCCATGACTCACATTCACTGTTCAATTGTGTTGGATACAAAACTGTATTCGTACGTAGTACGTACGTTTGTTTGTTTGGCTGTTGTTGCTGTTGTAGTGAATTGACTGGATGGATAATCATATTGTATGTCTGTCTGTCCATTCGTCTGTGTGCCACGATGTTGAGACAATTCTTTCTTGTTGTGCTGTTGCTGTTTGCTGTTGTCACCAGCCAACACTAATAAATTATTAATGGTTTTATCACTTGATTCTTTACTTAATACAAATATTGTATACATTTCCTAAACGTTCATGTCAACCAACTTCGGTAATACCTACAAATTGAATAACAGAGAAATGGCCCAAAAATACAAAAAACAACAAAACTCCGATACTCATACGTACGATTGACTTTTTTTGTTCGTGGTACGTCAGCACTCCAACTCAGGAAACTTTAACACCGGTGAGGTCGAATCTTTGATAAGAGATTGATGAGGAGTAAACAAGAAATAAAACAAGACTGATCCAAAAGCCAAAACAAACGAATATAACTACAGCTACAACAACAACAAAAAATGACTTGTGGATATTTTGCTCTGACTGAATGACTCTGTTTTGACTGCCTCATCTTGTATGCCACAAAAAAATAATACAACAATGAATTATTTAAGCTGCCGTTTTTATTTGTTTGTTGTTCAAGTGGGATTTAGTGAACTTCTTCTCAGAGAGTCTAAAGAGTATTTTCTTTATGTTGGTTTACAATGCAATCGAAATGGATTTTTTTTAATTTTTAGATACTGAATTTGGTTGGAATTTGGAAATGCATATGTATTCTTTCAATTGAATACTTGTGAATCCCTTTCAGGTTGCCTAATTATTGTTCTAGATCGAGGTGTCGGTATATTGCCTAGTTTTCACATCTCATTTTTCTTAATAAGTGAATTTTTTTGGAGAAACTAACAAGGCTGCCTTCTTTTCACTTCTCATTTTTATACCCTACACCACCATAGTGGGGAGGGTATAATGCGTTTGTGCAGATGTTTGTAACGTCCAAAAATATTAGTCTAACACCCACCTTAAAGTATACCGATCGACTTAGAATCACTTTCTGAGTCGATTAAACGATGTCCGTCCGTCCGTCTGGTCGGCTGGCTGGCTGTCCATGTAGTACAGGTCGCAATTTTGAAGATATTTCGATGAAATTTGGTACATATTATTTTTTCGGCTCAAGGACCAAGCCTAT
The DNA here is from genome assembly GCF_958450345.1 of Calliphora vicina. Lineage (NCBI taxonomy): Eukaryota > Metazoa > Arthropoda > Insecta > Diptera > Calliphoridae > Calliphora > Calliphora vicina. Next base: position 68,576,324 of record NC_088781.1, on the reverse strand, counting down.
TGAAACTGGCTGAAATCGGTCTATTATTTCACCTAGCCCCCATACAAACGTCCTCCCGAAATTTGAGTTTTGTATACACAAAATTCATGTCACCAAATTTTGTTACGATCGGTCCATAATTAGTCATAGCTCCCATATAGACCCGCTTCCGAAAATCACTTTAACGTGCATAAATCGCTTAAAAATGTTGGTATAATCACAAAATTCAACATAGTAAACGTTCATGTAGACATAAATCACACGACCTAATTTCATGGTGATCGGTCCATAATTGGACACAGCCCCCATATAAACCAACTTCCGAAAATCACTCAAAAATATAAATTATTGAAATTTTAAAAGAAAAATGTTTTTGCTCTTTTACTTAGTGTAGGGTATTATATGGTCGGGCTTGACCGACTATACTTTCTTACTTGTTTAAGTATGAGAACATTTACCACGACCCCAAAAACCCTTGAAACTCTTTTTCAAGATAATTTGAATAGGAGAAAACACAAAAATTTGACTATGTGTATGTATTTAGAAATTATTACAACATTTTATTGGCATAATAATAGTTTAGACTTACTATATTCAATTTTTTAATTTAATTGGCATATTTTAGGCTAAAATTGCGGTTAAAACTAAGATACGAATTAGCATATAGTATGAAATAAATTTGACTCTGATTGTTTATTTGCTATGATAAAATTGTTTATTGAAACCGAATATATATTTTCCATTAATTTTTTTAGATTTTGTATACATATATTTACAGAATATATATTGTTTTATTATAAAAGACAAATCTGTCATGTACGGTATATCATGTACGATATTAAATATTATTTATTATAAAATCATCCAATGATTGTTTTTATTTAAATATGACGGATTGTAAATGAAAAATATTTCGTTTAGTGTATTATTTTCAATTATTATTAAATTTATTTTCAATAAAAAGTTCCGACAATATTAAAAACCATTCTTTCGGTTTTAAAAAATATAAAACCAAAATCGTTTGGTTTTGTAATTTATTAAATAATATGATATTATAGAAACATGTTGATATTTGGAAAAGACGGACTTTTTCTAAATTTAAAGTTTTATTGACAGTAGATGTGATAAACGTTTTTAAATGAATTGGTAATATTCCTTATTGACAGCTTTCCAGATGGATTATAAGATTAATTACTCCCATACGCAAGGCAGTATGGTACTTCACCTTAAGCAATTAATGTAAAACCAATATTAAAAAAAACCGACAACGAAGAATAATTGTAGGTCTTCGGTTTTTAGCCCCGAAAAAAACGCGACTTCGGTTAAAACAACCGAAAAGATCAGATCAAAATGTTTCATTATTATGCTGCTCAGTTTTAGTGAATAAAATTCAGAATAATATTACCTAATACATGGGAAATATGTAGTGAAATCCGAAAATGTTGTCCTTTTCACCACCACAGATTAACAGATTTTGAAACGTCAGGTAAATCTTCCCTATTTTAAGATAAATAGGCCTTATTTTTTAAGAATAAATAAAAGTTATTGACAGTATTTTTTGTCGTTAATTATTAAGATAGGACCATATTTGAGTCTAACACCAATATATTGTAATAGCATTAACATTGAGTTTATGTTGTTTGGGATTCCCAAAATCCCTAACGAATTCATTCCCTTAAAGTAGTTTAGTTGTTGTTATTTACTCTTACTACCAGTCTCCATTACCATCAAATCTCCGCATACAAACAATGTATTGTATTGTTGTTTTATTTATTTATTTATTTATTTGTATTGTGTTGTTCCTTAATTCCATCTCTACAATTTTGAGTCCACCACCGTGATTCTTTGGCTAATTGACTAGTATTGGCGTATAATTGATACCCTGGAGGCGCCTGCCGTATGTCGTTGTTTTATGACTGAATTTTATTATTTTTTCTTTTTTTGCCTTTCGGTTACAATCGTGGGTAAAGTGTGTGTCTGTGGCTGTGTGGAAATGAAAATAAAAACAAAAATGTTTACGTACCCAGCAGTTCTGCACTGACTACAAAAGAAGTCAATGTATCCCTTTTATAAATTAATTATCCCTTATGTATATTTACTTGGCTGACTCCAATTTATATATTATTGGGTCATTTGACACGTATGTGCTTTATGTAATACAGAGAGAAGACAAATGGTTACTTTATACATCCCAGGTAATCTGGAGTGAAATCAATCGTCACAATCGTTCAAACACCAGAAGTAGTCTATTGGAATGCAATTGTCAGAAAGTATCCTTGTGTAAGGTGTTGTTTACTCTTTGTAATTTATGTAAGGTCAATTGACTTCCGCCTAGGACATGCACATGTAAAAAGCACTAGTTCGGGACACTAAGTTAGAACTGCTGGGTAGTTCTTGTGTGTGTGTGTGTTTATAATAGGGTGATCTTCGTTGGAGTGTGTTTGTGTATTTTGGATTTCATTTATTCTCTTTGTTTGTGTTTTGGTCATCTTTTTATTTTATTTCGAACATTATCAATCATCTGTTTGTTTGATCACCACTAAACCACTCACTAATTTTACATACAACAACACAACCATAAAAACTAACACCATAACAGGTAAATTTAATTTAATTTATTTATTTACATTATTTGTTGGCGCATTACACCACTTTAATATAGTATATTTATGTATGGTTGTTTTTGTTTATTATTATTGTTGTTGAATGTATATTTTGGCTTTAATGGATAAATAACGCGTGCTCATTGTGAGTTCTTGTTCTCTTTTATTAATTTATATTTTTCATTCTTCATTAATGTTGTTTGTATTGATCGATAAAATCCGATGATGAACGAAAAAAAAAACAAACAAATAAAAAATATCTTTTCGCCCAGTGATTCATTATGATTTGAATTTTTTTTAATATTTCACTTCATTTCAATATTTGGTATTTAATTTCTTTGTGTAAGATCAATTCAACAACAATCATGTTATTGTCTTGGGGTAATTAATAAATTAATCGAAAGTAAGTATTATTAATCAACGAATTTGCTGAATGCAAACAAAATCCACAAATAGCTCTGAAATCCAATTATAACTACATATTGATCGTTGCAATTAAAGACGATTTTTGAACGAGTACTCCTGTGTGAACTTATTCAGTATATCAGACATTTCTATACGAAATTAAAATTGATGTTTTGAGGTAGACCAGGCGCGGATCCATGTCAACCATTTGGGGGGTAAAAAATTTAAATTTGTTCAACATTTTTCTTTTTATTCCTTTTTTTATATGAAAACTTTTCGGTTTTGGCCCCCCCCATTTCCTATACAATTTTCTTATTTCAACCTCTCCGGATCCGCGCCTGACGTAGACTTATTATATTAAAAACAACAAACTCAATACTTTCGGAGTTGTATTTTTCATTACAATAAGAAAATAGCTGGTTAGCTATGTTTGTGAAATATTACCGGAAAATCCAATCCTTTAGCTGAAGAAAATTATAAAAATTCATAACTTCAGAATAAAGCGAAATATAGTGTTTATAATAGCTAACAACTTGCTCTCATGAATGTAAAACTGTTTTTTAATTGGTCATTTTGTTTTCATCAGAGTATTGTGAGAAGTTTAAAGGATCTGCGCTCATCAAATAGAAATTCATAATTTAACATTTATATTGACATTGAAATTAGCTATTATTAAATATATATTTTACTTTAATTTCCCTTAATTGTACTCTTTTAGTCCTTTAAAGTTGTGTTTCAAATAAAAAGATTTTAAAAAATTTATTAATATATTATAGCTTGAAAAAATACCGTAGAAGCCCATATAATGACTTATATTTTAACGCAACTTATAGGGAATGAATTTCTAAATAATCTCATTCCACCATCTTTTTACTTAATTTTCAATTTTAACAGAAACAATTTTATATAAAAAGTGCGACAAAAATTTACTTCACTGTAGTTAATTACATTTTTTAAAATAGTTTTTGATAAACACTTAATTTTAATTTTGTATTCCAAGATTTTGGCATTAAAAATATATCCTACTGTAACTCCAAATATACGTTATACAGAGCTATTTAACCCTAGCTCTGGCATCAATATATTCATATTGTTAGGGATACTCTATGAACCATTAGGAATACTGGTGTAGCCGTCCTTAATTTCACCACAATAGGACCAAGCTTCAAATCGGACCAAAAATATATAAATTATAGCTATTTTAAAATTCAGATATTTACATATGTAAATAGTGCCAGAGATAGGGTTAAGCAGAATTTTTGGATTCGGGGTCTCTATTACACAAAAGAAAACATGACTAATTAATTTTGTCTAGCTAGGTTTGAACCACAGTGTTCCGGCTAAATAAGGTAATTTTTATAGCAATTTAAAACCTCTAATTTTTAAAATTCTAAAAATTTAAGAATTGTTCTTTAGTTGAAGATCAAACTTTGGGATTTTTGCGATTTTTCATTAAAGTCTAAGAAATATGAAACACTACTAGTATGTATTAAAAATTAGAGTTGTATTGATATGAACTATCTATAAATGACTTATAGAGCTACTAACTTTTTAATCGGATCTCCCATGAAGACACTCAATTCGGAGCGTCTCCATTAATAGCAGTTGTAGGTTAGATTTTGGTCATAGATAAACGAAAATTATTTTACAAATAAACTGAACTTTTATAAAAAAATTATATAATATTAAAATTTTGACAACATATTCATTCATTCATACATACTACATATTTTTATTTGAATGAATAATAAATACAATAGTTTTATTTTTAATCTACTATAATAAATTACTCACTCATAATGTGATTTTGTTTAGAAAAAATTGGGCGTTGTGTTGTACTAGTCAAAATCCTAATAACAATAAAAGAAAAATTAAAAATAAGAAAGAAATCCAAATTTTTTTTAAAGTATGGAATATTTATATATATATGGGAATAAATATATATGATATATGTATGTACACTGCCTCGGAAAAAGTAGAGAATTCACTCCATTAAAAATTATTATTATTAAGCTTTAAAATGATTCCTAAACAACGTACTTGAGAGCTAGACCTAACAAAATGATGGCTTGTCAAGACGTGTGGTTAGAGTTATCAAACCGGTTTTCGAATTATTCCAAAAACCGGGTTTTTCACAATTTTTCGGTTTTTATGAAAGGTTTTCGAGCTATTCGACAAATAAAGTAGTTCAAAAATCAACACAAACATCTGGCGACTAAAAACAACATTTTGATTATTTGGAGAAATTTTCAAAAATGAAATTTTAACAGCTAATCCCACTTAAACTGTAAGTGAGGGTGTTATATTCTTAGGTTTTTCTTTAATCAAATAGAAATTCGTCTTCGAATCATTTAAATTGTATCCTATTGTTGAAATATTATTTTAAATAATACAAATAAATATTAGTATTAAATAAATGTATGTACATATGTATTAATAATGTGCAATTTATGCAAAAACTTCGTATTTTACACACATGTATTAAAACATTTGGGGTATTCACACGGTCCACTATTTGGTCATATTGTCATAATGTCCTAATATATTATGATAGTTTAAACTAATTTTTGTTGTAGTTTAAACAAAAAAGTTCTAAACTAATAAAACTATAGAACGGAAGAAGAGAGTAAACAATTACTCTCTTTTCACACATACTGGTTATACAAAAACAAAATACATGCAATACATTTTCATCAATTAGGGTTTTGGCTCTCAGTTACCTATCTAGTTGTTGTCTATGAATAAAACTATTTGATCTATGTTTATTGTTTTGTCATAAAATAATACTTTTTTTTGTTTAAAACACAACAACAACTATTATAATATATTAGGACATTATGAAAATATGACTAATAGCAGACCATGTGAATATCCCAATTGAAACACGTAAATATAATAAGCACTCCTTGAAATTGTTCAAGCAAAATTAAAAAGCAGAAAAACACCAAATATTTAAATATAAAAATAAATAAATCTTCACTCCCATATGCATAAACAATTTTTAAATTTATCAAAGGTTTATAAAACAAAATTTCCATTCATAATTAGTTTTATAAACCTTTGACAAATTTAAAAACTGTTTATGCATATGGTGGTCACAGTATATATTTTCTATGGATTAAGAAATTATATTTTTTGAATTTGTTTAATTAAAACTAAGCAACAATATAATAAAATAACACAATTTTAAAATACTTGAAAATGGTGCAAATAAAATGTCTCTTATTTGACCACTGATGAGAATGGGTAAACGTTATCTTAGTTAGATAAAACTTCATATCAGAGATTTAATGAATCTTGGAATGTCAAAAATAGTCATACACTAAAAATTTCTCAAAACTAAAATTATGTGTTTTCAGTGTGGCCTGGGAAAACACATAATGGTCTGAGAGAAGAACTTTTTAAAACCGATATATTTTTAGAGCGATAATATTGTATTGTAAAACCGACTTTTTTAAAAAAAATAGCATTTACTAAAAAAACCGTTTTCGAATGCATTTTTAGCTGAAAACCCCGGTTAACCGGGTTTTCATTATATTATAAGAATAAGATAAGCAGGTAAAATGAACTTATGTCTTAAAACAATTTAATTTTTCACCCAATTATCAATTTTTCTAAGTGTATTATCAGTTTTAGTACCTATACTATTCTTAGATATTTCGTTAGTTAATCAAATACCACAAATACTATGTACTAAATATTAAACATTCATTTACGAAGTACTAAATTTGTTGTTTGTAGTTTTGATATGATTTAAAAAAACACATGATTTGATTTATGATGACTGGGTTTTTGTCGTCGCACTCGCACTCGTATTCGTTTGAATTTTATTTCGATTTAAATGTAGTATTTTGGTCAATGTTCTTGTTGTTATTGTACAATTGATAATTTCGATTTATATTGGTGCTTAATTAAAGGAAAGGAAATTATTTTAGTTATAAATTTAAAAAAAAAACAAAACAGAAGCAAATAAAAGAAATCTCCACAATATTCTAATCTTAGATCATGATATGCTTTTTGTAACTTTTATTTATTTAGTATAGAAGTTAAACAAATAGAAAACTATAAATAGAATAGATAATTTATAATCGAGCAATCAACTAAATAAATATTTGTGTGTTTAAATATTTGTTGGACACGTTTTAAACACAAACCATTATTAACAGATCTTAACATTCATTCATACACACATTATCATTTCATTGATTTTGTTGAAGTTTTCCAATAAAAATTAATAAAATAAAAATATTTATTGAAAATACTGATTGATATTTAATAACTAATTGATTTATGACACCAATTCAATAATAAATGAAACGAGTTTAATTATTTAATTACAGACATAAAAAAACAAACCAAAATTAATTTATTACCTTCAATTTTATAAGAATTCTAAATAAATATAATAAGGGTATTGAGGTTTCCGATTAAATCGGTGATTAAATAATTGTGGTTTCAGCTTAAATAACAGAGCGTTAATATATGTCATTGCATTAATATGGGTTGATTATTTGCGAGTTTCTTATCTATTGGTAAAAATATTATTGCGACTAACGGACGGTTAAATAGAATACGATTTTTAACAACTTCCATATTCTTTTATCAAATTCCGTAAATACTACGAAACTTAAAAGCAAGTAAACACCAGTGAATTATTGGATTTTTACTATACTTTATACCATTACTATATTTTATACCATTTTTAAATTATATGTAAGCATTGTCCGAAGTCCCTTATTTTTTTGTGATTTATTTATTCCAAAATTTATGATTTTTAATGTGAAGTACTAAAGAAGATTTTCATTTCAATAACAATTATAATAATAGCTTTTCCAATTCTTATTCTAAACTAGCTGAACGCCCCGCTCCGGATTCGCCCGATAGCTATTTGCTAATGTTAGTTCTTCAAGTTTCTCCACACAAATTTCTCTTATTAGAAAAAATGAGAAGTTAAAATTTCGAATCGAATACAAACAAAATCGGTACCGTGAAATAACTCCCAAATGAAATAACTGCCCACGAAAAAATGAAATAACACCCAACAAATTTTGCAATACATGCAATACAAATTTTCTGAGTGAAGCCAGTTTTTGACACATCCCAGAGGGGTAAAACTTTGCGCTACGGCATAGGCCCGCAATGCAAAAAATGTTTGGTAAGAGAAGAATAATTTCACTTTTGTAGTTCCTTTTTTTAGATTACATAAATAAATTGCTTCGGATTGGGAATTATTTCATTTCTATTGGGATTCATTTCATTGGGAGTTATTGCGCTTTTTTGGGACTAATATTTTTAAAATTATGAAACCGCCGATTATTGGAAGTAATTTCATTTTACCCTATGGTAGTTATTTCATTTTTCAAGTTTGGGAATTAATTTATTTTTGTTGGGAATTATTTCATTGGGAGTTATTTCATTGGGAGTTATTTCATTGGGAGTTATTTCATTTGGGAGCTATTTCACGGTACCACAAAATCAGCCAAATCGATCCAGCCGTTCTCACGTGATGCCATTACATACATGGACCATTTCATATTTATATATATATAGATGAGGAGCCGCAGAACAAAAGGTACTTTTTCGCACGTTTAACATTTTTGGGAAAACGAGTTTTATTTATTTCGCCCCCTTAAAAAACTGCATGAACCTGGAAATGGTAGCACATTTCTTACTTATCAATAGATACACCTAATTGCCATAAGTCACCACATTAAATGTTAAGGATGTTTGATATAAAACCATTTTAATATCGGAAAAAGAACCTTTTGTTAAAAAATAAAGAAAAAAAGTACGTTTTGTTAAAAACTAAATCAAAAAGTATGTTTTTTATGCGTTTTTTTTAACGATAATATTTTAAATTAATGTTTTTAATCCTGATATAATATATAAACAATTTACACATTGAAATAATATTTTTTTTGTTTTATACAAGTATTGTTCGTTTTGTTAAGCACACATTTTTTTAGAACCAATTGACTTAGTAAAAAAATTAAAAAAATTTTCTGACTTGATTGTTTCTAGAAGATTTCAACCCAAATAAGATGCGAAAAAGTACCTTTTGTTCTGCGGCCCCTCAGATTACTGTACAGTGTACACATTCCAGACACGACAAGAACAACACATGATAAATATGTCAATAAATGCGAAATTAACTCTAATCAATCTTTTGATGTGTTTTATTTCTGACTTTCTGGTTGAATTTTCCGTTTTGGTGTATTCAGGGACTTATAGTAAAAAATGCGGAACATTTTAACCCCTTAAATTCCTGTTTTAATGCGGTTTTTTGATCTTTTTTAAAAGATGGACAAAAAACAACCATGCCTTGAGGATTTAGAGGGTTAACATATTCTACAAAAATGTTCTCCGTAACATTCTACATAAATTAGCTGAACACATTTTATACCTAAAATGTAAGGATCACATGGTGTCTTATGCCGATTAACAATAAGAATGTGCCAGAGTTGGGAAACTTTAACTCCCCCTCAAATGAAATTCAGATGTATACTTTCAAAACGCCGATAAACTTATTGGTCGGACCTTGTAATTTTGGAAAAAATTTGATTTTGTTGTATAGTGTAATTATCAATCCTTTAAGTCTTTTAAATAATAAAGTATATGCACAAAAACAATATTTGTGACATTTGGCCTTCAAGCGATTTGGATGAAAGTTATTTAACCTTCGCTTTACCAAAGGTTTTTTATGTACATGGTTTACCAATACCCACCCGGGTGACACTACACTTCTATAAATATATGCGACGAACGAAATTTTAAAAAATTGAAAAAACCGTATAAAAAGTTTAAAATGGTTCTATTAAATTCTATAGAACTCTAGAATTTGTTCAGTGAGTACAAATTTCATTTAAATCGAAACAAAATTAAAAAAAATATTAAACCAATAAAATCGATGTGGTCACCCGGGTGGGTATTGGTAAAGCGAAGGTTAAAGAATTATGAAATCACTTCAGTTTTAGAAAATTTAAAACTGATCTCTTTCGTTTTTTTCGGTTCTGGTATTGTTTAGGGTATTTATAGACGACAATACTGAGTATTAACACTTTTCAAATTTATAATATTATTGAGATCTTTCGGTATTTAAAGAAATCGTTTCGAAAAAACATTTATTGTTTACATGATATTATTACACATATTTTATTTCTTTGTTGATTGATATTTTTCTGCAAACTTTATTTTTATTTTATATTTTCTTAACATTTTTGTTTGCCTTTTTTGTATTTATAAATACATACCCGATACATATGAAAATAAAAAGTTTTTGAATTGTTTTAAACAAATTTTGAAAACTTTTTGAAAATCTAATACAAATTTTGTTTAGACGATGAAATTGTATTATGATACTTGAGTTTTTGACAAATATTAATACTCAGTATTGCCGTCTATAAATACCTTTAATAAATATTGTGATAATATAGGTAGCAATATCTAAAAATCGACTTTTTGTGAAAAAGAACTTTTTTAGAAAAATCTCATTACCACCACATTGCGGACATTTTTTGCAACAATTGGTAACTGTGATGAAATTCTGACAAAAAATTAGGAATCTAGACGTAAAAGTAATTAATAGTACACCGAATGTTTTATCTCTTTTTCTTTGTAATTAAGTTTATTTATTCAACGTTATTCAATTTTATATATACAATATCTGGCAAAATTTGTCACAGATATTTTAGGTAGAATTTTTACAGTAGACCACACATATCTCAAAAAATATAATCCCCATACACCCCCTAATATAAAGTATTTCTGCAAGGCAGTTACGAAACAATTTTTTTTTTGGCGAACGTATGATATCTGTACATAATATCAATGGCGCATATTCATAAAAGATCACCAAGTGTTAACGTTTTTAAGTATCTATTTAAGTTATTCACAATTGGTTACTTTCAGCTCAATTAGTTAGCACTTAATCATGGGTAAAGTTGTAACTAAATGCCAACTAACTAATACATTCAAAAAAACAGCTGATTGATTTCATTTCAATACATCTATACTAAAAGATAATAATCTAGAGATGTGTTTTTTTTTTGTCAACAACATTCTATTGAAAAATTTAATTTTACATACCATTATTTTAACTGATTTACATACAAACTATAACTATAAATTTTGTATGTACTTTTTTTTGTGAATAATATCTACTACTATCTATGAACTATTTTTAGTTTCCGTTTTTCTAGTTCCGACTTTAGTTATGATTTATGAATATGCGCCAATGTTTTTGTCTCGAGAAAATCAATGTTTTTCTCCTATGTTAGCAAAAGTTTAATGGTTTCTTGTGAGCTTTAATTTTCTGACATTACGGTAATACATTAGGTTGGTAGGAACAGAGATCTGGTGGATAAATACTAGAACGGGATACTTTCGCTCGGTTCACCATGTGAAAAATGCCACAAATAGGTACGCTTGTTTTTAAAATGGACCTTTTAATTATTATAAGACAACTAGCTGAACCCGGTCCGCGTTGCTGGCCCTTAAAATAAATCTGTTTTATATTCCATCTCGATTTGAATATACAGTGTCGGACAAAAAAAAGTACGGATTCCCCCGACCTGACATCGCACCCGAAACACTGAGGTGGTCATTTGACAAAGTTGTAGCAGATATCTATATGTACAGTGGCATGATATGCCCTTAAAAAAAATAAACGGATGTATTTAAGGCAAATGGGATATTATATTTATGAATTCATCTTAAGGACAGGGGATATACGTTTCTTTTTTTTATATACTCGAGAGCAAACCACATACAAAACATGAATTTTCCAAATGTAAGCCAGCAATAGTCAACGATTGGCCTTATGCTTTGTCGTTGGAAATCTTTGATATGCGTGAAATCATTACGTCTCCGCATTTTAATCTGCCACCGATGATTGTTGCCTTAATTAAATTTGGTGAACGTTTTTTGATGGTCAATCGTGTTCCGTTGCATAATTTAGCGCGTTTATGTTGCGGAGAAATATTATCTGTGATCCAATCTTCAATGTTTCAGTAGCATAATTGAGGCTTGTTCTTCGTTCATTACTGTGTCAATCGATTTGTATTTCATTGTTTCGTCAGTCAGTGTCAGTTGTATAGTGTAAAAATTTGATTTTACCACGTCCCTCCTCCCACAGACCGAAAATTAAAAATCTGAAGATTCACTGAAAATTTGATAAAAATCGGTCCAGACATATCTCCGGAACCACTATGCCGATGCTAACTTCACATAAACCATCTATAGACCATCCCCAACGTACCCTGAAATTTTGGTTGAAATCGGTCGACCGCATAATCAACATATTTATGACTGATCAAACAGTATTACAAGGGCCATATTACCGATATTACCCATTTTCAATGCAAATCTTATCAAGAAAATGTATTCGTGGAATATTTCAGCCAGCTTTTGGTTTGGACCCTATCGTGTTTTCAACAGATGGACGGACATAGCTGGATAGTCCTAGAATCCTTTGAGGACCCTACTTTTGAATCAGCCACCAATATTTCGATATGTTACAAACGTAATGACAAAATCAAAATACCCCCTATTTATTTGATGGTGTGTAAAAAAATGGGTTTTTAGCTCTAAATTTTTAATTTTTCTTCTGAAATTATTTCAAACAATCCATCCAATGACATTTTAACATAGATTTGACTTTAAAGAAAATTTAAAAAAAATCAAAATAAATTCTATAGTGAAATTAGAAAAATTGCTGGATGAAGCATCAAAATCTAAAATCCTGTTATCCACTGATGGTCTGCTTTTACTATCCGATTTGATTTTTTTTAATTTATGACACACTTGTCGCAAATGGGCGTGGCGTTATGTAAATAAATTTGACAAGAACTTTGTTTATTAACAATATTTCAACATATGCAAAAACTGTAATGTCTTATTGTTATTCGAATATATTCCCATGAGATAAGGGAACTGATAACTGTACATTTGTATATTTTTAGAAAATTTAATATTATTATGGACCAGCTCGCAAACATTACACGTGCCATCATTTTAAGACATGTCTAATTGATAAGGTGATACATTTTTCCAGTTATTATCACTTGAATCTTGATTGGTAGTATGTTTTATGCTACTTTGTATTCAGCTACAAATATTTTAAAAACTTCAGAGGTAATAATAAACGACAATGCAAACAGAGCTACATGAAAATATAGATAAAGGAATAAAAATTATAGATGTCATGACAACAAACAAAAATGGTAACAAAATCACATAAAATTAGAGAAACTGCATTTTTTTCGGTTGACATAAAACATCAAAACTAGAGATGAGATATAGAAAAAAAAAACGAAACATACAGGTACAAGTACAAGACAAATTTAATTGAAACTCAAAGTTAAACATCACCACGACTACAAAGTCAATTTATTTATAACGGTGATGCATATATTTATGTACCTACTAGGGTATTCGAATTATTCGATTATTCTCTTGTTCGAATAAAACTAATAATTCGAAAAAGAGATTTTAACTTGTTCGAATAATTCGATCACACGTTTAAAATTACTCGAATTATTCGAATAATTTAATTTTTTTTTTAAAAAGTAAAGAATGAAGTTTCGATGTAGGTTTTTTAATATTTTATTGTTAAAGAAAAACAAAAAATAATATATATATAATAATAATAATTCAAGTATTGATAATGTTAAAAAAGATTCGAAAACAAAGTGCATCATTAAATTTTCAACAGAAATATTCTGATCAGATTAACTCCCGAAAAATCTACAAAAAATTGACTAGCTAACCCATTAGTTTCCGTTTTGGAGCTATGCTTTATACGATATAAACGCATTAAGAACTTTTTTATGTTGTTCATTAATTCGGGTTTTAAATTGAGTAACTAATTCTTTAGTAAATTAATTATTCACTATTTCTAAATTATGTATAACAAATTGTATTATACATCAAGCTCTATCAACGTTGCCGAATCTTTCCTTATTAAATTGGTCTTGGGGAATTACACAATAAAGGGAATCTGTCCAAAATTTGATATCATTGTCAGTGAACGTGGCTAATTTGAAGTCAGGCAGTGCATGATTGACGCATTTACAAATACGCAAAAAGTTTATTACCATGTTAGACAAAGATGTTCAACGATTTTCAAAATCATGTATAAGACGAACTCCATGCTTTTCTTGTAACAAAACGTTAGTTTGCAATATTTGTGTTTATCATTCGATTTTTTTGCAACACTTACGTACGCGGTTAATAACATAAATGTCATCCTCAATATAAATTTCGACGACCGTTTCAAAATCACATTCTCCATCACATTCAACTCACTTTAATCTAAGTTAAAATTTTGATTATTAATTGCGATTCTTCTAATATTTCGCCAGCTAAATAACAAATATTTTATTCCGTACCTTTTATTTTCATTGGTTCAAGTCCTAAGTTAAAAATTTTGAAAGATTTGTTTTTAGAATTTTAACTTGCAGTATTATTTATATATTTATAGAAGGAGCTATCGAAACACTCATCTACAGTGATCGAAAGTCCCTTTGTCTTTAGTTATTTGTCGAATTTCAGAAACAATGCAATTTTTGTGAGTCATTATTACTTATTTAAATTTGAAATTATGAAAAATTTTAAGCAATTTAATAAATTTAAATATATATGATTATTCTACATAAAATTGTTCGAATAGTTATTCGTAAGAAATTATTCGATTAATCGAACGATCATTAGTCGAATGAATACCCTAGTATCTACCAGTACATTGCATATGTCTGATGAATGTTTGTATTAGTTATAATAGTTTTGTTATTGCTGTTGTTTGTTGTAATTAAAATTTGACTCGATACTTGAGTATCTTTTTAATTTGGTAATAAATATTTGTTTAATTGTATGTTTTGATTTGATTTGATTTTGGTTAGGTTTGATGTTTTGATTTCATTTGTTCAAATAAATTGAATATGTTCTAATGTTATTGCTTTTGTTATGTTGTTTTATTATTTTATTGGAGTACTGGAGTATTTTTATCTGATCTGTGTACTCAAGTCTTTTTATTGAGGTGACAATTTGTGTTTGTTTCGGTTTGATTGCATAACAAAAGCTCATAATTACCTATCACAATATGTATCTAATGGATGTTATATTTCGAACGAATATGTTTGTGAGTATGTATCTTGTAATATTTGGTGTATCAAAAATGATGATACATACAATGTACTAAAGATTCGAATAAATAACAAATTAATGAAATGAAAGGTACAAACAATAATGAATTGTTAAATTAAACAAAAACAATTCAAAGTACATGAGGTACTGCTATTTGTATATATGACTTCAGTTTTATCAATTTAAATATTGATATTGGAAATCACACACACAAAAAACAGCATTGAAGCAGACTTGTACAACATAAATACAAACATAATTCTATTAAATGTATTTCGACTATTTTGATTTTGTTGTTTTGTAATTTTAGAAATAGAAATATTTATTCGTATGACATTCCCTAATTAATATGTCTATGTTTTCGCTACCTTTTGATGATTGATGAAAACATGTACTCTTCACAAATAGATAAACAACCAAATCAACGAATGGAAGAATGGATGAATTGATGAAAATACGAATCAGCATTCTTACATACATACATATAAGAATTTTTCATGTTCTGAAAACAAAAACTAATTAAAAATGTATTCAATTAAACAAAGAACGTGTTTCAAAAATATAAGAAGAATCTGACAAATTATTTCAAAATCTTTTGTGTTTTTTGACAATCTAGAAATATTTTGGTTTCGATTACCATCAATACATATTGATAAACAAATCAACAAGAGAAGAACAAAAATAAAACACACACATTCTGTACATTTAAACAAAGTTTGATTTGAATTTACATACATATAATAAATTCAAATAAAATTTATGCTAATCACATCACATGAGCATACTACATAAATATGTATGTATGTCGATATTTGTGATTTATTATCAATAGAGCTTATTATTGTTGATCATCATTGTACTGTTGGATATTAAGTATGATTTTCGAAATAACGTCGGCAAATCTGTTTCATTTTGTGGGAAATTTTCATATTTATTATATCATTATGGATGTTAGCGTATCAAAGAATATATGAAACCACTTTTTAAAAGATTATAATTTTTAAATATTTAATATTAGTTGGATAAAGTTTTATTCTTATTTGGTGGTATATTAATTTTATCTTTACATATGTAACACGGGTTTTATGGTACCTTATACTATTGTAAAGACATAGGAAGTTCAATTTCCAATTAATCACCGAAAAAACTTGGTAATAACATGCAGATACTAATGCATAAACATTGCATTACTTATAATTGGTCGAGTAATGTCAGAATTAAAATCTAACTTCTGTTTAAATTCTTAGTTATTTGAGGTCTCCATAAATGAGAACCAATATAATTCTCACTTAATCAAGAATATTTTACGCATAAGAAAATATGTTTTTGCCGAAAGGTGAGGGACCAGGTCAATTTTTTTCTGATCGTTTTAAGCATCACTATAGCTTATCTGAATCACAAAATCGTCCATAACGTAATAACTGACTTGACATTATTTTTTACTGGTAAATGAATTATAGTCGATACTGTAATTAGTTATTTTGGTGATATCATATTAATTTGTAAGAGTTTCAAGCACTTTGTCTCTACTTTATGTAACATTCACCACGTTTACAAGATAGAATTTAATATTGAATTTCAATTGATTTCTTTATAAATTAGAGTTACATTTAAAAAAATGTCAGCAAATATTTAATTGTGTAAATTTATATTAAACTTGGTATATAAAACTGCCAGTTTATTATTTAAATAAATTCATTGAAATGAATTATTTTGGAAACATTTTCCAAAACAAGCAAGAGTGCTGAATCTAAGACTGTGCCGAATACATACATATTTTTCTGATATAGGAGTTATATGGGGATCCTCACAAAAGTTTGTAGAAAGATTTATCCGATTATATTGAAATTATCAGCATTACAGTTTTATATAAAAAAATACATGACCAAACAATTGTCAAAACAGCAAGTCAGAAACACCATTGGAAAAAAAGTTTATTTGTTCCTGCCGAATCTAATATACCCACCACCAATAAGAGACTGCAACCGATTTTTTCACAGTTCTTTAATCTGATTTTGTCTAAGTTCAATACCAAATTTTGTATGAATACCCCTACTCTTAGACATTTATGTATCTTTTAGCCATATTTCAGAAGATACTTGCGTGGGTGCTAGGAGAAATCATGGGCCGATTCTTACCAAATTGTTCTTTTATAATAGGAATAAGTGAGCAACATTTCAATGTATTTTCTGCTATACAACTATTTAATAGAGTATTCATTCGAGTAATGATCGTTCGATTAATCGAATAATTTCTTACGAATAATTATTCGAACAATTTAAAAATTACCATTTTCGAATAACGAATAATTTGAACAATTTAATGTATAATAACCGATTAAAATGAATAAATGTACAAATGTATATATTTAGATTTATTAAATTTCTTAAAATTTTTCATAATTCCAAATTTAAATAAGTAATAATGGCTTACAAAAATTGTATTGTTTCTGAAATTCGACAAATAACTAAAGATAAATGGAGCCTTTCGATCACTGTAGATGAGTGGTCAGATAGCTCCTTCTATAAATATACAAATACATATATTACTGCAAGAAGTTACAATTCTAAAATCAAGTCTTTCAAAATGCTTAATTTAGGACTTGAACTAATGGAAATAAATGGTACGGAATAAAATATTTGTTATTTAGTAAAAAAAAGGCTGAATGATTTGAGAATTGACTTCGAAACAGAAATTTTAGCGTCTAAACATGAACATATGCTGGCGAAATGTTAGTAGAATCGCAATTAATAATCAAAATATTAACTTAGATTAAAGTTGTGATGAAAATGATGGCGAATGTGATTTTGAAACGGTCGTCGAAAATGATATTGAGGATGATATTTATAACGATTACGTTGAAGTAGACGAAGGCTATGATCTTAAAATATGTATATAAGTGATGTTATTAACCGCGTAAAAAACATGGATTTCATCTTATATATGATGTTAAACATCATTGGACATCCTTGTCTAACATAGTAATAAACTTTTTGCGTATTTATAAATGCGTCAATCATGTCTGACTTCAAATTAGCCACGTTCACTGACAATGATATCATACTTTGGATAGATTTGTATAATTCCCTAAGACCACTTGACCAAAGATTCAGAAACGTTGATAGTGCTTGAGGGTATAATACAATTTGTTATAAATAATTTAGAAAAACTGAATAATTCATTTGCTAAAGAATTAGTTACTCATTTTAAAACCTGAATTAATGAACGACATAAACAAGTTCTTAATACGTTTATATTGTACTTGAATTCAGGATCAAATTTAAAGCATAACTCCAAAACGGAAACTAAAGAGTTTGCTAGTCAATTGTTTTGTAGATTGATGGGGAGGGAATCTGATCAGAATATTTCTGATTAAAATTAATTGATGGACTTAGCTTTCGAATGTTTTTTAACATTATCAATACATAAATTGTTAACTTTAACGTTATGTTTTGTTTTTCTTTAACAATATAATATAATAAAAAACCTACATCAAAATTTCATTCTTTACTTTTTAAAAAAAAATTAAATTATTCGAATAATTCGATTAATTGTAAACTTGTGATCGAATTATTCGAACAAGTTAAAAATCTCTTATTCGAATTATTCGAACAAGAGAAAAATCGAATAATTTGAATACCCTACTAGATAGCTACCTAAGATGTGTGAGACATGATTAACAAAATGTAGAATACGAGTAAATGTGTTTAAAAGCCAACATGTTACGTTCACGCTGGATGCTGTCCATCTGCCACACTCAAGAATGTTAATAACTCAGTACGATTATGTGATATACCTTGGTATTAATTTAGATAGAAGACTTACTTGGCGCCGTCATATAGAAACCAATATACTTCACATGAAGTTAAGAGCATCTAGCATCTAAGCCTTGACTATAAAATCACCCTGTATAAATCTATTTGAAAACCAATTTGGACATATGGAATTCAATTATTGGGAAACTGCTAGTAATACCAGTATTGATCTTATACAGAGGGCCCAATCAAAAATTCTAAGGACTATGACGAGCGCATCATGATACATAAGAAATGATAACATCCACAGGTACCCTTAACAAAGGTTGAGTTCAAAAAGTCCGTGGGAAATACATTACATTACACAAAGCCATCCGAACCCGTTTGCTAGACTTCTAGCACAGAGCCAAACGCAGTCGGGGCACTATCAGCCAATTGCTAATTAGCTCTTGTTGGGGAGTAATTAGTTTAAATTTTAGTTATAAGGAAATAGGCAGATTAAATAAATAAATGAAAAGTAAAAAAAAATAACGTATGCGGATTAAAATTGCAACAAAATGTTATTTTGTTAAACCAAATATTATATAAAACCATTATAAAAACGTTTTAATGTAAACAAAAAACTGATTACATCCATCAATCAAATTTTTAATTTTGTTTGGAGACAGTGATGAAAAGTACCAGAAATCCATACACTTATTTGAGTTTTATGGTCTTATTTTTATCATAAGAATTTGAAGGGTGTTGAGAACCACCAAAAGCGTCTGCAGAGTCACTGTCGCTAAAATTTTAATATTTAGTGAACACCAAGTAGAAGTTGACTTCAGTTGAGCGGAACGCAAAAATTCCAAAGTTAATTAATTTTTTAGAACAATAATTTATCCACGAAACTTGATCAAGGGAACTGCAAATCTCTTATAATATTTTATGTACTATTATTATTTTTATTATTTCGAATTCACGTTTTAAAGTCAATTAAATTTGTAACTAACAATATCTCTTAGTTTACTTTCATCAATACAATGTTGGATCAACTAAAGTAAAAGTTTTTCGACTCCACTTACCACTTTAATGTGAATGAAATCCAATAAGACTGTTGCTATTCACCACAATTTTTACAAAATTATGAGTTATATCCAAAAGTATTAAAATTTATATTTCACCGTCGGCCTGTGAAAATGTTGTTTGTGTTTTGTATTGTATATAATTAATTAAGATTCACCAATTATGTGATTTGTTAACAATATTTTTAACACTTTTTTCAGTTTAACACTTTTTTTATTGTATAATTCTTAATATTTTTTTCCACAATAGTGGAACACAATTTCGAGTTTCATTTAACAACCACTTTATAATTTAGCAATAATAAAAAAAATCATCCACGGATAAAAGTTTACGTAACTTTCAATATTGATTGGTATTACTTCTTTTTATTTATTTTATTTTTTTGTTTGGCTTTCAACCGATTTTATTTGTTTGTTTATAATTACGATAATGAATAAGTACCAATCAGTCAGTCAGTTAGTATATTATTTTTAGTTCGTTAATGGGTTAAGCAAAATGCACACAAAGAGGTTTTTGGCGAGACCGACCATCAACACAATGTTTAGGACGTTACGAAAGAATTATTGTATACGACCGCGCTGTATTAAGGCCGCTAATAAACTACAGAAGTTGTTTTGTTTAGCCAACGGTGTGAGTTGTCTACCGGTGAAAATATTCATTCATTCATTCATTAATACAATCAGGTGGGTTCAAATACCGGTTACAGGTTTTGGCCGCATGGTCACTCAAACTACTTGTCAGACTCTTCACTCCCATTACAAGTCATTGGAGTAGAAATAATAAAATATTGAGTTGGCTCGCTTTCTCATGCTGGCGTTCGTTCGCTCTCTCCCTCTCTTTCGGTTGAGTCTGTATGAGTGATAATATTGATCGTTTAACCAACGAAAGATCGTTAAATCTTTGCGACAGGTGTGCGTGAGTGCGTGCAAGCCTTGCGAACAAGTGATAAGTTTCAGCAGAGCAAAACAAAACACTCACCCAACTCTTCTCTCATGAACTCTACGGAAAAATATTTGTTCCGGGGACTATACGAACATGATTGTATTCGAACAGGTTTTTGTTAGCTCCTCCCTTTTCTGCTGATAATTCCATTAATGGGGGTTGGGATTTTTAATGCAATATGGCAGCCACCACCAATTGCGGCGCTATGTTAATTCAATTGAATTCAAATTCTCTTCGTTTCGTACTCAATGCCAAGCAACTGAATAAATAAGTATGGCGTCTTGAAAATCACTCAGTTTAGGAGCAGCCGTTTAACGCAGCCAGGTTGGCTTGGAGTTGTTGTTCATTTTAAAAATAATAAAAGCAAGAACTAATATAATGAACAGCAACAAAAAAAAAACGCAAAACAAATAAGGCAAAGAGGCCTGTTATTGTTGATTTATGTTACAAGTGGGTAATTGAATAATGTTTTGAGTGGGGGACAATAAATTTCATTAGTGGAAGTTCGCACGTAAATTTGCTGCTTGTTAAGCAAAAAAAAAAACAAATTTAATACACCGCAGGACAAATGTTTAAAGGCGAAATGTGATAATTATGGAGTATAAAAATATACCTATACATATAAATTTTAAATAGCAGTAACCGTATTTTGGCTTTATAAAATATTTAAGTGTGGCCCAATCATTCGTTTGGCCAGATTCAGGTGCTACCAAATAAATGTTTTCTATGTTCAGAAATATCAAAACATAAATCACAGTATGGTCGATCGCAAGATGAATACTAATAAATAACTTATTAACTGGTTCAGATTTCTTTGAAACTTGGAAGATCATTATGTAGGTACTTTCAGATTATTGTCTAGTATGAGTTTTAACCACTAATGACGCTACAGTGAGCCACCTCAGTTTCGAACTAGTGATTTTACCCATCATTTAGGGTGGCAACTAGTTACTTCAGTTGCTACTTGACTAGTTATTTTAACACGGGCATGTCCTAAGCCTATTTTGATTACAACGAGACTGTCTAATAGCTGGTCCAAAGTAGTCAACGCATTGGATTCACATACTGGTTAAATAGCGTCAGTTACCTTACTAGCTACCTAACTGGTAAATTGATCAGCTACATAACTAGTTATTTTAACATTTACGGGAGCTAATTGACCTCAAATAATCAGCTAAAAAGACATATCATAGACAGTCCAATAAACGATTGCTTGTAAACAAACCTTCTTTCGACAAATCTACAATAGATTGCTTCTGGTGGATAAAATAACTACTTTCTAAATCGCAGTACAAAATAAATATTTAAAGTGACTTACCTATAGGTTACTAAGAGACACTAAAGTGACTGTTGACCAGGGCTGTCAGATGTGGCGATTTCTCGCCAAACGTGGCGATTTTTCATTGCCTTTGGCGACCAAAATTTCCAATTGGCGACATGGCGATTTTTTGGCGATTTACAGACTAGTTGGCGATTTTTAACAAATTATTTGTTTTTCTTGAAATAATTTCATTTCTTTGATATTTATTAACCCAATAATTAATAATTAAAATTAATCACGTATTATCTGATCATATGGATGCAGGTAGCATACACGATCAAATAGTTTGAACAATATTAATTTTTTCTTCTAAAATATTTAAGCCGTCTTAATAACTTAATATGCTCATTAAAATTGGCTATTGGTTCGCCGGATTCTTTTCTGCCATTGGAATCTATCGATTTTGGCACAGAATTTGGAACGGAATTACAAAATATAAAAATGGAGGAATATGATGTAGAAATTTTAAAAGAAAATGGTTTTTTGTACTTAAAAAACGTTTAAAAGAAATGCTTAAACAGTTACCAGAAAATATAACTCTTTTTAAAGTATATAATGAATTTTCAATATTAAAATGTGGAAATTTTCGGTAGTTCAAAATTCATTCATTAACTTTATTTAAATCAAAATTATCTGCAGAGGAATATGAATTGTAATGGTCAAAATTAGCATATATCAATTAAACTTAGATCTTTAAAGGTGAAATTTCAACAAATTTGTTAGATTTTTGGCCACAAGTTTACAATTATTGCGGTGCAGCTGGAATTGTTAAAAGCAAACTGAAATCTGGGAGTGAATGAATGTTTTTGTGTATTTATTTCATTTAATACTCAAACTCAGACATTTTGGAAATTTTCGGTAGTTCAAAATTCATTAACTTTATTTAAATCCAAAAGTATCTGCAGGGGAATATGAATTGTAATGTTCAAAATTAGCATATATCAATTAAACTTAGATGCGATGCAGCTGGAATTGTTAAAGGCTTAGCATTGGCCGTTCTAAACATGTTAATTTTACCAACCAAATATGTATGTAGAATTCCAAAAAAAAATATTTTGGCGATTTTTCGTTTAGCTTTTGGCGATGGTAAAAAAATCTGACAACCCTGCTGTTGACTTCATCGATATTTTACATGGGATACCAGTATACTTAAGCAAAAATAAAAATGAACTGTGTGAGAATTATATCAACACAATTTGTATAAAACCAGTTTGTACGAATTACTCACAAAACGTTTAAAGTGACTACATTCTAGATTACTTAGAGACACTTAAGTGACTATTGTCTTCAAGCTAGATTACCTGGGATGCATAAAGTAACCAATTGTCTTCTATCTGCACTACAAAGAGTACATACGTGTCAAATGTCCCAAATATATAAATTTGAGACAGCCAAGTGATAGGACATTAGTGACAATTATTGTCTATAAGGGATACATTGACTACTTGCTTAACAGCTGGGTTATAAAGTGATGTTAACTCTAACAGCGCCTATAATAAACCAACCTCTTTGATATTTTCTGTTTGATATTCTTATTTATAGTTTTTGTCTTCTTTATTTTTCTATATATGCGGCCACATAATTATGGGGAGAATTTTTAACTCTGAATAGGTTCCTATGCTAAAGTCAATATTTAGTAACACATTTTTTTTAAATTTTCTTATCGTATGTGCTCCCTTAAGCAAAAGTCCACCACTATAGAAATGTTTTCTATACATATGAATGTATTTACAAAAATAAATGCATAAAGGTATTTTTTGTTCTTTATGTGTTAAACGTCAAACTTGTACAGTTTTTCTTTTTGTTTGTCATGTGAAATAAAGTTTATAATCGTGGTTTTGTTTTATTTGTATTTTATTTAATTTTCAATATTGTGTTAATAAACACACAGTTAGTTACATAAACAAGTCAATACACATGCATTTACACACACTTTCACATATACATACATATTTAGATATATACATATGTAGTAAATTAAACCAGCCCTTCGTTTTACGATAATTTTTAGAAATGAATTTTTCACATTAGTTAAGGTTTCTTTTTGCATAAACAGTATTTTCGAGGAGTACGGATTACTGTAATATAATGGTCCAACTTTGCAAATTTGAGTCAAATCTGATCATTTTTACCTGAGCAGCATCGATTCTTAACCCTCTAATGCCCAAACATACCAAAGGCACTCATCGCTAAAATGCCAATAAATGCAAATATAACTGATTTTGCATTTCAGTTATATTTTCGAAAATTTCTCAATTTTGTTATTATGTACTATCTAATTAGTTTCGAACTCTTTGAAAATTATTAGGAGGAGTGACTACAACCATTTTTTCCGTTTTATCATTTTCCTAAATTTTGGAAATCAATTTTTCAAACATCACTAATTTACTCTAATTTATATTTTGTTGGGCCTTATATATATAGATTTTTGGTAAGAAATTTACCCATAACAGATTTTTCAAAGGAGTGTAAACATATACAATATGATCTGTAATGTAAATGAAATTATTCGGTAATGATAATCAAATAATGTGATAGTACATGGAATCGAACAATTCGATTGGCCACAAATTTGGGAATACAAAATTAAATTTTAATAGGTTTGAGTTTTAATGAGCTTTTGTTTCAAACGTATAGATATTTATTGTGCTGTGTAATATTTTAAAACCCATTTCCATTTTCCAATTCATTTAGAATATGATTTTAAGTTCAGCTCTAATGTAAATATTTTATTACCAATACACACACCTATTTTAAATGGGCCGCAAGTTTTTGCCTGTAAGACATTTATGTTCATTTATTCTTCCATCATTATTTATTAAAGTTATTTGTTTTTTTCCAGAACTTCGCGCCTGCTGCATTTACTTTTATATTTATTTTGTAAATGTTACGTTTAATGAGTTTCTTGTTACAACGACACTTTGTTGATTGATGTTACAAGTCGTCGCTGTTTTGTTTTGCTCTTTCTGTGAAATTAATTTAAATTGAATTATGTTTCTGTTTCTGTTACAGAATGATAAACCTTTTAATTTTTGTAATAAATAAAGTTCACGTAGAAGTTTAGTTAATAACTAAAGAAAACAATTTGTTGTATGCTGGAATCATGTATCTGCACGCAGAGAAAAAAACATGGTTGTGGTAAACATAATCTAAGAGCATCATATTATGATAAGATTTATTATTGTTGTCCAAAACATATTATGATCAGAAAATATCATAATATGTTTTGAAATAATCAAATGATGATACAAATCAATCATAATATGTTCTGAAATAATCATATTATGATATAAATCAAACATAATATGAAACAAAGTTATCATATTTATAACCCAAATAAATCATATTATGATACAATGAAATCATATTATAATCCAATAAAATCATATTAAGATCCAAAGTAATCATATTATTATTAAAATTTATTTTTGAAAATACATTTTATTTTAATAGTTTTTTTTTAATTTTGACGATTTTTTAAGTCAAATTTATTAAAATGACGATTGACGATTTTTCATTTTTCCCGCGAACAAAAATGACGATTTTTTAAAAGCAAAACATATGGTAACCTTTTTTCCTAAAATTAAAATATTGTAAGTCCCCTTTTGCAATGTACAAATTGAAAGGCAGACAGCGTCCAATTTTATATTGAATTGGTTTCACAAATTTTAAAACGTTTTGATTTTGGCGATAAACTTTTAGAAGGATTAAACTCCATTGGACAAAAAAAATTATACAATTTTACAATTGGCCAAACTTATTTTAAATTTATTAAATGGAAAAGAACTTGATAATAAAGTTCGAGAATTACGTAATATGAAATTCACCGAACTCGAAACATTGGAAAAATATTTCTATTTTAAAGAGAGTCAATAATGCAAAGGCCTTCCCAATTTTAACACAATTTGTTTCGAGTTTAATGGCACTACCACATTCGTCGGCCAACGTTGAAAGAATTTTTAATATTACAAAAACAGAAATGCTTTGGATTCTTCAACATTACAAGGAATATTGTTTTCAAAAGATTATCTTAACTTAAATAATTCTTAGTGTTTTAATATAGCAATTAAAAATGACTTATTAAATAAATGTCACACAGAAATGTACCAGAGTAAAGTCACATAATACCAAAATTAAATTAATTATTTTTTTTTATTAAATATAACTTTATTTACATGTAAATAAAATAAAAATATTTAAAAGGTTAATAAAAAAATTATTTTGGTATTTTTAACGTATTTTTGTCTTGACGATTTTTTCTTTTTAACTTGACGATTTCTCCAAAAAAAAGTTGGCAGCACTGGTTGTAAGGTACTAAATTCCCAATAAAATTACTAAAATTCACTGAAATTTATTTTTATTCGCTCTAGGAAAGTTAAAGATAATATAGAAATAAAAATATAGAGCGAATGAGAATTGCAGACGCTCAACATTTACTTGTACAAATATTATAGCTTAGACAAACACCAACACTCACAAATGGTGGGGAAAAAGACTATTAAAAGTAAACATATTTTGTTTTCATCTTAAACATATTATGACTACGCATATAGAAACAACATTTAATGGTTGTACATAATAATAATAATATGTTTACAAGAGTGTCCAAAAAACCGGCATATTTGAAAAACCGGTTTCCGGTTTAACCGAAAAAGTGTGTTTTTGAAAAAACCGGTTTTGATTATAGTATTTTAAAAAAACCGGTTAAACGGTTTCGGTTTTTGTCTTCAAAAAAACCGGTTAACCGGTTTATATTCAATTTTTATTTAATATGAAAAAGTTCTCCTTAAATTTATTTTTATTTGTGGACGCTATTGGGAAATGTGTTATGAATTGTGTACTAAATCTTCGGAAATTTTGCATTTTTTAATTCTTAATTTTATATCTTTTTATTTTACATTTTTTACGAAATATTGTCAAATGCTATAATTTTCTATAAAATAAATTAATATTTTTAAAAATTGTATCAAAGTTTTTCTTAAATATATTTGAATGAGCTTTAGAAAATATATTTCATTAAAACCGGTTAACCGTCTTACAAAAACCGGTTTGTAAAAAAACCGAAAAGTTAAAAAAACCGAAACCGGTGGAGTTTACAATGATGAAAAAACCGGTTGACCGGTTTTCGGTTTCGGCTTTGGATACTCTAATGTTTACCTATTCATCATTATTTAGTTGTCCCAACCATTCGGTGCACCATATTTATATTTTTAACATTTAATGGTTGTACGTGAATATATAAACGTTTATAGTAACTAAAATATTGTTGAAATTAAATTAAAACAAGAATTATATGTTTACTACAACAATATTGTGTTACAACGAACATAGTATAGTTGTCGTAACCATGTCGAAGCATGTTTTTTCTCTGCGTGTGGGCAAATAAATTCTGTGTAATAAGTAAATTTGCAACAAAATAAATATAATCCATATCATTATTTATTTTTATTCATAAATATCTATTTTATATATCACGACAATTCACCATTGCCTAAAGTATTTATCTCTAAATAACTTAGATCCTAATTTGTTCTTAAATACAAAATTACCCTCCACTTAAGAAATATTTACATAAACTCTTCCATGACATCAGTAAATGTGGAGGAGTGACCCACCATTAATTTAAAACTTAAACAAATATCCTATAAACACAACAACAAAAATACAATAACATGACGAAACACATTTTAAAATAAAGTTTTAATTAATTAATAATAGATTTGTAATCGACAACACACATACATATACAATATAAAATTAACATACATTTCGTAAAAGCAATAATTTCGTGTTTCTTTTTCAAATGATAAATCGAAATCTAATCACACAATATTTTTAATCAAACTTTATTTAATAAATATGTATTTTATTGGCAATTAAAGATTGTATCTTCATAGTAAATATATTAAAAATTCATAGAAATTAAACGAATGTGTTGAAATGAATACATTCTGATAAATACATAAAAAAACTTACATTGTTTACCACCGAGTATTGTTTTCCAAACATACGGTATTATTTATGTCTACATATTTTACACTAACAACATCATTTTTTTTTGTAGTCAAAATCATTATTTACTATCAATTTCATATTTTTTTGTTATGTTTTTTTATTTTTATCTGTTTGTCAATAAATTAGATTACACTAGTTTACAAGGCACTTGTTCAGGATGTGAAACATATATGGTTTTGTTATTTCAGGCCGTCGTCTAACTTCGGGAAAAATTCAGGATATATTTTTATAATTTTTTTAAATGTGTAAAAAAGATTTATTTTTTGTGGTTTTCTAGTTTTATTTTGATAGATATCCCACTCGCATCCCACTAAGGGACTAAAAATATCTTAAAGGAATGGACCTAGGCTTTCTTTTGAGCAAAAAAAAAATTAAAAAAGGGCCCATATTGGAAAAAAAATTTTGATTTTGCAAAAAAAAATTAAAAAATTGTATGTCTTGCGTTACAAAATATTTATTTTGATAAATATCCCACTCGCATCCCACTAAGGGACTAAAACTATCTTAAAGGAATGGACCTAAGCTTTCTTTTGACTACAAAAAAAATTTTAAAAAAAGGGCCCATTTGGAAAAAAAATCGTATTTGCAAAAAAAAAAGTCAAAAATTGTAAGTCTTGAGTTAAAAAATATTTATTTTGATAGATATCCCACTCGCATCCCACTAAGCGACCAAAAGGGTCTTCAAGGATAATATCTAAGCTTTTGTTTGACCTAAAAAAAAAGATTAAAAAAGGGTCCATTTTGAAAAAAAAAAGTCAACAAAGTTTTTGATTTTGCAAAAAAAGTCAAAAATTTTATGTTTTGAGTTACAAAATATTTATTTTGATAGATATCCCACTCGCATCCCACTAAGCGACCAAGTAGGTGTTCAAGGAAAATATCTAAACTTTATTTTAAGAAAAAAAAAAAAAAAAAAGGACCCATTTTAAAAAAAAGTCAAAAAAGTTTTTGATTTCGGAAAAAAAATATTAAAAATTTTTTATTTTTTTTTTTAAATATTTTTTTTCGAAAGATCGAAGAAATAGCTATCTATACTATTCGGGACACATTTTGCTAAGAACAATAGGTAATAAGTTACATGGATAAGAAAAAACCCCTGTTTGACCAAATTGTCAAAATTTTACCCCCTCTAACTCAGAGAGTTCTCGACCGATGTTGTTGAAAAATTGTTACTATCCAATAGAGCTAACCTTGGTGCAAATTTCATCCCGATCGGAAGACATCGATTTCAAAAGTTGGTTCACTTGACATGAAATGCCCCATATATTGAATTATCTAAAATCAGGAAAAACTACAGCAGACTGATAAAAGTCATATGAGATATACTGTGATCTGCTATAAAATAGGGACACATGCTGCTCATTCAAGCATTTACTGTTTTCAAATCTCTTACACAAAGAATTCCGTGTAAAATCTAAGTGCACTTGTTAAGAACTTTAATTGAGTTTATATTTTCTGAAAGGTATTTCCATATACATAGATAGTTATAAAATAAACAAGTAAGAGAGCTATATTCGGCTGTGCCGAATCTCATATACCCTTCACCAAATTATACTTAAAAATACAAATTTTAAATATGTTTAGGTAAACAAAATTTATTTTTTTAATTTTTTATTACAAATAATTTCGAATGTTATTTTAAATTTTGTTCCTTAAATTTTTTTTGGTGAAAAAAAAGTTCGGGTTACAAAAATATTTTTTCCGATTTTGACCCATTGTAGGCCCAACTTATATGTTCTTATATACGTCGTTGCAAAGGTCTTTGAAATATCTATCATTAGATATCCATATTGTCTATATTCATGACTTAGTAATCCAGATATAGGTCAAAAATCGAGGTTTGTTTTTTTGTCATATCTCAGCCATTTGTGGACCGATTTTGCTGATTTTAAATAGGAAACTTCTCGAAAGCATGTCTGACAGAATTATTGAAGAGGATATCTGGGGTCTTCAGAAAATTGATTTCAACAGACGGACAGCCTTAGCTTAATCGACTCCGCTATCTATAAGGATCCAGAATATATATACTTTATAGGGTCTGAAAATTATATTGTGGAAATTACAAACGGAATGACATACCCTATTAGAAATTTTCTAATACGGTTTACCCCAGGCTCTTCCGAATTTGACCTATTTAATATTGAAATTTTTAATTTAGGAACAGTTATCTAAAATTCCAAAACTAAAATTCCAATACAGTGTAAGCTCGGTATTCGCGACTACCTATTATCGCGACGCACAGTGCTTTGTCCCCATATAAAGATGGGACAAAAATAGAAGGAGTTGTAGTAGAGCTTTGAAATTTGGTATGCCAATATCCTTTCTTAACTAAGGTATTTTATATTCCCATATACCTCCCATATATGCCAAAAATATAATTTTTAGTTTTGGCTACATAATTGAGCTAAAAATCTTACAATCTTTCTGATTATTTTTATTGTGTTTGCAGCAAGGACTCTTGGTCCTGCCATATATCCTTAATTGTAAAAATTCTATAACTTTTGCAAAAATGATCTGATTGTAATGAAACTTGGTATGTTTATTTGTATGTACTGAATAAGCTTTGTCTATTTATCTGTCTGTCCGTCTGCCCATGTAAATTTGTTAAACAAGGTATATATGGCAATTTTAAACATGTTCCCTAGACATGCCCTTAAAAATAGATTTGCTTTGGATGGATTTTATTTTGTTCGTTAGTAGCTAAAACTAACTACTACAAAATTAAAGTGAAAACGGATAACTGGAACACGTGCCGGAAATCGATTGAAAGTTGTAAAATTGGGTAAATAATGGTACTTTTTCCGATATCTTAAAAAATTTCCCTATTTAAATACTGTTTTTTAAACATTTTCAATAAACCTAAGCTTCTAGAGAAAATTATCTTTCTAACAAGTTATAAAGCATGAACATCGAGTTAAAAATAACCAAGTTATTAGCATTTCCCTACGTCATCTTTATCGACACAAGGACAAACTTTGCTAATTTTGGTCATAATCGGTTCATGATTTCACCTAGACCCCGTACAAATGTCCTCTCAGAAACAGTGGGGGAAATGAAAAAAATGTGGAAATAACTTATAACTTCTAAACCAACAGTCCGAAGTTAATAAAATTCCACGGCTATAGAGGTGGTGTAGCTGAGTTTAGTGGATCCAAATCTCTCCCTATTTTATTCAAGTAATAAGTTTTGAATTACCAACCATCTATTAGTAATATGAAAAAAATAATTTTTTAAAAATCTTTACTAAGTCAAAAATTATGTGCATTTAAATTAAAAATATTTTAAAAAGTACTTACATTATTGTTTAGTTATACAGAAAAGAAAAACGAAATAAATAATTGGGGTATTCACATGGTCTACTATTTGGTCATATTGCCATAATGTCCTAAAATATTATGATAGTTTAATCAAGTTTTTATTGTGTTTCAAAGAAAATAGTTCTAAACTAATAAGACTATTTGAACTATGTTTATTGTTTTGTCATAAAATAATACTTTTTGTTTTGTTTAAAACACAACAACAACTATTATAATATATTAGGACATTATGAAAATATGACTATTGCCAGAATACCCCAAATGTGTTTATATTTTTTCAAATGTAATATTTTGAGAAAAATAATTTGAGCCTTCCGAATTAGATCTATTTTTTCTGTAAATTGCAAATTTGTGCCAAAATTACTCTAATCGCATAGCTGCTTTTAAAAAATGAAAACCATTCTTGTAAAGAGAATTTATAGCCCTCAAATCGGTACAGTCAACAAAGTCAAAAATCTTTAAAATACCATTTTTTTTTTAGGGATTTTTGAAAAGATTTTTGGGAATTGTGGGATTCTCAATAACAATTCAAAAAATTCCCCCTTACTTGGCGTCAGCACATAGCCAAGCGGCTCCACATGAAACTAAAACCTTCTATTATACACTGGCTAATCCGCCATCAATCGAAATTAAGTCTTAACAGCAAAGTCATCCTGTATAAGACGGTCTTAATACCAATTTGGACATACGGAATCCAATTATGGAGAACAGCAAGCAATATCAGTACAGATCTCATACAGAGAGCACAATCCAAAATTCTTAGACGGGAGCTCCATGGTACAAAAGAAATGAAAACATCCACAGAGGCTTAGATGTGCTTTTAGTCAAGGATGAATTTAGAAAAACTCGTGAAGCTTATTTGTCAAAATTAGATCATCATACGAACCCGCTCGCAAGGATACTTGCAGTAACTCAAAATAGATCAAGGCTACGTAGAGCCGGTTTACCAATCATGTAATTTGAGACTAATTTTACTTTTATTAATTTTTACCATTTTATATAACAAATAAAGATCATTTCATTTTGATAGCTGGAAAACAGAATTAGGTTAATGTGTTCATTGTAACATATTTTAATAAAATTAATATAAACTTTTTTACTGTACATTATTGTTTGTTTGTTGAATATATTTTCCAGTTTTTTCGCTTGTTTGTGCTTATTTAAATACGTCCTGTTGATAAGTTAAACAGTTGTCAAAGACATTTAAAAAAATCCTATACATCGATTTATATTCAAAATTATGACATGTTCAGCTCGATCGAATAATAACATTGATATGAGCTAGTTTATGATGTAAAAAAGGTATAACTTGATTCCGAAATACTGACAGAAAATTTATTTTAAGAAATTTTATGAAAATCACTCAGTTTTCAAAAAATATTTGAATGTTTTTCATACAAAATTTTTTAAATTGTTTTCGATTCGTGTTTCTCGATTAGTAGTTTAATTTGGAATTTACCTATACATTTACATATTCTCACACTTGCATGAAATAACTCAAAAATGCATTTAACTACTTTAAAGTATTTATTTATATAAAGTAATTCAATTATAATTGACATTATATTTCCAGTTTCAAATGAAGAGACGAGAGTGAATTGATCATGTACAATTAGCTAGGAGGCGCTCTATTACGTCGTTGTCGTCATAAACACTTTACTACTACTACTTTTACTTTGTACAGCCAAACATACATAGATACATACATACACATCTACCAATTGTTATCACCTGTGTGTGAATGCAACTTGCAAGTACAACCGTGAGGTGGTGGTGTTCAAACGAAGTAATCGTATGAACATGCTTAATTGCGTAAATGGTCACATTAATGAATTTCGTTTTATTTAATTGCGCAATTAAATGCGATCATCAAATGTTTTTTTTTTGTTACTTCACTCATAGATATGAGAATGAAATGAAATGGTTTAACATTTCCTCTGACATCTGTCCGTTAGGAAATACCAAACACATCCACACAGTACATACTCACGATCATTGGTCGCTGTGTCTGTGAATTGCATTCGAAGAACCGGAAATTCAATTGTAGCCATCCATTGTAATTACAGTGTGTCCAATATACAGGTTTTGTTGTTTGGTCCTAATGTTTGCGCATGTGCAAATAAATACTCATTTGAAATTATCAACAGCAAATGCCATCCATACGTACATACATTGTCCAAACAAACAAACAAACAAACAGGAGTTGGTGTACGTCAGGTCGCATTGACTGACAAGAGAAGAGAATGCCGTTGCTGTTTAATCGTACGAGTCCACACACCTTTTGATTACTTGCTCTGGTTCATTCGGTTTTACAAGTATCTTTTGCCTCCAAGAGGGGTGAATGTCAATAAGAAAGTGAGTGAAAAAGATACGTTTACACTTTAGGTATTTTGAATTAGGAAACATGAAGGCGACATTTTATATGTAATAGACAAATTATTGTAAATTTGTTTGTTTGGTTTTAAGAAAATACTAGAAATATGTTGGGGTTTTTTTAAAAATTCATTTACCAATTAAGAACAACAAGTGTTTTTGGTAATGACCATTTGGGCATTCGCCAATATCATTCGTATACATTTCCCTTTTCAACTGAGGCAGAGTGTTATTTAATTTTGTTTGTTGACCTTTTTACACCGTTCATTTCTTCTGTTACCAAATAAAAGTGCAAAAGGAATATTTTGTTTTCATTTTTGATGAAGCGTGAAATTGGCTCGTTTCGAATTTGTATTTATTTATTAGATCGCTGGTTACGGTGTGAATTGTTATGGTCGAATGTAACCAGATACGAGTTTAAAATATATATAAGTACATACATACTAAAATACAAACAATAGCAAATGTTTATTTATAATGTGGGGGTTAATTTTACAAGTTACAAATTTAATTTCCTATTAACACTTCAGTAATTGATCACAAAACGGGTGATCCAAATAAAGTCACTTTTCTTAACCTTTTTTAAAAAGTAAATAATGGAAAAATGATTCTCCTTCGTGAGAAGGGTATATATAAGTTTGTCATTCCGTTTGTAATTTCCACAATATAATTTTCCGACCCTATAAAGTATCTATATTCTGTATCCTTATAGCTAGCGGAGTCGATTAAGCAATGTCCGTCCGTCTGTCAGTCTGTCTGTCCGTTGAAATCAATTTTCTGAAGACCCCAGATATCTTCGAGATCCAAATCTTCAATAATTCTGTCAGACATGCTTTCGAGAAGTTTCCTATTTAAAATCAGCAAAAT
The DNA here is from genome assembly GCF_958450345.1 of Calliphora vicina. Lineage (NCBI taxonomy): Eukaryota > Metazoa > Arthropoda > Insecta > Diptera > Calliphoridae > Calliphora > Calliphora vicina. Next base: position 68,541,541 of record NC_088781.1, on the reverse strand, counting down.
CGGTCCACAAATGGCTGAGATATGAGGAAAAAACCAGGACAACCTCGATTTTTTACTTATATCTGGATTACAATATGGATATCTAATGATTAGGGTATTCAATTAATCGGGTTCCTGGTTTAATCGGTTAATCGAGCAAATAATTAATCGGGGTTTAGATTTAATCGGCTAATAATCGGTTAATTTTAAATTATTCGATTAACCGAATAATTTGTATTTTAATTTTATATTGAATGTAGAAATACGAATTTTGTGTACTTTTATAAGCATTTTGTTAATAAAAAAAACAAAAGCATAAAAACAAAACATAACAATTCAACAACACTAAATAGGGAATCTTCTGCAATAATCTTTTAAAAAAAAGAATATAATTTAAATGCTTTCCTTTTAAACGATTTTTTTTACTTTTTAATAAAACTTGACTTGACAAACTCTCTCACTGATTGTAGAAATCGAAAGTAAGGTATGATAAAGAATATCCAATTTCTCAGTTCTATTTCTAGTTTTCTCTAAGCATATATCCTCCATCATACCATTGGAGTTCTTTTTGGAATTTTTTAGATTTTGAATACTTTCTTAGTTTCGTCAAGTTCTGATAAAAGACTCGTTTCAGTAATGTCTTCAGTTTCGTCTATTACCATGTCGTCCTCGAACTCATTAGGACAAAGTTCATCATAGAAACATTCTATATAAAAAGGTCGTTTCCAAATACCTTAGCTTCAGTTTTCGTACAATACTTCAAAAAACTATTGCTAGAAGGAAATGTTCACGAGTTAAGAAATAAAATGTGTGTGTTTTAAACTATGTATATTTCTATATAAAGTGCAAAAAAAAGGAAAATTCGTTTAATCGGTTAATCGAAACAAATTAATCGGTTTATTTGTAATTTGAAAATCGTCAATTTTAAATTATTCGAACAGTTAACCGACCAAAATTATTCGGTTAACCGATTAACGGTTAATCGATTGAATACCCTACTAATGATATATATTTCAAAGACCTTTACAACAACCATAGTAAGTTGGACCTACAATGGGTCAAAATCGGAAAAAATATTTTTTAACCCGATTTTTTCACCAACAAAATAAAATAAAAAAAATTTAAAATTTAAAAAAAAAAATTAAAAATTTAAAAAAAAAATTTAAATAACAATTCGAAAAAAAATGTTCCAAAAAATTAAATAAACAACTTTGGAAAAAAAAATAAGTTTTGTTTAAAATATTTAAAATTTGTATTTTGAAGTATAATTTGGTAAAAAGCTTTCATAGATATTCATTTCTTAAAATATTTAAAGGCGTCTAATACCACCTGCAAAGTGGCCAATTATCACTACTGATGCTTGTATTTAGACCACCCTGTACAAATAAATAAACCAATAAGGAAGTATTCTTACAGTTAGTCTACCGTATCAAAAAAGGAATGTGTTGCTTCGAAATTTCATTTAATTATAACAATGAATTAAATTAGTGAGCATACGGTTTTTTATAGGCTTATTTTACTTTTTTTCGTCTACATCTAATTTGACACATGACAGGACGATTGTACACTGCACTAACTATAATTTTCAAATGAATACTGTGCTTACTGTCCGCATAAGCAAATAACACTGTGCAGCTAGATATTTCAGGTGCAATTTGTAAAACGTAAAATCAATGTAAACAAATCTCTTTATGGACTTTTCAATGTCGAATTTTCGAATGTCTAGAAAACTGTTAATTGGAAGTTAAAAATTAAGAAATGGCATTCATTTTAAAAATCATCTTAAATGTTAATCAGCTTAATTTTTAAAGTTTGTCATATATATTTTTTGTGTCACGAAATGCAGAGTAATAAGTCTAAAACAGAGGTTCGCAAAAATAAATCCTCTCACCAATACACTTACTCTCACCAACACATACAATTCTTTATTTTATTCAGTGCACCTACAACAGTGATGTTCAAAAATAAAAATTAAGATATTTGGTGAGAGAGCTACCCAGCAAACATAATGTCAAACACTTAAAATAATAACAAAATGAAGAAAGTTTAAATTTATAATTTTTGTCAAATAAAACCAATTTATTAAATAAATATAATTTAATTTACAAACACACAAATACAAAAACTGAAAAAATAAAGAAAAAGTCATACACCAGTGCTCATGCGTATTCCTAGTTGTCTCGTTGAGTGGACAACGACTACTAAAATGTAAGAGCATAAGAATACGTGTGATTTTATTTTCCACAATTGTGGTATGGGCTGCGCATTACTGGTCTAAAATACCAATTCAACTCGGCACAAATAACTTACAAAGTATACAAATTTAAATAGCAATATACACGTACTATTTCTAACGATGAATACATTAAGTAGTGTCGGAAATACTTGAAAATTAATTTGATTAAGTGATGTGATGTTAAGTGATTCACGACGATTATGAATTTTCATTATACAATGTCTGTAAAATGCACTCACTCCGAAGTTGTTGTTTGGCCAATTTGCCACATTATGGTGCAATCTATAAATTTTTTTCTTATAATGACAATTATGGAAAGATTTGTCCAGTTTTATTATCGAAACATTACTAAAGTGTCTAATAGGGTTAAATATTACATTGCGGTATATAAAAGAAATGTTTTTTGTTAATAGGATCTAAATTTAGATGTCCCCCAGTGCAGGGGCTTATTGTGTACTTCGATTCGAAAGAAAACATTTTCGAAACACAATGTATTAAGCATACAAATTGGAATGATTTTTTTTTCGAAACGAGTTACAAAATAAGCCCCCATTGCACAGTGCTTTGTTTTCATATAGGCAATGGACAAAAATAGAAGGAGTTATTGCAGACGAATAAAAATTAGTGGAATATTACCTTTTGGTAAGATTAAGAAAAAATATAATTCTTGAAAAAATCCGTGAAAGGACACGGGTACCTCCCATATATCCTGAACATATAATTTTGAATAAAATTCACAGTTATACTCCTAACATTTTAAAATTTGGTTATAGTCATTTTAATAAAGTTATTGTTGTTTGTGAAAATTTGTATTATAATCGCAGCACGGATTCGGGTGGCTGCCATTTCATGATATTAACAAGTTCAGTTTAACTAGTTGTAGTTTTACTTTTAACAGTTTTCAAAATACAGACTTTAGTCTCCCTAAAATGGCAAAATCTGGCAATGTGCGCTGGTCTAATGTACACTTTGTTATTAATATCCTTTTGTATATTAAGATGAATTTTGCATGTAAGTTTTTATTATCAAATTAAAATGTTGACATTTGCTTCTGATGTTAAGGCCTTGTTGGTTGCTGTCATAAATGCTGTTGCCCCTTTTTCAGCTCAACACAATTGGATCTTTGGACTGACTCATACAATTATAATTGTTTTACTGACATAATCCTCGTCACATACTACAAGTTCATTATTATTATTATTACTGCTACAAAACTAACAATACAATACAATATCCATACATAAACTCTAATAAATATAAATGAAAACATACATACCTACTCATGTACACACCATTCTCGTCCATATGTAGTTTTATTAAGGCCCAAGAATATGTATAAAATTGATCGTAAAAGGATGGCACTTGCCATGGATTTAATAATGAAAACAAGAATAGAAACCGAAAAACTCTTTTTATATTTTAACGTTGCCAGATCAACATTTCTTGGCTTTAGGAATTTACTAAAGATTATATAATTTTAAAAATAAACAAACACCACAACAGCCCTTTCAGCGGCTTCATATGGCTTACGATTATGAATAGAATAGACTTGCATCTTTTAAACGATTTAGATATTTCAAAACTTTCTGCATTAATAGTAGTGAGATTCCCAATATTAAAGAATGTCAAAGTGAGATCCACAAAGATAACAGCTCATCGATATACATAGAAACTCACACAAAGGCGATAAACCTTGATAAACCAAAACAAGTAGCTTTTGCAAGTAAAAGGTACTGGCCGGGATTTCCACTTCAGAATGTGACATGAGCAACCTTGTGTGACCCGTATGTGCAGAAATCGTAGACGAAAGGCGTCAATATGACAACATCCATTTTGGATTTGGAGTCGTGTATACACCATAATACTTATTCCAGGAATTGTTGTACTTGTCGTCACATTGTTCAACTATCTATTAGTTGTATTGCATTTATTTTATTCACTTCTTGTTCACAAAACATATAATAATTTTTATGTTTGTAATATAAATAAAAAAATAATTTATGATAAATACCATTACACTCGTCGTCTTAAAAACATCGGTGTTTTCATTTCATTTGAATACGTACTGTGTCGAAATCTATAAGCCTCTAAAAATTATTTTATTTTTGATTTTCCATGGAAATAAATAATGTAGCCCCACTTTCCCCTAAGCTGTTGCTTTAATAAAATAAAAGGTAGGAGTGTGTTGTTTCCATTAAAAAAAATTAGTTCTCGGAAGTTTTCTGAACAAGATGAAAACTTAAAAATTTTTGTAGAATGATAAACGAAATATCAAAAAAAATCTTATTTATGAATAGGTTTAATGGGCGGTGAGCGTGACAGATTTTATTGAAACTAGGCATGCGTTCTTTTTTTGTTTCAGAAAATGTACATATGTCCCAAATTTCTAGACTTTTTCTTGGATAGGAACAATTTTATGCAAAAAATCGATTTGTATTGTATGGGCGGTGGGCGCTGCACATTGGGTTGAATCGCATCCAAAGTGACGCTTAACTCAGGCAATAATGTTAGATTTTTTCAATATATTTTTAAGTAAAAAAAATAGAAAAAATTTTAAATACAAAATTTTATAAAAAAAATTTTCACAAAAGAATAAATTTTCAAGTCCATTGAAAAAAACCAATATCTTCCGATCGGGATTTGCAGCAAGGTTATTCCAATTGGATAGTAGTTTATACAAAATTTTTCAACAAGATCGGTCAAGAACTCACTGAGTTAGAGGGGTTCCAAATTTGACACTTTGACCAAACAGGTGTTTTTTCTCATCCCGAGTTACCTCAAAACTTAAACTCAGTTACACCTCCTCTATAGCCATGGGTAATTTTATTAAAATCGGACAATACGTTTAGAATTTAGACATTTATTTCCATTTTTTTTTTTCATTTATTTCCAGTTTTTCATTTCCGCCACAGTGCAGCTCGAGTCTTTTAATAAAATCTTAATTTAAAGAAAGGCGCGCAAAAATGTGCAACATTTTTTTGTTAAAATAAAAGCCTAAATGTTGTACTTTTTTTATTATATAGTTTAGAAACAAACAACTACAAACATATTTAGTTATTATCCATCAAAAATTAAAAATACTCTAAATTTGGAACATTTAGAAAAAAAAAATAAAAATACTTTTCCAAAAAAAATTTAAATAAAAGATTCTTATTCATATACTCAAATATCTGAAGTTGATGGTTCCATCATAAAAAGTTAGCTTTTAAATGTTTTAAACAAAAAAAAATATTTTAATTGTGTTTAATTTCTATTTTTATTACTTTATCTGAAAATTCGAAAAATTGTTCCACTTTGACAGAATACTGCCGAAAAAGTATGCAACCTAGAATAACGATTTTAGCTATTAGTGATGTAGAATTTTGTCTACTTTTACCCGGTACCAAATTTAATAAATAAATATTAATTCTAAAAAATCAATTAAGCGCCACTTTGACCATGATTCAACCCAAAGTGCGCTGGGTGTGGTAGATTTTGATAAAATTTTATTTTTTTCCATATAATTCTCGGTGCCAAATTTCAATGCTTTACGACATCTCCTTATAATTTGCATCGTATGGTGTCAAAATGACACCAACCATTGTCGAATTTTCAACTTCGTTTTTCCCTCAGTGTATTATTTAATTAGGCCAAAGTTTAGACTGAGGCATAGAAGTCGACTCCAAAATAGTGTGTTCGTCGTTATTATATTCATTGCTAAATAGTACATTTTAATTAGATGACATTTAGAATATCAATATCAAATATGTATGTTGGAATTTCGTAATATGAAAACTATTAAGACAGAAACTTAAATTTTCTAAGATAAGTTGGATATTGTAAAAAGTTTCATTTAAGAGGCGCATGTAGTATCTTTCAAGCCGACTACACAATTTAACAGGAATGCTAGATGCATAAGAAATAATATGTATTGAAGCAGATTTGTGCATCCCAAAAAAAAAGTCAACAAATGTAAAGCCAAAATGGAATTTTGAACAACAAGACTAATAAATTCATCACAACTTGTTTCAGTTTCAAAACTAGCTTTTGTTTTCAAAATCTATTTTCATCATATATCGATGTATGGATTTAAAATAAAACATGTGCAAAATGCACTCAAAATGAGGGTTAACAATAACACTTTGATATAGAAGTAATAATATGCAAAGGTTCTTATGTAGCAATTCTGTTTTGTTGGAGTCCATAGAGTGCGGAAATGTAGTTTTTCTCGATCACTTCTTTTTATTGAAATAGCGATATTTTTAAAGTTACAACTTCAAAACAGGCACCGTAACAATTATGACATTTATAATAAAAATCACAACATAATGGTTATTTTCTGATTTTTATTTTTTTGCCAAACTATGAAATACTTCTTTGATCAGTGGGTAACATAGGTCAACAGCAAAAAAAGTCTTCACAAAAATGGTAAAATTTTTCAATTCTATGGATAGACTTTTTTTAATTTTTTTTTTGAAATTGTGAATTTTTTTATGTTTCTCCACATAATTTATGATAACTCCAAAAGGGTTAGCCCGATATTATTGAAGTAAACTTAGGAAAGTTCAAATTTACATAACCTTTAAACTGTTTATATATTGCGTTTTAATCGGCTAAGTAGTTTCCGAGTTATAATAACAAATTGAAGCAAAAAATATTTTTTTACGTGAAAATAGCAAATTTTGTGTTTTAAAAACTCATGAAAAATCTAAAACGGCAGAACTTGTTCAATTTTATTACTTTGTCGCAAAGCGTATAATAAGAACAAAATGAGATATCGAAGATCAAAATCGATTGATTCTTTTCGAATTTATTCACAAAATTTAACTTTTTTGTTTGATATACATAATATTGAGTAGTTAATAGGTTCGACTAATGATCGTTCGATTAATCGAATAATTTCTTACGAATAATTATTCGAACAATTTAAACATGGCCATTTTCAAATAACGAATAATTCGAACAATTTTATGTAGAATAATCGAATAAAACGAATAAATGTTCATATATATTTAAATTTATTAAATTGCTTAAAATTTTTCATAATTCCAAATTTAAATAAGTAATAATGACTCACAAAAATTGTATTGTTTCCGAAATTCGACAAATAACTAAAGACAAAGGGACTTTCGATCACTGTAGATGAGTGTTCCGATAGCTCCTTCTATAAATATATAAATATTACTGCAAGAAGTTACAATTCTAAAAACAAGTCTTTCAAAATTTTTAACTTAGGACTTGAACCAAATAAAAGGTTCGGAATAAAATATTTGTTATTTAGCTCGCGAAATATTAGAAGAATCGCAATTAATAATCGAAATATTAACTTAGATTAAAGTGTAGTTGAATGTGATGGAGAATGTGATTTTGAAACGGTCGTCGAAAGTGATATTGAGGATGACATTTATAATGATTACATTGAAATAGATGAAGGCCATGATCTTAAAAAATATATAATAAATCGAATGATAAACACAAATATTGCAAACTAACGTTTTGTTGCAAGAAAAGCATGGAGTTCGTCTTATATATGATTTTTAACATCGTTGAACATCTTTGTCTAACATAGTTATAAACTTTATGCGTATTTGTAAATGCGTCAATCATGCACTGCCTGACTTCAAAATAACCAAGTTCTTAATACGTTTATATTGTATTTGAATTCAGGATCATGCCCAACTAGCTCGAATTTTGTAAAGCATATCTTCAAACGGAAACTAAAGGGTTTGCTAGTCAATTGTTTTGTAGATTGTTCGGTAGTAAACTGATCAGAATATTTTTGTTGAAAATTTAATAATGGACTTTGTTTTTGAATGTTTTTTACCATTATCAATACTTGTATTGTTAACTTAACGTTATTTTTTGTTTTTCTTTAACAATAAAATATTAAAAAACCGAAATCAAAACTTCATTCTTTACTTTTTTAAAAATATTAAAATTATTCGAATAATTCGATTAATTTTAAACGTGTGATCGAATTATTCGAACAAGTTAAAATCTCTTATTCGAATTATTCGTTTTATTCGAACAAGAGAAAAATCGAATAATTCGAATACCCTAATGAGAACCTCTCCATATTTTTTGTGTAGCATAGTGTAAACAATTTATCATTAATTTTTAATTTATGCCAGAAAAAAGGTCCTTTACACCTCCTATCAAAAAATTTTGTGAATATTTTGAATTGAATGAATATCGGTTCAAATGATTAAAAAAAAAATGGATTAGCAATTAAGAAAATCTCTCTTCTCTTTGAACATAAAGTTTTAAAGTTAAACTGTAAAACACATTTCTATCCCATCTTCTGGCAACATTATTGTGTCCAAAAATGAATTTGATGTTTCTCTTGGTCGGCCTTTAATCGTTATATGTTGCTTCAGCCGCAGCAGAAGACATGGTTTTATTTATAATTTATTAATTAAAGGTCGGCTTTTGTTTGTTGTTGATTTTAATTGCCTTTCGGCATTTGTTATTATTAACCACATGGCATCACGATTATTTGTTTTTATTATTTCTTCTTTGATTCCTCTTTGGTTTATCCTGTGTCACTGTAGATACATACAATTTCTAAAGGAGTGTGTGAGTAAAGATCGTTTGTTTGTTTGATTAGAGTGGTCATTTGCTGTCCCTTCATTCATAATCGTACAACTCAAACAGTCCGCTGAAAAGAGGGTTTGTTTAGCCCTCAAAATTAAATAAAATAAAAAAAACATGTGTTGCTTTCTATCATCTCTTTAGCTCCTTGTGAGTGAGTGAGTGTGTTTCTGGGGTTTCTTAAATATTTCCTGTCTTGCAATATCCTTTCGTAATGAAAAAAACACACACACGAACATGGACTCTCGGTCATTTACAGACAAATAAATTAAACGTTTTGATTAAAATAAATTGGGATTGTTTGTGTTGTTGTTGCTGTTGTAGCTGTTTTTCATTATATTCATTTACGATGATTGTTTTACCAGCCGATAATTCTATTTTTTATTAGTCACCATTAATTGCTTTGAAATTTATGGGCTGTTATCTGTTAACTTGACCATGTTAAAACAAATGGTTTATTAGCCGATTTGTCTGGATGCCGCATACAAACATCCTCATGGATGGAAATATTTGAAAATTTCAAATTATGGTTTTTATTATACGAGAATGAATGCACGAGTATGTGCGTCGAATTATGCTTTATTACCAGATGATTCTAAATACATTCACTTGTATGTATGTATGTACGTACATATGTATGGATGAATAAAATAACATCAGTGCCATTGAGATGTAATCTATAAATTCCACTTTTAATTTCCATCATTACAATCTTAAACGCTTGGGAATCAGATAAAGATTGTCGTCGACAAATTGTTTTTTCATCTTCTTTTTCAATTAACATTTTTTATGGCTCTGACAACCGTATTATTAATTGAACAATTAATATTTGTACAGGGTTTGAATAACAAATCAAGTGCTCATCGTCCTGTTTAGGTATTTTTAACGCGTGCTTTTGGATCTAATCAACAACAAACTGCTGCAATTACTCCTCATCAATATGTGGATTTCCTGATATTACGTTTAAGAGGTTTGTGGTTTTAAAATTGAATTTCAGTGGCGTTATATATGAGGGGTTATTGAGAAATTCATAGTCAGGACAGAGATTTTCATACACTATAGAAACGAAAACATGCTCTATAAATCGAAAAATATGAAGAAATATGAACTAGAAACAGAAATAAATAGACTACAAAATGAAAAATATTAACAAAATATTTCTGCGTTCTGCTTACCGGGAAAATATATACATATATCAGTCAAAAAGACTTGAGCTCATATCTCAATTTCTTGTCCAACTTTTTGTTAACTCCGATTTCAAAAATTTGTATGCCATTCAATAGTAAACACATTGAAACTAAGGTAGCCAAAAAATTAGATAAAAATATTGTCAATTGTGTGCGTGGCATGCTGTTAAATTCAAATATTTTATATCATTTTATAAAAAATGTGATTTTTGTAAATTTGATCAGAAGTAAATTATAATTACTTGCAAACTATTATCGATAATATGTTGGTAGGATAATAGTCTTTAAGAACTGGTATGACTTGTCACTGTACCGTTTATATCTGTTGTGTTATTAACATTATCTTTTTCTCAGGTACTATATTTTAGTCAAATTTGAATTTCAGTGGAATAAAAGTGCTTAGGGTCAAAAGGGGTTATACAAATTTTACTACCAGGAAAAAGGCCAAAGTATCCTCTTTAAGCCTATATATACTTGTTGACCTGTTTGTTGAACACTTTTTTCATTTAAATGAAATTACTCCCAAATTTTTTTCTATTTTTATTTTACCTGTTCATATGACTGGCGCAAAGTACAAGTCGCAGTTTTGAAGATATTGCGATAAAATTTGGTAAATACATTTTTTCGGCCCGAGGACGAAACATATTGAAAATGACTGAAATCGGTTCATTATTTCACCTAGCACCCATACAAATGTTCTCCCGAAATTATACTTTATCGGTCGTAAATGGTTAATTTATATAGGTATCTACACAAATTTTTCTGCAAATAAGTTTTATATAAACTGAATTAATGTCACCTAATTTTATGATGAGCGGTCCATAATTAGTCATAGCACGCCATATAAGGCACGCTTCCAAAAATCACTTTAACGAGCATAAATCTCTCAAAAAATGTTGGTATAAACACAAAATTCAACACAAATAACTTCCATATAGACATAAATCACTCGACCTAATTTTATGGCGATCGTGAAAATGTTGGTATAAACACAAAATTCAATACATATATCCCACTCGCATCCCACTACGAGACCAAAAAGCTCTTAAAGGAATAGACCTAAGCTTTCTTCTGAGCAAAAAAAAAATTAAAAAAAGGGCCCCTTTTGAAAAAAAGTTCGATTTTGACGAAAAACAACTCAAAAATTGTATATCTTGAGTTACAAAACATTTATTTTGCTATATATCCCACTCGCATCCCACTAAGCGACCAAATATATCTTAAAGGACTAGACCCAGGCTTTCTTTTGAGCAAAAAAAAATTTAAAAAAGGGCCCATTTTGGAAAAAAAGTTCGATTTTGAAAAAAAAGTGAAAAATTGCATGTTTTGAGTTACAAAACATTTATTTTGAAAGATATCCCACTCGCATCCCACTAAGCCACCAAATAGGTCTGAAAGGAAAATATCCAAGCTTTATTTTAAGAAAAAAAGGGCCTATTTTGAAAAAAAAAAGTTAAAAAAGTTTTTGATTTCGGAAAAAAAATATTAAAAATTTTTTATTTTTTTTAAATATTTTTTTTTCGAAAGATTGAAGAAATAGCTATCTAAACTATTCGATTTTAAAAGTTGGTTCACTTGACGTGAAATCTCCCATATATATAATAAAGGAATGCGGTATTTTTGGTTTTCCTTGAGTGAGACGCTGAAAAATAAATTTTTTATAATTTTTTTCGTAAGTTATCTAACAAACTCAATTGAAATCATTATTAAAGTGTTCAATTAAAAGTACCAGACCTCGTTCGTTTCTTTGCTGTCTTTTTTTCATGCTTGATGGTGCGCATTCTTCTTCGGAGTCTGTGTCTGATGAGGATCTGTGTTCATCTGGAAAAAAAATCAATTGTTTTTAATTAGTCATCGTATCGTATAGGGGAAATTATAACTTCTAATCTATATATCTCGATTCCTCTACTCGTATATCTCGATGCCGGTACTATTTTTTTTTTACCAATGTAAGTTTTCCTGTTAAGCAGAACCCCCACCGATCACTGACCCCTAGCATTTTCGCATAGTGTAATAAATTACATTCTGAAAATTTTAAATTCAATTTTTATTTGCATACAAAAAAATGTTTGTATGCAAACCATATAATACCCTGCAACAATCATTTTTCTTCTAAAATATCAATAATTTATATTTTAGAGCAGGGGTGCCCACAAGTTCCTTATGGAAGAGTAAACACCAATACAGTTAAAGAAAAGCTACTTTTTATGCAATATTTGTTGTTGCTAAAACCAATTCATACAAAGAAAAAAGAAAAAAAAACTCACTTTCAACACACACATTTTTAAAATATCATACGATAAACAAAAACAAAATCTACATGGATGATCGCAGTCGTCAATGTTTACCAGCAAGCATACGAAAGTGTTGTTGCTTTCAACATGCGTGTATTCAGTGAAGAACGACAAAAAAAATAATAAGACAAAGTTGTTTGTGTATTTTGTATTGCTAATGCTGAGTGCTCTAGTGAGTATACAAAACACACAGCCTATAGCTAAGAGCAATTACAATAACAAAAGAGTACCAAGAGTATAGGGCTTGGGCATGACTGTTTTAGAGTGATTTTCGGAAGTGGGCCTTATATGGGAGCTATGACCAATTATGGACCGATAACCATGTAATTATGTCGTGTGATTTATATCTATTAACTATGTTGAATTTTGTGTGTATACCAACATTTATTAACGATTTATGCACGTTAAAATTAATTATGGGCCGATCGTAACAAAATTTGGTGACATGATTTTCGTATATATTAAACTTATTTGGAACCAAATTTGTGTAGATACATACATATGTATATAAATTAAACATTTATGACCGATAAAGTCCAATTTCGGGAGGACATTTGCATGGCGGATAGGTGAAATAATGGCCCGATTTCAGCCAGTTTCAATAGGCTTGGTCATAGAGCCAAAAGAATTATATGTACCAAATGTTATCGATATATCATCAAAATTGCGACATGTACTTTGCGCACAAGGTTTACATGGACAGACAACCAGCAAGCCAGACGGACGGACATCGTCTAATCGACTCAGAAAGTGATTACAAGTCGATCGGTATACTTTAAGGTGGCTGTTAGATTAATATTTTTGGGCGTTACAAACATCTGCACAAACGCATTATACCCTCCCCATTATGGTGGTGTAGGGTATAAATACTCTCACACTACTATTAGATTTGAATACCCTAAAAACTGAAGCCGGTTGCGCCTCTGTAAAACTCATTATATTTTAATGTTCCATTTTCACTAACCTGTAGATAAATTAAATTTAGCTTCCAATGTTTAACGAGTTTACGACCACAGGTTCATCATCGTCATAACAAACTGCTCGCAGAGAAAAACAGTAGTAAAAGAAGTTACACAAACCTCCATTGTTGTTGCCACCAGGTTTTGGTGGAAATTTCATTCAGTGTCTCATTAAACATTTTGACCGCCTTTAACAGAAATACATCCATACATACATACGTATGAATGAATGTGTATTTGTCTGTGGGACTGTGTTGGCCAGCAAACAAATTGCACAGTTTATTAAATTAATCACGGTAATTCATCTTTGCTCATCAACCATGTTGAGGTCATACCGAGTAAATTCAGTCGTACACAGAAAGCAAGATAAGAAAATGAACATAAATACATAGATACGCACAAACTATTTTAGTGTGACCAGATGAAAAAAGACTCTTACATTGGCTTGGCTACCGATTCGAAACAGTTAAAAGATAACGGTAACGATAATTTCATTAATGATGTGTTAGCGGTGACGATAGTTTGGCTTATTTTGTGTTCTTAACTACATTATTAATAAATTATCTATAGATTAACGGTAGTCGAGCTGAAACGGTATTTTAGTGACAAGTGTTGCGATAATGATATCCTTGATTATATCTCAAGCTTGTCGTCCCTTTTGTAATTTCTTCGCAATCGCAAGTTTTTCACGATTTAATTTTTTTTAATTAAGAAAGTTTATATGGGCTGTAACATTAAATACTAATATTTAATGAAGATTTTATCGGAATTTATTTTAGATGCTTGGTTGCTTAGGTCAGATCATCAGGAATCCTTTTCCTTTTAAATAAATAATATGGTTTTATAAACTTAAATATAAAAACATACATTTTAGAAATATTAGGACTCCCCTCACCAAATAGTTTAATTTAGTTTAGTCTTGCGCTAAAATGCTTTTAAAAATTATTTGAAATAAATTTTAAATTTTTATTAAAAAAACAAATATTTTTTTAATTATTTATTGTAAAGAGGACATAATTATCTTTCAATCAAAATCTATCAATTAAAAATAAAACCCTAAGTAAAATAAAATTATTATCCTTCAGGGATTAATCGAATCATTTGTTTTTCACACGACAACTTCTATATATTAGCAGGGATCGAAGTTCTTGCCTTTAAAATTGTCGACTTAATATGTATGATCATATTTTATTATACCCTTCACCTTAGTGAGAAGTATATATATACTGGATCCTTATAGATAGCTGAGTTGCTTAAGCCATGTCCATCTGTCTGTCTGTCCGTCTGTCTGGCTGTTGAAATCAATTTTCTGAAGACCCCAGATATCTTCGGGATCCAAATCTTCAATAATTCTGTCAGACATGCTTTCGAGAAGAGAGTTCGAAAAAAAATATTTTCCAAAAAATGAAAAAAAAAACAACTTTGGAAAAACAATTTGTTTACCTAATAATATTTAAAATTTGTATTTTGAAGTATAATTTCGTGAAGGGTATATAAGATTCGGCATAGCAGAATATAGCTCTCTTACTTGTTTTTTATTGAATCTTTCTTCATAGAAATTTAGAATACGTAAACTAGATAAAAGCCAACATCTGGGTACCTATTAAATTTTAAATGAATTAACAGATGTAAACTTTGCAACCAAAACTCAACCACTGTATTCATGATTCCCATTCATACATTGTAAGCATTTCACTCATTTTTGGGCGAATATCATTATCGTCATTTACGATCATCATCCTTTTCATGAAAACATAGTATTTCTCTTCTCTTACTTTCAACAACATACAAAAACGGAGGCAAACAACAAGTGAAAAAAGTAGTAGGCGCTATGCTGCCTTTTTTTTTTGGTCGACACAACTCGTACTTTTAATAACAGATCTTTTACTACTATTCACTGCGTATTAAATTTACATTCATTACGGTGTAATTAATCTTGGGTGGTTGGTTGAATGTCTGTCTGCTTCTTGGACGTTCGTCGAATATGAGTATCAAACTCTTACCGATTGTTTGGCTATTTCATTTAACTCGAGTGTTGCGGCAACAAGTGTTAAAGGCAATTTTGTATAGATTTGGTTGAACTGTAAGGAAACGATAGTAAAACAGACAAAGAAGATCTCTGATGAATGGAATATGTTTAAGCTATTTGGCTACATTTTATTTCATTTCTCTTGCTAATTACAAAATGCAATTAATTTTATACTCTTCTGTTTAATTTTTTTTTTTTTGGAGGGAAGCAAAATAATTAAATACACACACCAATACACTCTTGAAAACAGAAGCTAATTTGGCATTTATGAGTACCATCAGCCAAGAGTAGATGATGAATTATGAAAACTATTAAGATGATAGTTTGTATTCTTTTTCTCGTAAGAATTCTCGTTTAGGTTAAATGAGATTTTTCAAATTAGTTTTACGTACATAAATTAATGGCGTATCTTTGGAAGTAAATTATGGACTTTAAATACGAGTATTTGCAGTTATTAGTTTCATAATTCTAAATTATTTAAATCATTAATTCCACCAAAGAGCACAGAAAAAACTCAAAAAAACCTTGGGTAGTCCTATTTAAAACATACCCATTCGACATTTTAATTTATATTATTTTAGATTTCGCAAAAAATCGCGATTTTATTCAAGATTTAGTGTTGGTGTTGAATATAAAGAAATAATAAAAATAATAGGAGTTCCTGTCACAAAAAAATTTAAATTAGTTGTTAAGTAACACTTTTTTTAAAAAAAATTTTCATTTTCAAAGAGGACATAATTATCTTTATATCTTTGATAATTTTGACAATTGAATATACAATTTTCGTTATTGGTTAAATTTTAAATACAAAAATTATTGAATAGTTAATTTTCGTAATTGAAAACACATTTTTGTTATTTTTTATGTTTTCAATTACGAAAATTATCTATTCAATAATTTTTGTATTTGAAATTCAACCAATAACGAAAATTGTATATTCAATTGTCAAATTTATCAAATTCAAAACTCAAAATTCAATAGAAAATATCAGAAAATTTTGTTTTTGAGCACATGAATACTTGATTTAATTATGAAGTAATTGAAACCAGTTCAATATGGGATAAATGTTTGAATTGAAATATAATTATACCCTACACCACATAGTGGGGAGGGTATTATGCGTTTGTGCAGATGTTTGTAACGCCCAAAAATATTAGTCTAAGTCGATTAAGCGATGTCCGTCCGTCCGTCCGTCTGGTCGGCTGGCTGGCTGTCCATGTAAACCTTGTGCGCAGAGTACAGGTTGAAGATATTTCGATGAAATTTGATACATATTATTTTTTCGGCTCAAGGACCAAGCCTATTGAAACTGGCTGAAATCGGTCCATTATTTCACCTAGCCCCCATACAAATGTCCTCCCGAAATTGGACTTTATCGGTCATAAATGTTTAATTTATGTATGTATCTCCACAAATTCCGCTCCAAATAAGTTTTATATACACAAAATTCATGTCACCAAATTTTGTTACGATCGGTTCATAATTAGTCATAGCTCCCATATAGACCCGCTTCCGAAAATCACTTTAACGTGCATAAATCGCTTAAAAATGTTCGTATACACACAAAATTCAACATAGTTAACTCTAATATAGACATAAATCACACGACCTAATTTCATGGTGATCGGTCCTTAATTGGTCATAGCCCCCATATAAGGCCCACTTCCGAAAATCACTCAAAAATATAAATTAATGAAATTTTAAAAGAAAAATTTTTTTTGTTCTTTTACTTAGTGTAGGGTATTATATGGTCGGGCTTGACCGACCATACTTTCTTACTTGTTTTTTCTGTGTATATTAACATTTATTTTATATCAATACGTTTTAAAACTACAAATAGAAAATATTTATAATTGGCCTTGATATGTTGAAACGTGTTTAAAATGTCTTAATTAAGTTAAATCAAACAAAATCTATACAAATTTAGAGCAATTACCAAAATTTCCAAATCAATTTTCAATCCACTAATTATTTAAAATTCAAATTTTTCAAATTTGGCCCAAAAGTTATTTATTATATGAGTACATTAGAGTGGGTCGATTTTTTTCACGAAAAATCGTATAGCAGAAATGCAATCTACGGAAAATTCTAAGAAACCATAGGTCTAAAATCAAATCCTACATTGCGCATTTCGTCTTTTCTCCAATGATATTTCATATGTACATTAGACTTAATTTCAAAAATTCGATTTGCGGGTAACATAATTTTTCTGAAGGTTTTTGCGTAACTAAAAATAATGGACTCCTTTTTTTTGGAAAATTTTCACTCCTTGTGGTGGTTCAACGCACTTAAAGACGCGGATTTTGAGCACATTTTTCTGTAGATCAAAAACGGTTGAATATATTGCAAATCTGATTTCACCAGTCGATTCTGAATAAAAAATTAATACAATTGATAATTTTTGAATCCTTAAAAATAGTTCCAAATACCCACAATAGGGGGCGCAAATCTCATAAAATAAAATAATGACACCCGAAAAACAAATGACGTGACCTGGTCACAAACGAACTCTAATGTACATACATATACATATTTTAGTTTTAATAGTTTTTTTATTGGATAAAATACGAAATGCGCAAGATAGGATTTGATTTTAGACCTATGGTTTCTTGGGGAAACTTTCTTAGAATTTTCCGTAGATTGCGTTTCTGCTATACGATTTTTACTTTTTGATCTTGCATACAAATCGACCCGGCCTAGAGTACTTACTTAGTTTGTTTTGTATTGTGGAAATCATAATCAATTAGAATTTAATTCATTTCAATAAAAACTCACTAATTACGAGCATTAATAATCATTTATTGTTATTAACTATTATAATCACATGCAATCAATCATTCATTCAATCAACTAATACGTAGTGATTATTGATTCAATTAAATTATTTTGTCGGGACAGGCAATTCAAATACATACATACATACATATGTATGTACAGCAATTCTAATAGGCATTTATTTTCATGTGCAGGAAATTAACTACAATAATAATAATATTATAATTTATTGAGCATTAGGTCACTTTTATATTAAAACAATAAAATTAACATTGTTTTCATATCAAATTGACCTAAAGCTCAATAAATTATAATATTTAAAAATAAAAAAAGTCGAATAAAACAGAATTAAAAAATAATATACATATTTATAAATTAATATAAACTAATTTTTGAACGTGGACTATAGGCATTTAATGTAATTGAATTATTTCTAATACCGAAAAGTTCTGAGTGCCATTTTCAAGCGTAAATTTGCGCATAAATACAGCCGCGATAAGAATTCGTGACTATTAGATTTTGGTGGAGAGCTTTGCTCTTAACTCCAACGTAATAATGTCGACGTTGTCAAGACAAGAATTAAGAGAAGTCGGTACAACTAGTATGTACTTCATGTGACTGTTGCGCTCTACAAATGCGTAGTCTCACATATCTCTTTTTATGGTGGCTGGGTGAAATCGATTGTCAAGTGTCAAAATTTATACAATTACCTCAAAAATTGAGACCTGTACTCTGAACATAATGTTTACATGGACTCTAGCAGAAGTTTTAACATGGAAGTTCTATACAGTTATTATTCCGTTTAGAGAAAAACTTAAATTACACTATTGTAATTGTTAAAAATCGGATCAGCTTGTATACTTGTGTTTATTTTAACTAATAGAAATTTAAGTTCTACGATTATCAATAATTATAATTGTACTGTGTTTAACTCTCTTATAATTAGAATCATAGAGAATTATACATAGAGACGAGACACTCCATTGTATAACAAAAATAACATAAATCCTATTTATTATACACCAACAAAATTCAATAACAACTTAGGTTATTGACAATTACGTCTCATCTATGTGTTACTCAATGATTAGAATTGTTAAATAAATATTTGAAAAATGAGGAAGTACAACAATATTAGTTGATACACCATTTCCAAATACATAATACCACATTTTGAAATTTTTTAAAAGCAAATACATCTGCTCGGGCTTAGCTTACGAAGTTGAGATTATTCCTATTGCCAATTATTTTGTATGAGGTGTATTTCCAAAATACATCAAAGCCAAATATCCATGGTAATTCTATGAGGTAATTCTCTATGAGCTGCTGAAATCTGACCAGACCATCACTGATTCGTTTGAAGCGAGCATTTGGCGAAAAACGCCCAGAATATGCGACCAGATATGAAACCATAACATTCTATCATGACAACGCTCGGCCACATGTTGCAGTACCTGTTAAAAAGTATTTAGAATGGAGTAGTTGAGAAGTTTTGCCTCACCCGCTTTATAGTCCTAACCTGTCGCTTCCGACTATTATTTGTTTCGATCGATGCAGAACGCTCTCTCTGTGATACGCTTCAATTTGGAGCAGAGTATCGGATATTGGCTTGATTCGTTTTTGGCCTCAAATCATGAGCAGTTCCTTCGTCTCGGAATCCATATGTTGCCAGAAAGATGGGAAAAGGTCATAGCAATCGCCAATACCTTGAATAAATTTATATTGTACAAATGTTTCAAAATTTAAATTGATCTCGCTTTTTTAAGTATAATAAAACAATATAATTTATTGATTTTATACCGACGAAAATTACGAGTGTGGCAATACAGGTAAAATGCCACTATTAAATTAAAAAACCTTAAAAAGTTTAGACCAATTTGTGAAGGGAAAAAGTCAATGAAATTAGAAACCCTAGACGTACATGCATTTGCATGATTCCAGTTTTTTTGAATATTACGAATGAATTCGTTCAACGTGGAAATGGTATGTTTAGTACAAAATTATTTACAAATTGTTAATTTATTTTTGTTTTTCTTTTATTGTTTTAATTGTCGAAATAATTTCATGTATTTTTTTATGGATGGATGTATGTAATTGTTTTTCTATTACTGTTCTAAATGTAAAATAAAAATGTGTACAAGTATTTGTAGTATTTTTCGGCGGCATGTGCGTTTTGTTTACTGTTTGTAGTTTTCTTATCGCCACAAATCATCTCGTTTTGTTGCACAAACCAGTTAATAACGCGCATCCGTCAAAAGTAATTTGTACATTTATATTACAGACATACTCGTACATCCATACGTAGTACATGTCAGTGTTAGTGAGATTTTTTACATGTATTGAAGTTTAGCTGTTTTAACTGGCAAAGTAATACCGCCCTCAGCAACCCAGAAAATAAATAAAAAAAACAACAACCACAACTTGAATAAAATCACCCAAAAATTGTCACACAATAAAAAGAAAATGGTCTCACATTACCAGACACATTACCGGAGAAGTCGACCATGATATTGAAACAGTTTGCATGCATATACACAGGGATTTAATAAGTTTAACATTTGACTACAACAAATTACTGTTTATTTCAATTTGTAGTAATTTTTGTGTTTTTTTCTATGGGTTTCTTGTTTTTCAGGGGTACATTAAACTTTTGTTAACCAACGAAATAATGAAATCCATTAACCGCTTGATAATCGTGGGATACACACTCTCATTACATACAGAACAGGTGTATATGTAAATATGTATGCATATTTTTACAGTGGTTTGCCTATATCTGAGTTGAAAGATTTATTTTTGAAATTGTTTTTATATCTTAAGAATATCTTTTTTAAATAGGAGATTTATGCCCCAATTCTGTTAGACGAATTGGGACAAATTTTCTTCTTTTCATATTTGAGTTATTAGTTCTGAATTCTATAAAACAATAATGGTTGTTGTCTAGGATTATGGCACTTAAGATAAAAGTACTTTTTATCTTTTTAATTTATCTAAACAATTTCTTAGAAGATGTATAAAAAATTTGTACTTTTTGAAAAGCCAACTTTACATCAAATATACGAAATGAACAAAAAAAATTAAAATTTTTAGCCCAAGATTATGTTGTTGCAAACTTCACATTGTTAAAAGGTTCAACCACATCCATAAAATTCCCATGTGAAATTTCGAAACTCAAATTATTTCTCAATTTATTCACTATATAGTGAAGTACCGTCTCAACCAACTACCCCTTTATATAGGCGTCTCTGCTATACTCACATTCGTATTTAAGTGTCAATAATTTTTTCCAAAGATTTTAGCAAGAAGGATGATAAACTAAGTGTTCTCTTCTTTTTGGAACAAATGTAGCAGTATGTTCTTGTCTACGTAGATGGACTGGTATTATACTCTCCGAACCTGAATAATTGTGTGAATCAAAACTCTTGACGGATCAATATAATTGGAATCTACCCGCAATATCGTTGTCCGAACAATGTGTATCTCTGAACACTTCTAGTGTCTCACGATCACTAACTTGCTGTGTTTGCAAATAATCTTTGACCGGTTTCAGAGGAACTTTCGACGAGTTGTTTCTCCAGAACCTATGTTTTGCGCTTCTGATCTGATTTTACTTACAGATACATATAACGACTATTCTCCTAAACTTAATCTGAATTATGCTGACCCTCAATACAACAAGGAAAATGAAGATCTATTTTCCTTGTTGTATTGAGGATCTGCATGTTGGTTCAGTCGATTCGTTGAGCCCACTCCAGGGAATAAAAAGGTTTTGCTACCGCGAACTAGTATTTCGCGAATATAATGTAGATTTTGGTTGTGTTTTTAAAAATACCCAGCATGAAAAAGATGCAGTAAAGGGGACTTCCTAAAGGCATTATTTTGCAGAGACAAGGACAGCAATTTTAAACAGCGTATCATTGGGAGCCAAGGCCTTACATACTCGCTTCTGTTACAGCGCTGATAGGAGGCATATTAGATGGTCTTCCGTTGAAGGCCTGTAAGGAGAACTGTCGCGTAATACCTCATAGAATATCTATGTAGAAGCTTCTATTAAAAAACCTAAAAATTAAGGCATAATTGATGGTTTTTAGAAGGAGACTCAAAGCCCTTCAAGAACATCATTTGCGAGAAGGCAGAGTGGAATGAGTATCGGATCTTATAGAATGTGTAAGCAGGTCTTTTAGAAGGCCTACAAAGTGAAGCTCTCGCTTGATGATAGTGACAGGTTCAAACACGATATTAGTTTGAAATGCCGGAGCCAACTGTAGTTATAACCGTATTGAATATATTTTAAACTACTGTGCAATTTACGTCAATATATAAACTTACCATGTCAAAGAGAGAAAGAGAGAGGGTATGTAAATTACTAGAATTAGTACGCTCATACATTTTACTACAAGACACCCACACTAGCAACTGTAATATGTTTGTGTGGTGTATTCAATGTTTCTTATCTTGACAATTTCATCGCAAATTTGGTAGTAACCTTAACTAATTGTAGGTAATTAAATATAATTTGGTATCACTTTCCTTCCAGTCAGTAAATTTGGGAAAAATTTATTATGAGATCACAGCGATAATGGAAAAAAGTTATTTGTCTCTTTACACTCGTATTAGTAATTGTACTTATTAGAGAGAAATGTAGAGAAAATGCTTCTAATTGTGTTCGTTGACTTGTTTTTTACAGTAAACTTGTAGTTTTGTTAATTATTTTTCATTTAATAGGTTAGCAATAATTACATATTAGATATTTGTACTCACTCAGTCGAGCGACTATGCATTAACAGTCTGATTCAGAAACATGACCGGAAAACAATTTTAAAATTTCATATATGAAAAACACTCAAAAAATATTTTAAAACTGAGTGATTTTCATACAAACGTTTATTGTTGTTTTCCAGTTGTGTTTCTGAATCAGGTCCTAAATTAATTTCAATTTAAATAATTTTATTTTAACAATTTAAAATTAATTTCAACAAAAAACTATAATAAATAATACGATATACAAATACAGTAGAATCTCGAAAAGTTAACTTGAATTTCAGCATCCGCTCTAAAAAGTTAGATTTTCTGAGCGGATGATGATACACTTAGAGAAGTTCAATTGTTGATATTGAAGGTGGCTGAAAATGTTGACATTAGCATTGCTGACATTGAAAATTATAATAAGGATCAAATTATGGAAGATAACGATGATTTCAAAGTGTTAGATATGGATAATAATATTTTAGTAATATTTTACTATTTTGTTAATTAATTCAAAAATGAGAGTACCCATAATCGACCTATCTTCATTGAATATTCGTTGACATAAGAGAGCTTAGTTTCCATACATTTGAATTAAATTAAAAATATACACATAAAAATATCAAAATTTACCAAATATTAAAAAAATACATACGTAAAAAATTAAAAGAAAATTTCAAAATTGTATGTTATTATGGGCAACTTCTTAAGTAAACCAGCTTAAGGTTACTTGGGGTTAAGACGTGCCGCAAGCCCTCTAAAGTTTTGAGATGCATTTACAAGGGTAAAAAATGATTTTTTTCAGTTTTTGTAAAAATTTTGCCATTAAAAAATTACTTTTGCAATTTAATTTAAAAGAATAAAAATGTACGTAATTGTCCTTCTAATGAGACATAAAAACAGAAATTGGTCTAAAAATGTTAAAGTTATTAAAAAATTCGCCTGGCCATTACCGTATCTCAGGCCACTAGAACAAGAAATGTAGGAACAAAATTAACATATTTTGATAACTATTAACATAAAAGCTCATTTTTACTTAAAATATATCCATATTTACTTGTATATGAGTTTTTGTCTTCGTAGGATACCGTTAACCTATTCGCAGGTATGTCCAAAAAAATAGAATTTATTTAACGGTAGTTTCAAAACTCCATTTTCAAATTTTTAAAAATTTTGTTAAACAAATTTCAGAATATTTTTATCATCTCATTGGTATTTATTGAGAATATACTTAATAGAAAATAAAAATATGAAAATATTTCTTATAGATTTTCCGTACCTGTGATTTAAATTTTGAAATTTTCGAGAAAAACCAATTATTTGGCCATTTTTTGGCGAATGAGCTCTATTTCCTTACTGTTATAAATTTTAAGTAAAACCTATTCAGAACATTATAGTCCAGATAATTCTAAATATACTCTGAAAGTTTTACTAAAATTCGAAAACTTTAAATCGTGAAGGTCAAAGTTCAAATTTTTCAATATTTGGAATTGTTTTATATATACGGAATACATGTTACCTAAAAATGTTGGCATACACATAAAATTCAATATAAATAACTTTCAGATAGACATAAATCACACAACCTAATTCCATGGTGATCGGTCCATAATTGGTCATTGCTCCCATATAAGCAATCACTCACGAATATAAATTATTGAAATTTTAATAGAAAATGGTTTTGCTCATTTACTTAGTGTAGGGTGTTATATGGTCGGGCTTGAACGCCCATACTTTCTTACTTGTTACTTTTCCAGAATAGATTCCACGGCCTGCCCAAAACAAATTTTAAAATGATTTTGGGAAAAGGAGTTATGTGCACATTTCGGGCAAATGTAATTAAAAATCTAGGATGAACTAATATTTCCAATTTTTTTCTACATAAAGCTAAAAGAGAGTAATAGAATTTTTATTAAACAAACATTTGAATGATATACATAGCAAATTGACGAAAATAAACACTATTTTTGTTCTTCTGAAAAGTTCTTCAAAAACACATAGAGTAACTTCGGGTATTGTGGACTATGCGTCTAATGTGGACCAGTGTCTTTATTCAGAAACTATTGAAGGTATGATAAAACTGATTTGTCGTACATTTTACAATTTGTTTGAAACGATAATTGCACATGTGCTTTCATGAGTAATTGATTAGTTGGCTTTTTATTCTTCTATTGAAATTAATGCGGGTGCTCAACATTTGTTTCGGCCCAAGTAAGAAACAAAATTTGGTACAGTTACTTGGTAGAATTTAAAGTTTGGTTGTTTTATATAGTTAAAGTGGACACGTAGTTTTGCATATATTTGATAAGAATTTAAGCACATTTAGATTATTATGTAAAAATAATTTGTTACCACTGTAACCCAAGTTCGTGTAATGTGGACCACTTAAATTACTTGATTATGTACTACTGGTCCACATTACCCGACAATAACTATGTACTTTGTAAGCCAAATATCTAAGCCAAGAACGCGACTTTTTAGTTTGTATTAATAAAAATATATTGAAATTTAATTTTTTAATCATTCATGATTAGCTGGTTCATGAATTTTATTCATTAAATACTAGTCCACATTACCCCCATATAGTGGTCCACATTACCCTCCAATTTTTTTAATGCTGGTTTTGGGTTCCTTACAATATTTTCACATAAATTTTTTATCCCTTGACGGAAAAAATTTTCAACTGGAAAAACAATTAGAGAATACATTAGCTAATTTATTGCTTCACAACTTTTTTAATATCCATATATATTGCGGCCTAAATTTTGAAAAAACAAAACGGTAGTCCACATTACCCGAAGTTACTCTAGTTGATTTTGTATGCGCAGCAACTATATCGTCCCCTCAATAAAACAATTGTGTATAAGCATATACACTATTATTTTTTTATTGCAGAATCTACATAACTGATTCTATATGTGGTCAAAATTTGGTGAAATTCTACTTCCACAAAGTGGGTCAAAAGATCAATTGAAATATTCTTTTGTTCTAGATGTCTACTAAGACAAAAATTTTAAACTCAATTATATCGAAATGGCAAAAAAATTATACACTATTGTTTTATTAAGGGGACGATATATACTCTCATTCACCACCTGTAGTGATTGAGGTAAGTAAAATTAAGTTCTTATAGTGGCAATTTTGCGGAAGAGCCCAAACGGGACATATTGAAATTAAAAAGACATGACAACAAATTTAATTAAACATGTTAAATTTCAAATACAACCTTTAGTAAATTTGAACGTAATAAAATAATATCACCCGTTGAATATTTAATTAATTAAAACAATTTTGTTTCTATTTAGCTTCATTTTTGGGTCACCAATGCTTATTATCTGTATTTGTTACTATTGATAATAGTTGCGTTCGCGTACTTGATAATTTATATAGGCCTGTCACACATGTTGTTCGGAATGGTTCCAAACATAATTGAAGTTTTTGGTACAGAAATTGATTAAACATTTTAGAAAAACAAAGAATTACATTGAAATATCAGTTCTACTTTGAAAACTGAAAGTGATTTTATTCCGAAAGAAATTTTCGTTTTACTTTTTCTGAAGAAGCGAAATACGGAATTAATTCCACTTTCGATCGGAATTGAATTCTGTGACAGTCCTGATAATAACTTGTACAAATAATAACTGCAAGTTACTGGATTCTGTTCGTTTACTTTTTAAAACCTGTAACGATAGACCTGTAACGATAACGACAGTTCGTTGATAGAAAACTGGATATTTTTATTATTTATTTTAAAAAATATCAAGATAGAAACAAATGATTATATATTTTAAAATGTAAACAAAATAAATGAAACTGAAATTACACAAATTTTATAATAGTTTCAATTAATGTAAACTAATATTAAAGAAACACTTAAATTATATTCATAATTAGATGTTTGTTACAATGTCAACTAAGCGATTTTAAACATGTCGGAGTAATGTCATTTAGATGTTTTGTTAAAAAATTAATTTTATTAATAGGTCTGTTCATTTACTTTCCCAGTAAATACTTGCAACGAGAGAATAAAATCAAAATTTACAAAATTACTCTCTTAAATTCTCTAAAATAGTAAAAAGTAAATGAACACTTTCCCCATAGAATAATATATCCATAGAAGCGTTACTGAGAGGGAAAAAACCTAAGTCTGTTGTCAAAAACCTAAGTCGTGAGAATGTATTAGTACATAGTTTTGAGGTTGTATTGGTGCCTTTTTAATTTTCACCAGACACACAGAGTTCTATAAAAATGTATAAATTTTGATTTATTTAAATTTTGTTCTATTTTCAATACCAAAAATTGAAACTCTGTTCTGTAAATTAAATTCTACCACAATAAAATTAAGTGTCAAAAATTAATAAAAAATATTTTTTTTCATTTGAGCAAAATTAATGTGTTTTGGAAATAAAAGTGTCCTGCATAGTATTCAAAAAAATTGCCAAATATTGTGTAGATGTGCAATAAAGTGGTTCGGTCTGTATTTAGTCGGAAAATCAAAGTTAAAATTTGAAGTATTTTGATGTGTTTAATTCTCTCACAAGTATGTTGAATTCACATATCACTAGTACGTGTGAAGAGAAAATTATTGTTACTCTCAGCTTACTCTCAGTTGCGCCTCTAGTTGTACCCTATGACTTTCCCCGTAACAATTGTTTTATACACACAATTTTCTTATTTTATTCCTTTTTAAATGTATAAATACTCACATTTTCTTTAATTTTATTGAAAATTATTTTGTTTTGACATTTTTTCACCACAAAAATAAAATTGTAAATAAATAAACAATTGGGGGATTCAAACGGTCTCCTATTAGGTGGTATTGTCATAATGTCCTAAAATATTTTTTTCGTTTAAACAAATTTTTGTTGGGTTTCAAACAAAAATGTTATAAACTAATAAGACTTTTTGAACTATGTTTACTGATTTTTCATAAAATATCACTTTTTTTGTTTGCAGCACAACAAAAATTTGTTTAAACTAAAAAAATATTTTAGGACATTATGACAATACGACCTAATAGGAGACCGTTTGAATCCCCCAAATAACACAAAACATATAACATATAAGGTGCTAACTAATACGAGTTCAAAATAGAACTTGTAATAGTTTGCAACGAGAGAACACTCTCTAAAATTTATACGCTCTTGATTTTTTTCTCTACTTGCAAGTTTTTGAGTTAATGAACGCTTTTCCAGTAACAATTGTTACTAACTAATAACAACTTTTAGTTATTGAACATAGCTAATATTATTTTTTTATAATTTATAGTTTAATACATTTTAGTTATTTTGTTTAGTCTGTAAAAACTATAATTAATTGGAAAAAAGCCTCACAAAATTTATTTTTACTCTCTAAATTAAAGTTACTGAATAATTTTTACTGGAAAGTACGCGAACACACCTAATAAATTGTAGAAAGAAATCATAAATTAGTTTAAAATATTTTGCCGGTAGGGACTTTGGAAAATGAATGCGATACAAATCTACAAATTACAAGCACTACACAATAATAATTCTCCACACTAATCCTCTTTTACAAATGTTGATTTATTTAACGTTTTGTTGATTAATTGGAAATGGCTTCAAATGTGTGTGTGTTTTTTCAATTTTGAATTTAAATTTCAAATATTTATAGCTTCTAATGAAACTTTACTAAGAAACCAACAGTCTGCAAGAAGTAGTCTCAGTCTTTTCATATTTCTTTCTTACAAAATATTAATAACAATTTCATGTTAAATTATGAGCATAAAAAAGGTATAAAAATAAAAAAAAAAAACAAAACGAAATTTATTAACTTAATTACGCTTAATTAACTCAAATCGGATTTTTATTGCCACAATCACAAATTGAAATTGGATTTTCAAATTTTCGAAACACATAATCAAATCTAACAAAAAAATACTTGTATTAATTCCAGCCAGACTCTTTTGTTTCAATCATAATTTGGGTTTTAAGCTCTTTAATGGACAAACAGCAGTTGCCAGCGCAACCAGACTAGAGTCTCAGGCTGTATCGTGCTTCTGGTCTCTGTGTTAAATTTATTTTAAAAGATTATGATTTGTGTATGCGTTACAAATTATAAATTATTGTTTGGAATTAATAAAGAAAAAACTACAAAACACTACATATTTAGGTAAATATAATTTAATACCCTACACTAAATATGTGATCTACATGCATAGAGTTTATTAAGTTACTTTTTTACATAGAACTGGCACTTAATCAGTTACGTGATTGTTCTTTTTTTTGACGATAAGGACAGGATTTAGTTCTAAAAAATTATATAACACTTTGATTTGGAGTTGCCATTGGGAAGGGATATTGAACTACCATAATCTAATTGATACCATTTTGGAATTAATTAAACAAATTTGTACATTTAAATTACTGAGTTAATGCAAGACCGCAACAATTCAAGAAAACTGTTTTATTAAATATTGTTATCGGGTACGGTGAATGGGCTTTGGTAAACATGAAATCATTTTTTTATCGTATACGCGGCCACGACCGATTCAAAAGTTATACATATATTTTTTACAAGGGCCGTTAGATAAATCTGAAATTTTTCATCAATATTAGTCAACTTTGGATAGGCCTGAGGTGTTTTTGTTCCCTTAAATTAAATAATTTTTATTTTACACACGTTTACGTTCTGTTTTCTTTCTTTAAGAAACATACACAATATAAATATGAACTCGAAAATGTTGTTATTTCCCTTGAAAAAAAAATCGGGTTCATAATAAGAAAAATATAACTTTTTACAGGGACCAGACAATTATATGAAACTTTTGAATATTTAAAAAAAATCAAACTCTATTTAGGCCAAAAAAATAATATTTTTCAACCTGAATATCTGTTGATATTTCAAGTGCTACATACATATAAATAAATATAAAATTTCATGAAATTCGGATAATAAATGAATAGTTGCTGTTTTTTTTAAATGTTGTTACAAATTTTGAGGCTATTTGGCTTTAGTGTTGATTCGGCTGATTGGCCGGGCTTCACATACGATATCTTACGCATCGGGTTATCGTAATGGATCCATTTTTCATTGCTAGTAATGATTCTGTGCAAAAATGATTTTCTTTTATAGCGTTAAAGCAGAATTCCCGCATATACATAACGCTTTGTTGGTACAAAATTTTACATTTTCGAAGCAAAAATGTAAAACGCTTAAATGCCTTGTAAACTGTGCAATCTGTGCATTTTTACACTCTCGCAAATGAACTGTCAAAAATGTATGGAAATTCATTTTCACAACTCCGATAAGTTTGCGCAACAATTTAGACTCGCAAACTTGAATTGATTGTGCATTTGTTGAATCAGCTGCTTTTGTTTACTTTTATTAATAAGAAATAAAAATCAAATAAAATTTTAATTTTTTGTGCATTAACCAACAGCTAGAATATAAACAAAATATTCCAAAATATGTATACCATCATTTGTTCCAAAGATTTAACTTTCATTCAACAATTTTAGAATTAAAATTTATACAATTTGAAAAAAAGTGTTAAAAGCTTTTGTTGAATTTATTTTTATTTTACATTTTTATCAAATTTAAATTTTCTGTATAAACATGCACAAAATTGAAAAGGTGGGTTCGTGAAACAGGTCGCGCAAACTTGCACATTTGCACAAATGGGAAACTAAAGCGTTTATATGAGTACCCTTATTGTGTTTGCACTAACTAAGTGAGCGTAAACGACATATAAGTTTACTTAAAAATGACATATAAGTTATTAAAGACAAACACCGCTTCCATAAGATACACCATCATATGGATTTACAACACACACACCATGGATTTATAACACATCATTTTTAATGCAGGGAATCCAGCCTCTTGAGCAGTTAGTTCAAGGCCATGTTCCACCTGCTGGCTTTCCGCAAATTAAGTGTCTCGCATCCACGGTGCTGTTTTAGACAGAAACTTACGCGAACGACTGTTCTCTGAGGAACTGTCGATGACCCTCCTGGACTTGTGTTTTGCATTCCTGACCTGCTTTTGTATTTTTTCTGCGACGACTTGTAAGTTGAATAGCCTGATCTTTTAGCCTCGTTGAAGAGTTTGCGACAACTTCGTCTGGAGTTAGCTATTTCTAGCGACCACCATGGATGTATCAAATATCATTTATCAGAGGGGGGTGATGGAAGGAGCTCAGATAGGATTCGTCTCTGTTCTTCCCATTTTGTTTTCCTCCTGTATAAGAGAATTTTATCTTAATTGAAAATTCCAGATTTCTATGATCTGAGAAGGAACAATCACCTGAAAATTTTGATTATATGCGAATGGGTTGTACTGACAAGCGTAATATCAAGAACTTCCTGTCTGTTTGCAACTTCAAAAGTTTTTTTTACGTTTATTTGGCAACAATATGTACATTTGTTTATATATGATTTAATGTATAGAAAAAAATCAAAAAAAGCCTAACATGTTAATTAGAAAAAAAGAAAAGAAAGAATTGTCAAGTACTATAAGAAGCGAAGGTGGAAACTAATTAGACAGCCACCAAAATTTATTTTTCTTTATTGTTTCTAAACCCTTATTGACTACCACTATATAGTGTGGTGACCATCAGCGTCGGCTCCTATGACCACAGGAGTTCGATGCCATTTTGCTGCACACATCATATTCTTGACCATGTTGTTGGTCAAGGTGTCGTAGCTCCCAAATTTCCTGAGAGAAATTGTAGGTGTCATTGATTCCCATGCTCCAGTTACAGTGTCTTCATCGCTATAGTCAGTTAGAAATAGAGATGCCAAACGGGGAATTCCCCGGGATTTTCGGGATTTCCTAAATCCCGAAGCACGAAATTTTTTTATTTTAAATCCCGGGGTTTTCGGGATTTTCCAAATCCCGTTTTTCATAACTGTGCCTTTTTCATTAATTTTGACATTCCAAATGCCCGAATATCACAAAGTGGTGTTCAGCAAAGTTGTTAAGCTTGTTATTATTAATAAATGTAAAAACCCAAATAACAATAACGAAACCAAATTATAATGTAGATTTGCAACTTGCAAAAGAAATAGATAATTTTATTCTGAAGGAACAAGATGAAAATACTTGCAGATTTGTTATAAGTATTTGCAAATGGGTTTGCCAATGTGAAAGATGTTTTTCGGCAGCAGCATATGTCGGAAATAAAATTCTTTCCAGAATGGCAGATGAAACCATAGATGCAATAGTATTCTTAAGAAGCTATTTAAAATAAACACTATTTTTTTGTACTAAGGTATTGTTTTTTACCAGTATGTACATTAGAGTGGGTCAATTTGTATGGATCAAAAAAAATGCACCAAGCGGTTATCAAAATCGTAATCTACGATGAATTCTAAGAATGTTTGCCGAAGAAACCATGGGTCTAAAATCAAAACCGAGCTTCCAATTTCTAACGCGAAAATTTTGCTTTCGTATTTTATATTTTTGTTTAAATATATCTACTAACATTTTATTGAGAATTTTAAGAAACTTGACTATGTTTGGGCTTTTTCGAAATGAAAGAAAGGCAGACAAGATAAATCTTTGCAAATGGAGAAGATTAACAATAAACTTCACCCGAAGATGGTTAAAAAATCTCAAATCTCAAAATGGTTAAAAAATCTCACAGTGGGGGAAATGAAAAAAATGAGCAAACCGTCT
The DNA here is from genome assembly GCF_958450345.1 of Calliphora vicina. Classification (NCBI taxonomy): domain Eukaryota; kingdom Metazoa; phylum Arthropoda; class Insecta; order Diptera; family Calliphoridae; genus Calliphora; species Calliphora vicina. The sequence continues at coordinate 68,509,124 of NC_088781.1, read as the reverse complement.
TCCATTTGTGGGTCGGTAAGTCAGGATTCCCGCTCGGAATGTACGCTTGAACCTCCTCAGGATCATGCGGTTCTGCCGAAATAATCGTGATTGATCTCATTCTGCGAGGTATTTAACTTACTGGAATCACAACCAATCTCGCACTTCCGCTAGGGACGCAATAGCTAGATTTAGCATTAGGGATGAGCTCTTACTTTTTCACGCAGTTAGATGTGACCTTGGTACCAGCTTGTATCATCATTTTGCGGGGATGGGCCGGGATTCTATTTCAGAATCTTCCAGGGAGATGGCGCTCCTATCGATATTGGCTCTTATCAGTGTGTTGCGAGTAACCTTACTTATGGCCTATTAACCACGGTGGCATGAATAACACCTCATTTTTTGAAATTTTACGGAAAGAAGATCTTATTGAACTCATTGCAGAGCTATCGCCTACTAATGTTCCTGCAAGATCTTTGCATTCGTCCTTATTTCTATTATAACTCCTTATACAATTCTTCTTTGTTCTGGTGGTTGTGCTCAACATAATTCAAATAAGCATTTATCATCTGGGAGCACTCTTACCCTTGCCATCAAAGTTTCATTCCGGCACTCATATTTAATTGTACTATTGTATACTGACTTTTTGAGATATAAGTATCATGCGTTGTTCTGAATCCAGTTATAATTTAAAAATTATTTTTTTTATTTATAACTTTATTTGTACTGCAAAATTATCACGATGTTAACGCTGCAAAATTATCACTTCAACTTCAATAAAAATGGATGTGCCTAGAGTTGTCAAACCGACAAAATCGAATATTTTTTTTAAAATTTATTTTAAGATTTTATATATTCTTTTAATAATTATCTATTCCCCTTTTTAATTTTAAACAAATTTTAATAGAAAAATGTTATATTTAAATTAACAAACCAATGTTAGCAAACTTCAACAGATAGAAGTCAGAAAACATATCAAGCAAAAAATAATCCGATGGCGTTTTAACGTCAACTGTAACAAATTCGAATTGTTGTACAGTATGCAGTAACACGTTTTAATTGACTTTTTGGTCAGAACTAAATGAAAGTTCATCAAGCACTGATTTAGAATATATTGAAAGTGACTTGAAAAATTTAGAAGCTCAGCTTAGTTTAACATTAAAAGAAGTTCAAAATCTACACAAAAGAACTAATATTGCAACAACGAGCGACATAAAACAAGATTTTAATTATTTGGACAAATTTTGAAAAATATCCAATTAAATCTTTTTTACAATGCAATTTCAGTCATTAATAAACAATGCAATTTAGTCTTTAATAAAAAATAATTTAAGGAAAAACATACAATTAACTATTATTATTATATAAAATATCTATTAATATACATCCTTTCTTTTGACTGAACAATTTTTTAATTTGTTTTAATAAAAAAAATAATTTAATTGAGGTATAAATTCTTAAATCTACAAAAAAGACTAAAAACCGGTTATTCGAACCGGTTTTTGATAGAAAAAACCGGTTATTCGAACCGATTGATAGAAAAAACCGAAAACCGGTTTTTAAAAATTAAGCTTTTTCGAATTATTCGAAAACAGGATTTTAGAATATGTCGAATATTTGACAACTCTAGATGTGCAACGCCCACTAATCCAATCCCAAAATTTTCAGCGGAACTATGAATGTACAAAGTTGAAGAATATTGCAATTACAAAATATTTAGAAATAACTAATTACTTTATATGGGAGGGACTCACCTCCTCTACCGATCCCTCAAATTTTTGGTTAAACCTCATCCAGTGATATGAAATTGAATCGTATAAAATTTGTAGACTGGTACAATGATAAATTAACATTGATTACTAAATATGTGCAAAGATTATGTAAACATAAAAAATTAAAAAATGTATATTTTTATGTATACTGGTATTTATCACAAAAAATGTTTCCTTGTTTACAGAAATTTAAAAATATGAGAAAAGTAACACGAACCACACATGATGAACAGAGGTTATTAATCGCACAGAGAAATGAATGAGGAACGAAATAAAAGATCAACTTGCTTTTTATCAATTTTATGATTTAATGAAAGAGCAGACATCAGTGACTCTGAATTAACACAGTCGGATAAAACCATTAAAATATGTATGTCTGTAGTATGTATATTAACTGCACACAATTTACGACTATGAGATAGAAGTTCAAGATGACAAAACAAACAAAACTAAAAACAACAATATAATGAGTCATGATTAAAAGCATTTATTCTCTAGATCAATCATCATCATACACATACATACGAATATGTATACATAGATACTATATACATATTTACATGACACTCCGAATAATAAATGGACACCTTGGTTTTATACATCTTTGGTTGCATTTATTAAATAATCAACCTTCATGTAGAATCGTGACGTATTAATACAAAGTTCTGATGACATTTTCAAAAGGGAACATATAATAATCATCATATACATATGTATGTATGTATTTAATTTCAAAACGTGTATGAGCAAGTAACGAGTACACTTTCAATAAATAAATTAATAAGCACTAATATTTATTATTATTTTTTTCGAATTTAATTTAAAAACACTTCAGCCATTAGATAATGAGTGTCATTTATCAGATCAGCGATTACATTTAAACAAATATTTTTCCTTTATTAATGACAGTCATACAAACAAATGTGATTAATAAGCTCGTACTGATATTATTTAACTAACCACTGGTAAATAAATGTATTTATGTATGTATGTATGTAAGTATGTTAGTCCAATCTAACAATTTTAACCCGTGTCGCATCGAAAGGGACATATTGGGGTGGAAAAAAACATATTCGACTAGAAATCGGACCTTAACCGTTCCAAAATTATTAAAACTTGGAAACCAGGTTCAAATTATACAAAATTTAAAATTGCTCAAACTCAAATAGAAACACTCATAGATGTACTATCTAAATGCGACCTAATGCGTCGGTGAAAAATAAATGCGTAAACCCTGGAACTGGATTTCCTTGTTTCCCCCGTTGACATTTCTTTGACGATTGATTCCAAGTATAATATCTTGGCATTCGACATAAATCGAAAAAAGTGGGCCTAGAATGGCCGTGGTAATTTTTCTTTCTGTAAAAAGCTAAGTTGGACTATGACGAACATTTCAACAAAATTTTCCAAATCGGTCCTGCCGTTCTCTACTGCTGCAATTACCGACATTTGAGTTTTATTTATATAGATTTAAAATTCGCTCGAGGACTTAAAAAAGGTACAGAAAACAATTTCAGAATGTTATGACTCAAATTATGCGCTTAAAAGCAGTGTCTGATTGAAATGTATGACAAGTTTACTATAGCACAGTTTAAATGAAGTTAATATAAGTAAACCCTTTTATGCATTACTTATGTGAAAATTAGCCAATTTTGTTTAAGGTCTTCTTAGTACCAAGTGTATACAATGGTTAAACATGATAAAACAAAAACCCTAATTATATAGAACTGTGTTCATACATAAGAATTCAGAAGTCTTATAGTGAAGGGCTATAAATAAAAGATCGACAAAATGCGCTATTGCATAACATATAGTTGTAAATCCTGTGATGTATGTATGTATGTAGTTCATGTTCATATGTATAGAGTGATTAAAATTAGTACATAGTAAATATTAGTTTTTAAATATAACTCTAACGTATTATCATTCATTTAATGTTTAATCATGAAATTTCCATTAACAATTTTTTACCAAACAATCAGAGTATAATATCACTGTATTTAATTTCATTTATTTTATCAATTAAACGATCGATTGGGAAATTACCAAATACAACAAATTTATTTATTTTATAAGTAAAAGAAACACAAATTATTAGTACAAATATTAATCTTTTTCATGTATGGATACGAGTAAACTACATACATACATACAGTGTATCACTTAAGTGAGTATGCAGCATAAAAATAGTTAAACATTTAAATTTTTGAGTAAAAATATGCAAAAATATTAATGTTTTCTTACACTAACAATAATATGTAGTATTGACTTACAGAAAAACATAAACATATCCAAAAAAAATTATCCCGTTATCATATCCCGTTATGATTTCTTAAAATGTAGAAAAAATCACATTACAAAAGTAAGTATGCACTTATTAAAGTTTTGACTCCCTCTTAAGCTGAACGCATTTTAATCGCGAAAAAAAGTGACTAATTGTTTTTATAAATTTTATTCAGTGCCGAAATTGTTTTTTTATTGGAAATTTTTCTAAATTCTAATTATGGCCCCTCATGGAAAGGAACTTTCACAAGATTTAAAAGATGTTATTGTTAAATTACATAAAGAGAAGAAAAGTCAGCGTGAAATTGCAAAACTTGTCAATAAGAGCAGTTCCACAATACAAGAAATTATAGAAAAATATAATAAGAAGGGAAATACTAATAACATGACTCGTACTGGGCGTCCAAACATCTTTACTGACAGGGAGAAACGAATCATAACGAGAAAAATAGAAGTGAATCCTAAGATGAGCGCTCCAAAAATAATGGCAGAAATAGAAAAAGAGACTGGAAAAACATGTAACCCACAAACCATTCGTCGGGTGCTGTATTCTGCTGGTTACCATGGCCGTAACATCCGCAAAAAGCCATTTGTAAACAGCACCAATAGAAGAAAACGGTTGGACTTCGTAGAGGAGTATGAAAATAAACATGAAAATTTCTGGAAATCAGTTATTTTTTCCGATGAAAGTAAGTATAATATTTTTGGCTCAGATGGAAGTCAAAAAGTGTGGAGAAAAGTGAACACTGAGCTCGATCCAAAAAATATGGCTGCCACAGTAAAACATGGTGGTGGATCTGTTATGGTATGGGGATGTATTGCAGCATCAGGTGTTGGAAATCTTGTGATTATCGAAGAAGTAATGGATAAGATGGTTTATTTGAACATTTTAAAAAATAATTTACATCAAAGTGCAGCTAAATTGGGACTAACAGGATCATTTGTATTCCAACAGGACAATGATCCTAAACATACAGCCCATATTGTTAGAGAATGGCTTTTGTATAACACACCAAAACAATTAAAAACTCCGCCCCAGTCACCTGACCTTAACCCAATAGAACATCTGTGGGATTATCTCGAAAAAAAAATCAGAAGTCATATCATTACAAGCAGAGATACCCTAAAAGCTGCACTAATTGAGGAGTGGAATAAAATTCCACCTTCCGTTACCCAAAATCTTATCGCATCTATGCCATCAAGATTGAAATCAGTCAAAAGGGCCAAGGGCTATCCAACAAAATATTAAATATAAGTCTGACTTGAGAAATCGAAACACAGTGCAGATTTTTGTGAAGTGCATACTTACTTTTGTGACCTGAATTCTAAACATTTTATTTATTATGTTGTTATTAACCAGTAATGAATTAGAAATATTTTTACTTTTTATTATTTTTCTTAAGATCTCATATAAAATAAATGAAAAAATATAGTTTTATGTTTTTATTTCAGCTTAGAAAGCTTTATTTTACTCATTTCAATTATTTATATTGTTGCATACTCACTTTAGTGATACACTGTAGTTATATTTAAAAGTGACGATTTTAATTTGATGTGATGTCAACATATGACACGATAATAATCATTTTTAATTAATTTTAGAGAAAATAATAATAATTTTAATTAATTTCATGACGTTAACATTATTAAGAAACTTATCGGCAATATTTATTATTACACAGAGAAAACAGATTCATAGTCACAACCGAATTTGGCGCCAATCGAATTTTGTCGGTTGCATGTACTATCGATTGAATTCGATTGCAGTGACTGAATTTACGATACACACAACTGTTTTAAAAATGAATTCGGTGAGGAGCACCGATACTATTAGTTGGAGCAATTAAATACAATTTTTGGTGGTTTTTCTCTTATTATATTCAAAATAATTTATTGTTCTTTTAATTTTACAATATTTAAAATATATGTACATATATATATATAATCAAAACTGATTGAACAAAATACTGTTGAATGAAGACAAAAATGTTTTTCTTATGTAGAAGTTATATATTTTAAATCCGATGTAACTCTCGTATCTGAATTTTGGTGGTTTGCTTCATTGTTTTTGGTTTGACGTAAAAAAATGGAGACATTTCATCCGTCTTGTCATTGCACATCTCATCAAGGTTAAATCGAATCAAAAATTACTGGCAGGAGCATAGCAACGATTTATTAATAACAAATTGAAGTATTCGGTTGGTCATAAGCATGTTGGTTCTAATAGTGGATGCAGAAGCAGATACAATTAATTAATTGTTGTAAGGATGCCTATAATTGTAATAAAAAACTGTCGTTAGTGCATCAACAAATCTTTATCTAATATGTACTTACATCCAAAACAAACATATTTACACAAAATTTGTAGATATAGATATATTTATGAATTTATAGTCCACAGAAAAGCGTAACTTGCAATTTTATAGTCATTATCCAAAATATATTTTGTATAATCCGTATATGTTCCTTCAAATATTTTATATTTTATTACATTAAAATTTTTTAAAGGAAAATGTCAAAAAATCTAAAATTGCTATTGATAGAGAACACCGAATTGAAATTATTATAACTGAAAACTTTAAATAAAATTTAGTAAAGACACAAACCAAATTCAATTAACCAGTTTTACGGTTGTTGGCACCGCAATTCGATTGTGATTGTGGTTTTACAATTCTATCTATAAGAAATCTATTAGGAATATAGAATATCTATAATTGCAATATTATTTCTGTCTTACTTATTAAATATTTATAATCAGGACTGAATTCCAATCGATTTGTTTTCTGTGTGTAGTACATTTTTAACTTTATCAACATAAAATGTGGAAAAAAAAACTTCATTATAAGTAATCGATCGACAAGCAAGAAATTAAATTCGGTCAAATATGTCCGACTTGTTAGATATGTTAAAATTTAGATGATTCAAATAAAAAGTATTTTGGCGCAATTTGTAATTAGCTCTTAATTAGTTCTTAATAAGTTTATCATACGTTAAAAATAGCTAAATTTTCCAAAAGTTAACATAATTTTATTTTACTTTGTGCGCAATCAGTAGTACCAACATATGAAATCCATATCCATTTAAATATATAATGCCATGTTTCCACGGCAGTCTGAATTACTTAATTCGCGTTTTGAATTACGATTGCGAATCAACCTGTTTACACGACAACATTCGTAATTCAGTTTGTCATTTATTTAATTCTTCTTCTTGTTTTTTTTCTTCTGTTTACATGTTTTGTTTTTTTTTGTTTATTTTGTTTGCTTGGTGCGAATTTTAAATTTGTAATTTGGCAATGGATAAAAAAGGTAAGTAAAAACATTAAATTGTAGCATTATTAATTAAACAAATATAATTTAATTATTATTTTCATAATTAGAAAAAAGAAAAAGTGCAAGCAAGTGGGACCAGGGCAACGAACGGGCTTTATTAGAGGTGTGGGCTGAAAGAATGGCAGAGCTGCTACTTCTACAAATGAATTTAACTTTAATCAGACTTTTTATTTCTTTTTTTTTATTTAATACAAAAAGCTTTTTTTTTATTTTGTTTTGTTTTGACATTTTTGTTTGGACAGCTGATTTTGATACATAAATAATCGATAAAAATTAGAGATGACAGTCATTCGTTCGTAATTCATAAGGTAATTCAAACTGAATTAAGTACGAACAAGGTAATTCGCACTTGAAATTTTGTATGGCGAATCATGTAATTCAGTTCGTAATTGGGGGTTGAATGACAAATGAGAGCTTGAATGACGAATAATGCCGTCGTGTGAACATGGTATAAATGTGTTTGTTTGTTTGTTTGTTGGTTTGTTTATTTGTTCTGCAATCACGCCTAAACGGTAGAATCGATTTTATTGAAATTTGTACGTAGATAGAACGTAGATGTAACCTTACTTGGAAGCGTCAATATTTGCACCAGAAAGTGATAAACAAGGAGAAAACCGATAAAATTGGTACCTTAAATTCTTAATCAATTAAGACTAAACGGCTGAACAGACTTGATTTGAATTTGTAACATAGATCCTTACTTGGAAGCATCAATAGGCTATATCTTTTTTCATAACTTGGACCACAAAAAACCGGAAAAATTATTACCTTCAGTTTTTAAACATTGAAAATTTGTTTTAAAAGGAAAACATTTTGAATTTTGCTCAGTATAGTCACAAAAATATATATTTAGTAAGTACCTTTTCAAAAGTCTACCTTCAAGGGGGTAAAATTATTAATTTTGTGTTTATCCATTTTATAGGATACTAAACCACTGTATATTCCTCTATATTTGGCACCTCCCATACAATATAATTAGTTATTATGGATTATCTGGTGAACTATCATTGTGAAAGCAGCAAAACTTCTCGGGATTTACTTCGGTACCATTGTGCGATGCTTGCTTGAAAATACCAAGTAAATTGTTATTTTCAAATATCTGCAGAACTATAATTGTGACATAATTCATCGAAAATGGGACGGGTCGGAACAGGGGATGCGACACCTCCTATTCAAGCTCCTAACCAAGAATTAGCTGAAATAATTGAAATTCTGAAAAATAAAATTTTTGATGAATTATTAAAAATTAAAGAATTAGAATCTTTATAAAAATAGAACAACAACTAAAAGTAGTTTTGAACAAGAGATATGTTCCTCCCATTCAAGATAATATTCATTATCGAATGTTTTAGGAACTTCTGTGTATAGAGTTTTCATACTTCGTTTAAATTGCGTTGTTGTTTCCAGTACCCGTTGTTTGTTAATGAATATCTGGCAGAGATCGAAAATAACTCGTCCATATACCAAAAACCCCAAATTGTGATTAATATTTTTGTGATAAAAATAAATCACTGAAAATAACAGTTATAAAATGATTTTTATTTAAATGATTTTGTATGACCTTTATTTGTTTTTGTTGTTTTTTAATGGTTTGGTGTGAGATAAACAATTCATTTGTTCATTTTCTTAATAACTGTTACTTTATCTTTTATTAATATACAATAACATATTATTAGTAATTTTTAACAAATTATGGAAATAATATGATAAGTATAAAGTAATGAAGTCTGAGTAACAGAAATGATAATTTTTTTTAATTGTTATTAATCTTTTGATAAATTTAATATATTTAAGCGTTGATTTGCATCAAATGCATTTTTGAGATTTATTTTTCATGTTCGCAAATAAAAGTCAGAAGCTGACCTTTACGAAAAAAATAAATAATAAATCACTCATCCAGATTATTTGTGTTTGTTTCATTTCTGTTTCTCTCAACCCCAAACTTAAAATGTTCTCGAATAAATCACTCTCTCAGTGATATATCACAAAAAAATATTTTTAAATGGCTGCGAATGAGAATTTACCATTGAAATGAAAGTGAAATCGTTATTTTCGGTCTCTGATATCTGGACATCTGTAATAGTGTGATTCCCAGTAATTTGCATGTGTTATTTTGGTTATGTAAGAAGTTTGACTAACAATAGGCTGGATCGAAACTTGCCCACTGTAAAAACATATGATATTATAGCGGAGCGAAAGGCTTAAGAAAACTATCAAGATTTTTTAAAATCTCTGGATATTTTTATACTTATAATTCAGTATAAAAATATTCGGTATAAATTATATTCATTTATTTTTTTTTAAATCTTTTCACATTTATTAATTTACTACGATAAGGGTAGCGAAGCGCACCGGCTTAAGCTAGTAAATGTAGAGATTATATTTATATTATTTTAAAATAAAATACAATATTCTGGTTTTATTTCAAAATTACAAAATTTTATTGTTTGTTGTAGAATATTGAAAATTATAATGAAAATTATTGAAAACTAATATGATTAATAAAATTAATTAAGAAAATGAAAACTTAATATTTTTTGATATATAAAAACACAAAGTATTTTTATTCACCTACAACTACTCCCCCTCCAAAAAATTTATTCCCAATAAATTAAAAGAAACTCTCTTTGTTGTTGATTTAGTATTACTGGAATGTATGTTTGAATTAATGTAAGTGTTTTCAGTTAATGCTGGTTTCAATCGATCGATAGGTATAACTACTGACTTGTTATTTATATCAATTTTGAAATATTTCTTGTTCTTTTCAATTACTCTATAAGGACCCTCATATGGTTGTTGCAAAGATCTCTTATGAATTACACGCACAAATACATATTTGCAGTCTTTTAGGTCTTTTGGTACATGAATACCTGTATTTGAATTGTTGTGATGATTTAAATTAGATCTTACGTTTTTGAAATGGGTTTTTAATTTATATAAAATGTCAGATGCATCAAAATCTCCTGTAGGTGTTAATATTTCTCCAGGTAAACGTAAACTTTGACCATAAACCATTTCTGCAGGAGTAGCTTGTAGATCTTCTTTAAATACTGAACGAATACCTAGTAAAGCAATCGGAAGCTCGTCATACCAAGTTGCTGATTTACCTTTAGCCATTAATGTTGCTTTAAGCTGTCTATGAAATCGTTCAACCATGCCATTAGATTGAGGGTGATATGGAGAAGTTGTTATTTTAAAACATCCTAACATTTGTGTTAGTTCTGAAAACATTTTAGAGGTAAATTGTCCACCTTGGTCGGTTGTTATTTTCAAAGGAACACCGAACCGAGAAATATAATTTCTTATTATTGTATCAATTATATTAGATGTTGTGATGTCTTTTAGTGGGTATGCTTCTGGCCAACGAGAATGTCGGTCAATTATTGTTAATATGTAACGATGTTCCCGGGATATAGGTAAAGGTCCAACAATATCTAAATGTATATGTTCGAATCTTCCTTTAGGTATCTCAATTTTGACCACTGGTGATTTAGTGTGTCTAATTATTTTTGATTTTTGACAGTTAAGACATTCTTTTGACCAGACGTTAAGTTCCTTTTTCATATTTGGCCAAAAATAGCGTTCTGTTATTAATTTGCGTGTAGCTCTGATACCTGGATGTGAAATATTATGTAATTTTTCAAATACAATTTTTCGCAAATTAAATGGAACGTAAGGTCTAGGTGTACTTAATGTACATTCAAACCAAATATCTAAGTTTAGGACTGGAATTTTTAAGAATTTTAGATTAAGATGTTTGTTTTTATCAGCAAGAAGTTCTAAAAGATCTTTATCTTTCTGTTGTTCATCAAATAAATTTTTAAGATTAATATCGGAATATTTGTATGCTTCGATTTCAAATGTTCTAGATAAGGTATCAGCTACAACATTAGCTTCACCGCTTATATGTCGAATATCACTTGTAAATTGGGAAATATATTCTAAGTGCCTAGTCTGTCTTGGACTTCTTTCGGTTTTTGATTCCAAAGCAAAAACCAAAGGTTTATGATCTGTATACACAACAAATGATCTGCCTTCTAACAAATACCTAAAATGTTTAATATTTAAATATATTGCTAACAATTCGCGATCAAATGTACTATATTTAGATTCGGAAGAGGTTAATTTTTTAGAGAAAAATGCTAATGGTTCCGAAATACCATTATAACATTGTTGTAAAACGCCCCCAATGGCCACATTTGAAGCATCTACCGTTAAGGTCAATTTTGCTTCATTATTGAAATGATTCAATAAAACACGTGATGCAAATGATTCCTTGATACGGTCAAATGAATTGAGGGCTTCCTTAGTCCATTCTAAAATCTTACATTTCTTTTTTAATGCATTGGTAATTATAGCATGAATGGGGTTAGTAAATTCGGCTAACTTAGGAATATACTTGTGGTAATAATTTACCATTCCTACAAATTTCTGAATTTGTTTAACAGTTTTCGGGTGTTCAAAGTTTCGAATTGCTAATATTTTTTCTTCAGAAGGTTTAATGCCAATATTCGATATATTATGACCTAGGAAGTCTATATTTGAAACACCAAATGTACATTTGCCTGGTTTAATATTTAACCCATATTCATCTAATCGTTCAAAAACTTTCTCTAAGTGATATAAATGTTCCTCATCATTTTCGCTATATATAAGTATATCATCGATATACACAAATACGAAATCGAAACCAGTAAATACTTCGTTTTATTTCTTCACGTGTAAAATGCAGGATCGCCAAAATTTGTAGAGATTATATTTATATTATTTTAAAATAAAATACAATATTCTGGTTTTATTTCAAAATTACAAAATTTTATTGTTTGTTGTAGAATATTGAAAATTATAATGAAAATTATTGAAAACTAATATGATTAATAAAATTAATTAAGAAAATGAAAACTTAATATTTTTTGATATATAAAAACACAAAGTATTTTTATTCACCTACAGTAAATACACTAGTTTACAAGGTTTTTGCTCATGAATTGAAACATATGGGGATTTGTGTATTTAGGTCTTCTAACTTCGGAAAAAATATTTAAAAAATCCTGGACGTCAAACTTTTGAGATATTTATTAAAAACGAAACATATAAAAATTTACATTAAATTAGGACAAAAAAAATAAAAGTGAAGTGTTTTAATCATCTTTTTATAATTATTTTCATTTGTCTCCCTCACGACACTCCAACAGTAGTCTCCTAGCATATTCTGATCCCAAAAACCTTGATAATTCCTCTCGAAAAACTTCAAATCTTGATGGAAACGCTCTCCATGTTCGTCACTCATGTGTCCGAGGTTTTCCGGGAAAAAATCCACATGAGAATGTAAAAAGTGAATTTTGAGGGACATATTTACACCCATCAGTTCAAAATTATGTAATAAATTTGCAACAATATCTTTGTAATTTTGACTTTTCCCCAAAAATTCTTGAACAACACGTTTAAAAGAATTCCATGCTGCTTTTTCAACATCGGTTAATAGACACTAAAATTTGGTATCACCCAAAATTTTTCTTATTTGAGGACCCAAAATATCCCTTCTTTTAGTTTAGCCTCAGAAAGACTCGGGAACACGCTGCATAAATATTGAAATGCTGGTTTTGTCTTATCTAAAGCTTTTACGAAATTTTTCATTAAACCTAATTTAATGTGGAGTGGCGGCAAAACTATTTTTTGTGGGTCAACCAAACTGACATTTTTAACGTTCATTTTAGTGATCTTGTCTTGCTCTTGAGTCCCACTCACATAAAAAACAACAGTGCTTGGTGTATCCGCTTTGTAAACCTATGCCTATTACTTTTAAATCACCACATATGTACCACTTGTGGTCATTATATTTAATTAGTTCAGTTAATTTACTCATTACTTCATAGGTTTCCTTGCAATTTACTGCATGTCCTATTGGAATGGACGGTTTTGTATTTCCATTGTGCAATAGGACAGCTTTAAGACTTGCTTTCGAAGAATCGATAAAAAGACGCCATTCTTCAGGGTTATATGGTTGTTTCATTTCGGCAAATAGTCCATTAACATCATGACAGTAACAAATATTATTTTCTTTAATAAAAAATTTTGCATAAAGATCACTTCTAGAACGATAAATGCATACTTTTGTGTTTGTACTAAGCAACTTCCACTGTTGTAGCCTGGAAGCAAGCAATTCTGCTTTTGATTTGGACAACTGTAAATCTCGTATAAGATCATTTAATTCGGGTTGATTTATTATGTGTGGAATGTTGTCATTGTGGATAATGTAATCAGAACTGGAGTGCTCGCTTTCACTATTATGGGGAATGTAGATCGAATCATCCAAAAGGAATTGGTTTTCGTCGCTTTTGTCTGGTGGTTTAGGAACTGGTAAATCTTCAGAATGGGGTATTGGTTTCGTCACTGATGAAACATTGGCATATTTTATTTTGTATTTGGAATTGAAATCAAAAGTTTTTGTTAAGCAAAATTAACAATCCTTTCTGTGGTTAGTTGGTTCTCTCCACATCATTGGTCTGCCAAATTTCAATGACCTTTTTTTACCTGAATACCAGGAACTGAGTGTCAGCCTACAATTTGTGCAAATCGAATGAGGGACCCACTTTTTATCCTGATTTGACACGGGGAATCCAAAATAATGTAAATAAGCATTTTGCAGTGCTTGTGTTATAGGAAAACCTCGATTTGACTGAATAATTTTTCCGCAAATAAAACAAAAATGGTCTGGGTTTATTTTACACTTTCTAGAAGACATTTTAAAATAGTTTTTACTTTAGAGTTTTGTATTTAATGGCGATTTATTAACGTTTATCTACAGGAAAGATGTACTTTTAAACAGTATTTATTTTTTCCCGTTAATTTTTTTTTTGGAATTTGTCAAAAAAATACAACTCTGAAAGTATCTAGTAGCTTCGCCAGAGTGTTGAGTACCCAAAAACGATGTAAATACTTAATTACCACAATTCAGTACACTACAGTATGCATTAGTAGTACTCAGGGCAGGTGAAAAATAAAAACCCATATATCTCAAAATTTTGACGTATAGGTGGAAAACAAAAAATGGTCAATTAACTAGCGTCCCTAGATCTTCTCAAAAATATATGTTTCATTCCATGAGCAAACAAAAATGTTTGATTTGTAAACTAGTGATATCTAATACATACGATTAAATGCTTGCTGAATCTCAGTACTCTTATATTACTAGAATCTTCAATATCTTACAGGTTTTTTAGGGTAAAGTACAGTGATTATGTGACAAGGCACTACGAAGACAAAGTTTTTAGTTATAAAATTATTTGTTAATTATAAGAAACATGTTTTTATTATTATTGTAAGGTTTAGGAAGTAAATTAATATTCAATCAATCAATATTAAAAAATAAACATACATACATATGTATGTATTTAAAAATAAAATATGTAATTCTTCTGATCATAAAAAGCAATATTTCGAAAGAAGGGTTTTGATACCTGAATTGTAGCCAAGCGATCTGAATTCACATCTCAGTAGAGGCACTAAAATGATTATTTAAAAAATTTAAATAAAAAAAATATTACGAAAAAAGTACGACTACTCGATTTTGGCCATTTTTATCCCATTCCAAAAAAATACGTTCATTATTTTTGTGTGATTATAAATTCCGTAAAAAGCTAACGGTAACGCTAATCTTATATATAAATAGGCCACATGTTTTTTTGAGGTATACTATTAAGTATGTTATTGTCCACCAATATTGATGAAACATATATGGTTTGAAAGGTTTTTTTCTCTAGATGTGCACATAAAAGTGGTAAAAAGCATTTTAAAAGTGGTCGAATTTCGGCCAACAGCCGATCCTAGTATGAATTATTTTGGTAACGGTGACTTAGCGGTAACCGTTATTTGCTGTTATTTCGTTAACGGCATTTTAATGATAACGATAATTTTATCAATGAATAATAAGTTGACAAAGTTGTTATTCTATTATAATTTAAATTCTGAAGACTTTAAATAATATTTTTATAATTTCGGATTATTTGTAGAATATCGGTAAGGGTATTATGATTATAATGGTAAATTTTAGCGGTAACGTTAATTGCAGTTATTTCGGTAACGGTAACTTATCGGTAAAAGTAGCCGTCATTGATTTCAATTGGAATAAATATAATAAAATAACAAAAAATTATATAATTTTTATCGCTTAAAAATTCGAATATTTAAAAATATTAAAATTTTATTTTTTAAAATATACAATTAATTTGGTTACAAAGAAAACATTACAATGTTTTTCCAGCTTTCATCAATCACAATATTTTTGTCTTCAACAGACAGACAAACCGACGGAAATAGCTAGATGGTCTTTACGTTTCATAAGAGCCATAAAAATATACCGATATGTAAGTTATGGGTCGAAGTGAGAAATATCCATATTTATGCAAGGTTCGCGACCAATAAGTTATTGGCAATAATATATTTTTATACCCTTCAGCTTCGTGAGAAGGGTATATATAAGTTTGTCATTCCGTTTGTAATTTCTACATTTTTCATTTCCGACCCTATAAAGTATATATATTCTGGATCCTTATAGATAGCGGAGTCGATTAAGCCATGTCCGTCTGTCTGTCTGTCTGTCTGTCTGTCTGTCTGTCTGTCTGTCTGTCTGTCCGTCTGTCTGTCTGTTGAAATCAATTTTCTGAAGGCCCCAGATATCTCCGGGATCCAAATCTTCAACAATTCTGTCAGACATACTTTCGAGAATTTTGCTATTTAAAATCAGCAAAATCCGTCCATAAATAACGGAGATATGAGCAAAAATCCGAGACAACCTCTGAAAAACACAATGTATTGCATGCTTTGACAAAAAAACAACAAAACGTATGCTTGGGTGTGCAAGCTTTGTGTATTTGGTTTTTTTTTTTTGTTTTTTGTTTCTTTTGGCGTTGTTGTTGTTTTTTATACAACTAAACCAAGGCGAATTTATACAAGGTGCTATCAGTTCTACAAATACAACAATTGGTCTTAACAAATGTCAAAAAACAAAAATGAAAAAATAAACAAATATGTATTAAAACTTAATGTAGTGTAGATAATTGTACAGTGAGGGCTTTACTTATTTATGTAAAAAATAAATATTTTGTTAATACGATTAGAATATGTAGATATTTAAATATAAAAACAAGCTTTGACAACTGTTAAAACCAAAAAGCGAAAAAAAAAATTATCAGCTGTTTGACTGACTCCACCTTGTATAAATTCGCCTTGAACTAAACGTTTGTTTGGTTGTGTGTTGGTTTTTTTGACAAAAAAGCAACAAAACGTATGTTTTTGGATGTGCATGCTTTGCGTATTTTGTTTTTTTTTGTGTTTTGTTTCTTTTGGCGTTGTTGTTGTTTTTTATACAACTAAACGTTTGTTTGGTTGTGTGTTGGTTTTTTTGACAAAAAATCAACAAATCGTATGTTTGAATGTGCATGCTTTGCGTATTTTGTTTCTTTTGGCGTTGTTGTTGTTTTTATACAATTAAACGTATGTTTGGATGTGTGTTGGTTTCATTGCCTTGCGTATTTTGTTTTTTCTTTTGGTGTTTTGTTTCGTTTGGCGTTGTTGTTGTTTTTTGTGTTCTTGATAAATTTAGGATGCTGTACGCTGAAAGTGGGCAATGTACATACATATACAGTGAGTGTCACTCAAAATCGTACAACATATTTTTTTTAAAATATTATGAAATTATACAGGCAATAATAGGTGATTATATAAAAAATTAAAAGTAATTTTATTAATTGGAACAAAAAATATGTAGGTATTTCAACAAAAAAGTTAACAAAACCTCAATTCGTTAAAAAAATATTGATGAAAATTAAAGAACATCACAAAATTCATATTTCACTTAAATTCGTACAATTATATTAAATTATAATTAAAACTTTAAAAATTTAAAAAAATGTTAATATTAAATAATCCTAATACTTTGTAGGGTATCATTTGCTATTTTTTAGTGCCTTTACAATTTTAAATGAAGCGTTGATATTCTGGGCACTGACAGTCTTACCCAATTTTTTTATTTGTGGATAAGGGCAATTAAAATTATACCCAATTGTCTGATAGGTAATAGCACACACAATATAAAAATAGCATTTTAAAATATTTCCAAAACATCAACTTTCTAAAAGTAATGAATAAAATTTGACTACGATGGTGTACGATTTTAAGTGACATTCACTGTATACTAATTATAAAAAATAATAATGCATCCACAACAAAGGTGAAGGGTATATAAGATTCGGCATAGCCGAATATAGCACTCTTACTTGTTTTATATTCAAAGATTTCTATCTTGTAGAAATGCATTTAAATTATGAACTGCTAATACTTTTGAAAAGTTAAAATTTATTTAACGAATAGCTATACATATTTGATTTATTTGTTTATAACTTGAGTCAAATGTTCTTAATTATAAACTCACTAAAGTTAAACAATATTCTCAATTACATGAGAGAAAATATAACTCATAAATTGAGTGGAAAAAGTGTTTTAGCTCCGCCCATCATGTGTAAATTCAACATAGTCCATACCACCACAACCACTAACATCCAACCAAACAACAATTGAAGAATTTTACTCCGTTTTGTAAAATGCAATGGCGTACTGAACCCCGTTTGGCTGCGTGAGTATTTTTGGCATTTTTCATTTGGAATTGGAAATTGAGGAGAGGTAAAATTCCCACTTGAACATTTTGTAGTGATAATTGAATAATTTAAATGTGACTTAATGACGTATTGTTACATTTTGTATCCCAATAACCACAGGTGGTGAGGGTGCAATACGTTTTGCGCTTATTACAATAAAACATCAGATTCGCGAAAAACTTATAATCACTGGAGATGTTTGTCCAATTACTAAAGTGTTATAAATACATACATAATTATATTTTCAAAGGTATTCATAAGCAATTTTTGAAACTAACAAAGATTTAATTTTGTATGCAAATTTAATTTAGCAAATGTTTGTTAACTTTAATAATGGTTTGAAATACAGGTGTTGTTAGTTTATAAGCAATGTTGCCATGCCAGTATACATTTTATATAATCCCGACATTGATTGGTGAAAATACAGAAAATACCTATAAAATTAATAAATAATTAAATAAATTTTAAAAATTTATAGGAACATTTTATAAATCCATCAGAAAACAAGCCCAACAATAGAGTGTCCCAAACATTTTTTTTTTTGGAATTTCGGAACGCATACCCTCTAATTCTTTTATATATATAAAACTATAGTTAAATATGAAATTTTGTCTTTCTATCATGATTGCAACCCGTGCCGACTTGCGATTTAGTTTTGTGGTGCTTTTACAAGGGGAAAAAAATGCAATTTTTTCAGTTTTTGTATACAAAAACGTAGGAACAAAATAAACATATTTTGAGAAATATTAAAATAAGAGCTCATTTTTACTTAAAATATATCCATATTTACTTGTATATGAGTTTTTGTCTTCGTAGGATACCGTTAACCTATTCGCAGGTATGACCAAAAAAAAATTATTTTTTATAATGGCAGTTTCAAAATTCCAATTTCAATTTTTTCAAAAATTTGTTAAACAAATTTCAGAGTTTGTTGATCATCACTTGGGGATTTATTGCCAACATAATAGGGAATAAAAATGTGAAAAAATTATGTCAATACCTCCTATAGTTTTTCCGTACCAGCGATTTAAATTTTGCGATTTTCGAGAAAAACTATTTTTTTGGCCATATTTTGGCTAATGATCCGAATTTCCTTACTGTTATGATTTTTAAGTAAAAGCTATTCAGAATATTATAGTCCATGTAATTTTAAATATAGTCTGAAAGTTTTACTAAAATTGGAAAACGTCAACCCTTAAATCGTGAAGGTGAAAAGTCAAATTTTTCAATATATTGAATTTCTCATGGAATGAGAAATTCCAAATATTGAAAAATTTTACCTTTGACCTTCTCGATTTTAGTAAAACTTTCAGACTATATTTAAAATTACATGGACTATAATATTCTGAATAGCTTTTACTTAAAAATCATAACAGTAAGGAAATTCGGCTCATTCGCCAAAATATGGCCAAAAAATTAGTTTTTCTCGAAAATCGCAAAATTTAAATCGCAGGTACGGAAAAACAAAAAACAAAGTATTGACATAATTTGTTCACATTTTAATTCCCTATTATGTTGACAATAAATCCCCAAGTGATGATCACAAAATTCTGAAATTTGTTTAACAAAATTTAAGTAAAAATAAGCTCTTATTTTAATATGTTAATTTTGTTCATACTTTCTTTTTCTAGTGGCCTGAGACACGTTAATGGCCCGGCGATTTTTTAATAACTTTAACATTTTTTTTATCAAATTTTTGTGTTTTATGTCTTATTAGAACGACAATTACGTACACATATCGATTCTTTTAAATTAAATTGCAAAAGTAATAATTTAATGGCAAAATTTTTACAAAAACTGAAAAAATTCTATTTTTTCCCCTTGTAAATGCACCACAAAACTAAATCGGAAGTCGACACGGGTTGCAATCATGATAGAAAGACAAAATATCATATTTAACTATAGTTTTATATATATAAACAAATTAGAGGGTATGCGTTCCGAAATTCCAAAAAAAATTAAATTTTGTTCAGTGATTTTCCTCTCAAAAGTACTAACAAATTGTGCTAAATTGATATACGGTTCGAAATAATAATGACAGCTGCATTAGTTGCATATCTATTAGATACATATGTATGTATTAGGGTATTCAAACGATTAATCGTTAATCGGTTAACTGTTCGAATAATTCAAAAATGCCGATTTTCAAATAATAAACCGATTAATTTGTGTCGGTTAACCGAAATTTTTTATTTTTGCACGTTAACATATTTTTTTTTTGATTTATTTTTCCGTTTCAATTCAAATGTCAAAGTAAAATTGCATATTTTTTCGAACATCCAAGGAACATGTTTAGTGAGTATAACAACTGACATATTTTATTTACATGTATTTGACGGATGAGAACATGATAATAGACGAAACTGGAGACACTACTGAAACGAGTCTTTTATCAGAACTTGTCGAAATTAGTAAAAGTATTCAAAATCCAAAAAGGACTCCAATGCTATAATCGAGGATTTTATATGTTTTGAGTCGAGTTTTATTAATGTGCTGTTTTTCTATAGCGAGCGAGTGGTCAGTTTACATGTATTTTGTTTTTGTTACAATAACAAAACACATGTTAAATTTCCACTCAAAGTACTCTTTATTTATTTATTTTTTGTTTGAATTGTTGTTTTTTTTTATTTTCTATGTTTTTGTTCTTTTTATACCCTCCACCACCATAAGTGGTGAATGAGGGTATATATAAGTTTGTCATTCCGTGTGTAACATTGAGAAATATTCATCTGAGACCCAACAAAGTATATATATTATTGATCCTTATGAAATTTTAAGTCGATTGAGCCATGTCCGTCTGTCTGTCCGTCTGTCTGTCTGTCTGTGTAAAACACGCTCACGTCCAAAATAGACAAACAAAATGGTTAAACTTGCAAAAAGAATGTTTATTGTTCTCCTAAGCAGTTTGGTATTGAAAATCAGCGAAATCGGTACAGTGGAACCAAAGTTATGAATGAAAATGTGGGACAACCTAAAAAAAAAATTGATAATTTTCATATATTTTTGGACATTTTTTGTAAATATATTGCAGCTAATATCATAAAATTTTGCACTCGTTACTTTTATGATAAAAGGAGTAACTCTGGTTAAAATTATAAGAATCGGTCCAAGATTTCTCCTAGCCCCCATAAAAATTTCTTCCCGAAATATGGTTATATGGTCTATAAATGCCTACAGAATAGGAATATCCACATGAAATTCAGCGAAAATAAGTTTCGTGGTAAAAGAAATTATATTACAAAATTTTTCGTGGATCGGCCCATATTTGACCATAGCCCCCATATAAAGTACACTTCCGAAAATCTCTTAAATAAGCATAAATGTCTTATAAATATCGCTATCAAGTTGAAATTCGACATGAATAATCCCCATATATACCAAAATTGCTGTACCTAATTCTATGAAAATCGGCCGATAATTGATTATAGCTCCCATATAAGGACCACTTCCAAAAAACACAATAACCTACATAAATATCTAAAAAATATCAATATCAAAACAAAATTTCACACACATCCATAGTTTATATTTAGAAATCATACTACTGGATTTTGTGAATATCGGTCCATATTTGATCATAGCTCCCATATAAGGTCCACTTCCAAAAATCAGTTAAGTACTCATAAATCTCTTATAAATACATTTATCATGCTAAAATTCGACAAAAATTATACCCATATATATAGATATCACTGTACCAAATTTTATGCAGATTGGCCGATAATTGGTTATAGCTCCCCTATAAGGCCCATTTCCGAAAAAAGATATTAACCTTAAAAAGTATTAAAAACATATCGATATCAAAATGAAATTACGCACAGATCCAGTAATTTGAATCCAGTAATCATACTTCTGGATTTTGTGAATATCGGTCCATATTTAACCATAGCTCCCATATAAGGTCCACTCCCGAAAATCACTAATATCCTCATAAATTTCTTACAAATATAGTTATCACGTTGAAATTCAAAACAAATTTATTCAATATATACAAAAATCGATGTATCAAATTTTATGATGATAGGCCCATAAATGGTCATAACCTCCATATAAGAACTACTTCAGGAAAACACATTACCCTGCACAAATATCCATAAAAATCTACACTCAACCAAAATTTTACACCGATGAGTAATTTGTATCCAAGAATCGTACTACAAGATTTTTTAAATATTGGTGCATAATTCGGCATAGCTCCCACATAAGATCCATTCTTGTTAATAGCGTTGTTTATATGAAATTCTACAAAAATAGCCCTTAAATAATTAGGACCATAATAGGTCATAACATCCATATATTAAATCAAAATAGTATACAGATCAGTAATTTGTATCCAAAAATCATAATACTGAATTTTGTGAATATTGGCCCATAATTGGCACCAGCTCTCATATAAATACATAAAAATCACGTTAAAATATTTTATAACAATCGAACGATAATAGGTCATAAGTCCCACATAAGTCCCACAACCAAATATTTTGAAATTTGTCTAAATATATTTGTATACCCTTTTTTATACTCTGTTACAGAAGTTACAGATTTGTTTCCCTCTTTTTTTTCTCATACCACTGTGCGCCACTTTGACACTCAGATATTGTAGATCGTTTAACCCAGTTCCAACAAAGTGTTTACGGTTACCTATGTAAGAAAATAATAATTTACACGAAGATTTAGAAAAATTAAATTTAGACGACAATTTCTCAATTAAAAGACAATAATTAACTGTGTCAAACGTTCTAATAGGAATTTCAGTTATAAATTGCTGAATTATATACAATTTTTTGTACATTTGAAATAAAATATGTTCTGCGTAAACTAGTCTTTCTAACAATTGTTATATTATTTCAGCTTTTATACCATCATATTTAGGTGGAGGGTATTTAAGATTCGGCACGGCCGAATATAGTACTCTTACTTGTTATTAATAAAATACTCAAATAAGAACACAAAATTCATGGTCTTATTTTC
This sequence comes from Calliphora vicina, assembly GCF_958450345.1. Taxonomy (NCBI): domain Eukaryota; kingdom Metazoa; phylum Arthropoda; class Insecta; order Diptera; family Calliphoridae; genus Calliphora; species Calliphora vicina. The sequence goes on along the minus strand of NC_088781.1, from coordinate 68,486,132 downwards.
AGTTTAAAATTTAAATACAAATTATTCGGTTAATCGAATAATTTAAAATTAACCGACTAAATCTAAACCCCGATTAATTATTTGCTCGATTAACCGATTAAATCAGAAACCCGAGTAATTGAATACCCTAGTATATATATAATTCTATAAGCTGGTCGGAAAGTCGACTTTAATAAATAAAATCTTATTATAGAAAATATCGTATGACATCCTTAGAATCCCATATATAATTTTTGGCAAGTTTTTCGCAATAATATGAACAAATTTTTCTGGAAACAAAATTCGAAATTAAAGGACATTAACTTTCAAGGATTAAAATAAGATTAAATTTAAATATTTATATCCCCAAATTTCCATTAACTCCTGCTCAAATTTAAGTAAAATCTTTGAAAAATGGAATATGGCTTTTAAAAGAATTCTTTGACTAAGGGAGATTTTTTAAGCTATATTTTGTTTTGATGATAACCGGATTTGTAGAATAAAAACTTTAAAATCTACCATGCATTAGCTTTAATATAAGATAAAATAATACTTTGAAGAAGAATTTAAAATTTCTGTTGATTTTTATATTGTGTATGGCCATGGAAATGTATGCCAAATATTAATCAAAATCAGAAGAGTAAAGGTTGAAAAATGCTATCAATGAAGATTTTAATGGGAACTACTGCTATATGCATACTATGACTATATAGTCCGATTTTAAAATCTGATAATTCGTGTATTTAGTTGTGTAAATGATATTATCTACCTATATTTATTAAATTTTTAAGGACATTAAAAATTACGATAATTTACTAAACAAATAATAAAAAAAATATTCCATAATTACAATCGAAAGCAATAAAAAGAGAAAAAATTATATAAAAATATAATCGTGATTATCATTAAGGCATCCATCCATCCATCCTTCCAATGGCATTGCAACTGTATAAAATTCAATTTGTTGAAATACAAAAATAAAAAAAAAAACTATAAAATAATGTTGCGATGAAGTGAAATAATGTGTAAAGGAAAATATCAATTTACAACACGTAAGCGCCTTTACACGTGCCACCGTCACCAACGCCAACACATACAACCAATACTGGTACTTACACTGGCAAAAATAATTTGAAATACTAAACAATAAACAAATAAAGCAAAATATCATAAAATTTGTTTTTCTCAACTTTACATTTTAATTTGTACGTTTATGATGACCTGCCTACAACAGTTTCAAAATGCCGATAATATCGCCAAAAACACTCTGATATGGAGCTGGCACAATATTTTTGGAAATAACGCCTCTTCCGAATCTTAAATATCCTCCACCTAAATATACAGGCCATTCCGATCGAAAGTTTTTATTACTTAGTTTTTCTAAAATTTTGAATCAATTTCAAAATCACTTTTGTTTTAATATACAAAACGTTGTCATATTAAAATCAAAAATACAGAATTATTATACATACATATATTTTTGGAATTAATAAACATTGTATTGGGAAGTTCTAGAAAAAACATGCATTTACACAGAGAAAACTGTTTCGTAGTAGCAACTGAATTTGTTTTCAATCCACTATAGGTTAAACGGCTACCAAAACTGTGCTAAAGTACAATTTTTCAAATGCAAATATTGCACTTTTTTTAATGCCATTTTGTAACCAATACTCCAAATTAACTAAGTCAGCTTTTTGTTTTTGGTAAATATTAAATTCCGTTTGACAAGACATTGCATTATAATCACTTAATAAATTTTGTTGAAAAGCCTGTATTGCTTTCAAAGTTTCAATTGCATGTTTAAATAATTTCGCGAGTTATAAAGAAGAAAGTGAAAATGGGGAACAATAATTTAAGTAAGTAAGGTTTTTTGTTAAAAAATGTGATAAAAATGTTTAGCTTGATTGAAATAAAGCCACTTTTTTAACATAACCTTAAAAGTGCTGCGACTGTTTTCAAAATGTAACTTGAATATATTGAAATGTTATAAACCGATTTTCATTTACATTCAATAGCCATTTTTAGCCGTTTTCGAATAATACTATATTTTTTAGGTTATTGTTTGAAAATTGGCTTAACGAAAATTCCAAAAAAGAAAAATTTTACGTCGTTTTCAAACATGTAGTGGACAAAATTGAAGTTAACATATTTTCTGATGAAGTGGAGAAGCATATAACCCAAATAATGCATTTTTTATATCCTACACCACCATAGTGGGGAGGGTATTATGCGTTTGTGCAGATGTTTGTAATGTCCAAGAATAGTAGTCTAAGACCCACCTTAATATGGTACATATAATTTTTTCTGCCCAAGGACGAAGCCTATTGAAACTGGCTGAAATCGGTTCATTATTTCACCTAGCCCCCATACAAATTTCCTCCCGTAATTGGTCTTTATTGGTTATAAATGTTTAATTTATATAGGTATCTACACAAATTTAGCTCCAAATAAGTTTTATATATGCGGAATTCAGGTCACCTAATTTTATGATGATCGGTCCTAAATTAGTCATAGCTCCCGCTTCCGAAAATCACTTTAACGTGCATAAATCACTTAAAATTGTTGGTATACACATAAAATTCAACTCTCATAAAGAAATTAATCACGCGACCTAATTTCATGACGATCGGCCCATAATTGGTCATAACTTAACCCATTTCCGAAAATCACTCACAAATATAAATTATTGAAATTTTAAAAGCAAATGAAACTCTTACCAAAGTTTCTTTGCAATCTATTTTACTGCATATTGCTGACAAATTTTTTGAGATGCAAAAAGACGCTGTAATGGTAGCGGAGAAGACAGATTTTTTAAGCTCCGAATTAATATTAATATTAAGCTGTACCTCAGATCCATTAATTTCCACATAATTTTTATATAGGCGCTTACAAAATCGGAAAAGTTCCACACTTCCATCTGAAGTAATTCACTATACACACCAAGACGATGAAATTAATGAAAGTTAAGAGGACCTTTTTGATTTAAGTTTACAAAATGAATTAGATTTAAGCAATTACTAAAAGTTTTAGTATAATTAAAATAAATTAATGTATTAAGTTTGCATTAATGATTGCAAAAGGGTTAATTTTTGGTCGTTAGTGGGTTAAATTCCATTTTTTTTAATAGAATTATTCTTACTTTGAATACCATTATTTTGTAGTAGTTATTAATTTTGCACAGAAAAAGTAGTCATTTAACCTATAGTGCAGTGGTCATATCTACCCACTGTAAAAATCTTACATAATTTTCTCTACTTTTTCACCACAAAATACAGTTGTATCCGTCTTCAATTTTCATTGTATATATAAAAAAAACAGTTTTTTGTCTCTAATGAAAATTTTGAAATTTTGAGTTGACTCTCTCTTGAGGAACCAGTGCTATATGAAAAGAAAATCTCAACTTTGCCGGCAATTGATTTTAAATCTATTTTTTGATAAAAATGTTGAAGCCACAATTGTAAAATTCGGTGACTAAGGTAGAATCATTCGATTGGCAACAAATTCGGTTGCTATCACGAATCTGTTTTCTTTTGTGTATGTATTTGAGGCCAAGTTTGGTTGAATTTCTTTTATGGGTGTTATAGTAATTCTCGGAAGGAATAGGGTCTGTGGTCAAATATGGACGTAAGACGGTATTTGGATAAAAAATAACTGGTCTGTATGAAATTTTGGTTGGATATCGACATTTTTAGATATTTTGTACATAGAGTTTTTCGGAAATTGTTCATATATGAAAGCTATTACCAATTTCAACCTGCTATAAATATTTTTAAAAGATTTATGAGTAGTAAATGGAATTTCAATCTGAGGAAGTGGATCTATATGGGAGTTATGATCAAATGTGGACCTATATTCACAAAATCAATACTTATCATTTATGAAGGTAAATGTAATTTTCGAATGTGGTCCTTATTTGGGACGATTTTAATATGTATTTTGAGTTGTGTCACTTTTGAACTGGGTGAGCGATATATACTTTGTTGGGTCTCAGCTGAATATTTCAAGGAATGACAAACTTATATACATATATCCTCATTCACCACTTGTGGTGGTGGAGGCAACCAAAATAAATAGTCAAATAATTAATATACTTATACATAGTAATCTATATATATAAAAAATAAATGTTCCATGTATGTAATGGCATCACGTGAGAACGGCTGAAGCGATTTGGCTGATATTTTTTTAGTCGATTCGAAATTTTCAGTAGATGGTTTGTAAAGAAAAAAATCAAAAATTCCGGGTAAAACTTGGAATTTTTTTTTGAGTCCAGTCAACTGTAATAAAAAAGCTCCCTAAAGTATGCAGTACAAATTTAGATATTTTATTTGCAAATAAATAAGAACTGGCAGGTGTATGTGGGTTGGAGAAACTTGAAGAACTAACATTAGTAAATGCTACCGGGCGAAGCTGGGGCGGTCAACTAGTTTATAATTATAATAACGCTAGCTTGAGAATAAATATAAAATATTATATTAACAACAATAAAAATCAGCCAAATCACTCCAGCCGTTCTCACGTGATGCATGGACCATTTCATTTTTATATATATATAGATAAGAGGATGTTTTTCGAAAAATATTTGAAAAAATCAAATAAAGATAAAACTCGAAAATTTCAAAATTTAAACTTAAAGAGGAATTGCTTTATTACAAAGTTTCATTCATTAAAATACAGGCAAATCCCGGTATAACGAATCTCACTTTAACGAAAATCCGATTTAACGCACGGTCAAATTCGTAACATTGACTACCTTATATAACGAACGTTTCATAAATTGTATGCTCGATATAGCGAATGATTAGAAAAAACACACAAAATCAAACAAACAACCAAATTTTTAACATTGACAACCTTATATAGCGAATATTTCGAAAATTGTGCGCTCAATATAACGAACAGAAAGTATAAAAAACAAAAGTAGTAAAGAATGTAAAAATAAGAAAATAAGTCGACCGTTTTCAATGATTACTCTCTTTAATAATAGGTGCTGCCATTTAATTTTTCAATTTAACGAATGGGCCTGACAACATATCGTTCGTTATACCGGGATTTGCCTGTATGTCCATATTTGTAAAAGTTACAAGTTGTACAAAGTTGTCCTAAACAGAGGTGTTCGAATTTGACTCCATGTATCTCATTTTCTATTCCTTTGTTTTCTTGAAGCCTATTTCCTCCTCAACGATTCCCTTATATCCTACAGTCCACAATGCTCAACAACATGAAGAGATGGAACTTAAACTATTTGAGAGTCCTCCAGTCAATCCAGTTTAGATTCTACCTATCTAAGATCCTCGCACCACCATAGTTAGTAGAAGTGATTTCGTATGCAGATTATGGAGACATTTCACAACATTGTAACCTATGGGGTCCACAGTTGTATGGGTTCATACATTTTTCTGCAAAAAGTAGAAGGAGTGCTCCTATGATAATACAATTTGGTACACTTGTCTAGTTTCATATAGGAAAGCTAAATATAAAACTTGTTTGTGTCGAATTTCATCACGATAGTATTATTTTAATGTGAGTTTTGAAAAATAAAACTATATTCTGAAAGGGACCTATATGTGGACTAGGTTCAAATATGGACCGATTTTCTTCATACTTTGTAGTATGATATCTGGGCACTTGGAACTAACATATGCAAAATTTAAATAAGATCGCTACATTATTTAAGAATTTATGACTGATACAACGTTATTTTGGAAGGACCCTTGTATGGGAGTTACCCCTAGGAACTATCCGATATGAACCATTTTTAGTATTTAGCTATTCTATATGAAACTAGCCAAGTGTACCAAATTTAATTATAATAGGAGCACTCCTTCTACTTTTTGCAAAAAAATGTATAAACCCATACCACTGTGCGACGTGTTGACGAAACAGTTCATTCTGTTATGTTATCGGAGAATTCATTCTAGTTTCGACATCACAGATATAATGCAGACACATTGTGGAATAATTCTCGGATATATGTAAATACAGACGAAATCCATGTGCGACTCTATTAGACAATAGTAAATTGAGGATGTGTGCATGATAATTCGACTGACTAATAAAAGTTCTTTAAAAGTATCGAAGGACGACTGTTACTATGAAGTTGTTAATAATAAGAAAGCTAATTATCGTAGAAAACATTTTATGAATTGGAGCGAAGAAAAGCGCATATTCACAGCATTTTTTGTTGAAGTGTAGATTGAGAAGTATATCATACGTCTCTCAGTTTACAATAATTTGAAGTACAGTACTCCTCGCTCTCAACGCAAAGAGGCAATTTAAAAACAATTGTTTAATATTTTAAGAAAATCTTATTTGGTTTTGTTTGTTTAATATAATCTTCTGTCTGCAGTGTTTGAAAGCCACATTATGGATTAATGGATGGCTGAATGCATGGATGTACGAATCGATGCATTGTAAATATGAATGTTACGATTATAGTTATGTATAGATAGTTATACAAAAGTTTAGTTATTGTTTTTTTGGTTTTCTTTTTAGCAAGAAGCATGATTAAAGCCATTATCTGAACTTGTGTGTAAATCGAATTATTGGCAATTTATAGTGTGGCGTGGAAGATAAGTGGTGGTAATACAATATTAGCAGCGAACGGCCGGCCGTTGCATGAACAAAACATTAAACATTTTAAACCAACGACCAAACAGAAGATGTGGCTGGCAGACGGAAACCAAAACCAAACTAATGTATAATAAAACAAAACCAATATCGAATTGAATCGTATCGAATGATTTTAACGTACAAACGATCGATTCATGATTTGAGACTTTGGGTTGTCTGCTAGTTTTTGGTCAGATATTTTTGTATTTAGTCAACATGAATAAATTCACTTTCCTTGGATGATTTGTTTTTTCTACAACAAATAATTTTTAACCGATTTTAGACACATGTAGGTATGTCTATAAATATTTGGACATATCTGAGTCTAAATGTAAAAAATGCATCCATATATCATCTGCAATCAATAAGTAAATCAAAAATCGTTGGGACTTTTGATCAATATACAACTGTTTTGTGCTGAAATCGGAAAACAGATCATCGACAGCGTAAAAGGTTTTCAAAAATGTTTCTATTTTTATCCTAACGTTTTCTCTTTTATCCTAACATTTTCTACATCTAAACATAAACTAGAAAATTTTCTAACCCTGTTTTTACTTTTATAGCTTTTTAAAAATATTATTCTATATAGATTATAATTCCAATATAGCTAACGAAAAAATAATTAACAATAATTTGTTTCAAAAACTGAAAAAATCAAATTTTTCCCCTTGAGTTTGATACTTCCACACATCAGAGCTGATGTCGGTTATCAATATCCGATTGTATTGAAAGTATCAGCATTACAGTTTTATATAAAAAAATACGTGACCAAACAATTGTCAAAACAGAAAGTCAGAAACACCATTGGAAAACATTTTATTTGTTCCTGCCAATAAAAGACTGCAACCGATTTTTTCACATTTCTTTAATCTGATTTTGTCTAAGTTCAATACCAAATTTTGTATGAATACCCCTACTATTTAGACATTTATGTATCTTTGAGCCATACTTCGGAAGATACTTGCATGGGTGCTAGGAGAAATCATGGGCCGATTCTTACCAAATTGTTCATTTATAATAGGAATAACGTGAGCAACATTTCAATGTATTTTCTGCTATATAACTATTTAATAGAGTATTCATTCGAGTAATGATTGTTCGATTAATCGAATTATTTCTTACGAATAATTATTCGAACAATATTTAAATTTATTAAATTTCTTAAAATTTTTCATAGTTCTAAATTTAAATAAGTAATAATGACTTACAAAAATTGTATTGTTTCTGAAATTCAACAAATAACTAAAGATAAATGGAGCCTTTCGATCACTGCAGATGAGTGGTCAGACAGCTCCTTCTATAAATATATAAATACATATATAACTGCAAGAAGTTACAATTCTAAAAGCAAGTCTTTCAAAATGTTTAATTTAGGACTTGAACTAATGAAAATAAACGGTACGAAATAAAATATTTATTATTTAGTAAAAAAAGGCTGAATGATTTTAGAATTGACTTCGAAACAGACATTTTAGTGTCTAAACATGAACATATGCTGGCGAAATGTTAGTAGAATCGCAATTAATAATCAAAATATTCACTTAGATTAAAGTGGTGTTGAAAATGATGGCGAATGTGATTTTGAAACGGTCGTCGAAAGTGATATTGAGGATGATATTTATAATGATTACGTTGATGTAGACGAAGGCTATGATCTTGAAATATGTATATAAGTGATGTTATTAGCCGCGTAAAAAACATGGATTTCGTCGTTGATAGTGCTTGAGGGTATAATATAATTTGTTATAAATAATTTAGAAAAACTGAATAATTCATTTGCTAAAGAATTAGTTACTCATTTTAAAACCCGAATTAATGAAAGACATTAAAAGTTCTTAATACGTTTATATTGTACTTGAATTCAGGATCATGTCCAATTAGCTCAAAACGGAAACTAAAGAGTTTGCTAGTCAATTGTTCTGTAGATTGTTCGGAGGATATCTGATCAGAATATTTCTGAAGAAAATTTAATGATGGACTTTGTTTTCGAATGTTTTTTTAACATTATCAATTGTTAACTTAACGTTATTTTTTGTTTTTCTTTAACAATAAAATATTAAAAAAGCCTACATCAAAACTTCATTATTTACTTTTTTAAAAAAAATTTTAATTATTCGAATAATTCGTGATCGTATTATTCGAACAAGTTAAGATCTCGTATTCGAATTATTCGTTTTATTCGAACAAGAGAAAAATCGAATAATTTGAATACAATAATTTTTTTGGGAGGTCCATAACTCTGTTTCTATTTGATAGATTTTGCCAATTTCCCATACCAACCATTTTTGATCAACTAAAAATATTTGAGAAAAATTTAATTCGCCTATGTACTTTCTTATAGGCCATTCGTGCTTCAACAGATAGCTAGATAGCCTTAGAATTTTACAAGAACCCGGAAATAGAAAAATTTCACTCATTTTTACAACTACATTATATGTTTAATCCTGTAAAAAGTTTTATTAATTGATGTTTAAATTAATAACAAATTCCGTTTGTTTTTCAGTTGCTTACCAGTTTCCTTTGAAGAGCCTCTTAAGAAGAAATACCTTAACATCTCTGTGAAAACAGAAAGTACTTTTTGTATGGTGTATAGTAAATGGCTCGTTTTACTAAATAATAACGATTCGTTGTGGCTATTTGCCTTTTGCGCCTCCCGCAATCGATCCAATTTGAATTGGCCATCCATCCGAAGCAGTGTAGAACGTGAACGTACTCATTCCATTCGGTGGATTATTTTGAGGATGCTGGGATCAGTATTACTGTGTTGTTCTGGCCTAAAAAAATATTGATACCAAGAATTGAAATCAATATTCAATTATAATTGTGTGTGTATGAATGCATTCATCATTTGTTTCTTGTATTCAATGCTTTTCTTTTCTTTTTTTATTTATTTTTTTTGTTAGATGGGGGGATAATGGGTTTAAATTTAAAATTGCGTTTTTTCTTTGCATTTAGTTTTGTTTGTGTAAATAATATTTCGCACATTCATCTTCTATACAAATTGGAATTATTACTTTTTAAAAAAGATCAACAATATTTTCTTTTATCTTGAGTACAAATGCGAATGCTGAGAGTATCTGTTAAACACATACTGGTGCATTTCCACCCGTAATAAGATAAAAACCATTAGTTTTATTAACCTTAATTATTTAGCCGCGAATGCTTGTTATAGTTTTGTATCATTGTATTTGATAATTCTTTATCATTTTAGACAATTATATTGGAATTATTTTCATCATAATTTCATGATTTTTCTTAAATCATTATTTCTTTTTATTTTAGTATATACTATTTAAGTTAACCTGCATATTCATAATATGTTGTCGATTATGGTTCATACCTCAATTTTACTCTTCCTAAACGGTCCATTTATCGAAATCAAGTTATCAGCACATTTTGATCTCATACAAGGTGGAATCAGTCAAACAGCTGATAATTTTTTTCGCTTTTTGATTCTAACAATTGTCAAAGCTTGTTTTTATATTTAAATATCTACATATTCTGAGCTTATTAACAAAATATTTATTGTTTACATACATAAGTAAAGCAGTCACCATTCAATTATCTACACTATATAAAGTTTAAATACTTATTTGTTTAATTTTTCATTTTGGTTTTTTGACATTTGTTAAGACCAATCGTTGTTTTTATAGAACTGACACCACCTTGTATGAATTCGCCTTGGTTTAAACAATTATTTTGAGTAAAAATATATATGAGTAGCCCAGAACAAAAGGTACGTTTTCGCATCTTTTCTAAAATTGGTTTTTTGTTATTTTTATAATATTTGGGTTGAAATCTTCTAGAAACAATTTTTATACCCTTCAGCTTCGTGAGAAGGGTATATATAAGTTTGTCATTCCGTTTGTAATTTCTACATTTTTCATTTCCGACCCTATAAAGTATATATATTCTGGATCCTTATAGATAGCGGAGTCGATTAAGCCATGTCTGTCTGTCTGTCTGTCTGTCTGTCTGTCTGTCTGTCTGTCTGTCTGTCTGTCTGTCTGTCTGTCTGTCTGTCTGTCTGTCTGTCTGTCTGTCTGTCTGTCTGTCTGTCTGTCTGTCTGTCTGTCTGTCTGTCTGTCTGTCTGTCTGTCTGTCTGTCTGTCTGTCTGTCTGTCTGTCTGTCTGTCTGTCTGTCTGTCTGTCTGTCTGTCTGTCTGTCTGTCTGTCTGTCTGTCTGTCTGTCTGTCTGTCTGTCTGTCTGTCTGTCTGTCTGTCTGTCTGTCTGTCTGTCTGTCTGTCTGTCTGTCTGTCTGTCTGTCTGTCTGTCTGTCTGTCTGTCTGTCTGTCTGTCTGTCTGTCTGTCTGTCTGTCTGTCTGTCTGTCTGTCTGTTGAAATCAATTTTCTGAAGGCCCCAGATATCTCCGGGATCCAAATCTTCAACAATTCTGTCAGACATACTTTCGAGAATTTTGCTATTTAAAATCAGCAAAATCCGTCCATAAATAACGGAGATATGAGCAAAAATCCGAGACAACCTCTGAAAATTTCATCAAAAAACACAATGTATTTGACAAAAAAGCAACAAAAAGTATGGTTGTTGCTTTGGCGTTGTTGTTGTTTTTATACAACTAAACGTTTGTTTGGTTGTGTGTTGGTTTTTTTGACAAAAAAACAACAAAACGTATGTTTGGATGTGCAAGCTTTGCGTATTTTGTTTTTTTTTGTGTTTTGTTTCTTTTGGCGTTGTTGTTGTTTTTTATACAATTAAACGTATGTTTGGATGTGTGTTGGTTTCATTGCCTTGCGTATATGTTTTTGTTTTTTCTTTTGGTGTTCTGTTTCGTTTGGCGTTGTTGTTGTTTTTTGTGTTCTTGATAAATTTAGGATGATGTAAGCTGAAAGTGTGCAATGTACATTAGAGTGCTCCAAAAAAATAAAATTGCGAATTTTGACCGTCCCCCCTTCTAGAATTGTTCTATGTATTGTAGAAACACATTGTGTAAAAAATTAGGATGATAGGATAACGTTAACTGGTGGCGCAACGACGCTGAAGTTTTGAGGTGCATTTACAAGGGGAAAATATGCAATTTTTTCAGTTTTTGTAAAAATTTTGCCATTAAATAATGACTTTTACAATTTAATTTAAAAGAATCGAAATGTGTACCTAATTGTCGTTATAATAAGATATAAAAGACAAAAATTGGTGAAAAAATGTTAAAGTTATTAAAAAATCGCCAGGCCATTAACGTGTCTCAGGCCACTAGAACAAGAAATTTATGAACAAAATTAACATATTTTGAGAAATATTAAAATAAAAGCTTATTTTTACTTAAAATATATCCATATTTACTTGTATATGAGTTTTTGTCCTCGTAGGATACCGTTAACCTATTCGCAGGTATGACCAAAAAAAATAAATTTTTTTAACGGCAGTTTCAAAACTCCAATTTCAAATTTTTAAAAATTTTGTTAAACAAATTTCAGAATTTTTTGATCATCACATGGGGATTTATTGACAACATAATAGGGAATAAAAATGTGAAAAAAGTATGTCAATACCTCCTATAGTTTTTCCGTACCTGCGATATAAATTTTGCGATTTTCGAGAAAAACTAATTTTTTGGCCATATTTTGGGGAATGACCAGAATTTCATTACTGTAATAATTTTTGAGTAAAAGCTATTCAGAATAATATAGTCCAGGTAATTTTAAATTTAGTCTGAAAGTTTTACTAAAATCGGAAAACTTTAACCCTTAAATCGTGAAGGTCAAAGGTCAATATTTTTGAGCCGATTTTGATGAAACTTAAGAAAAATATAAAATGAAGTCTAGTATTCACAATAACAGTACAAAAATGGAAATTAACCCTTAAGAGCACTTGGGGTCAAAATTAATGTGTTTTTCGTGATTTTAAAAGTTGAGGGTCATTTGGACCCCAAGTGCTATTAAGGGTTAATTTCCATTTTTGTACTGTTATTGTGAATACTAGACTTCATTTTATATTTTTCTTAAGTTTCATCAAAATCGGCTCAAAAATATATAATATTTCGCTATCTTTCCATGAGATATTCCAAATATTGAAAAAATTGACCTTTGACCTTCACGATTTAAGGGTTAAAGTTTTCCGATTTTAGTAAAACTTTCAGACTAAATTTAAAATTACCTGGACTATATTATTCTGAATAGCTTTTACTCAAAAATTATTACAGTAATGAAATTCTGGTCATTCCCCAAAATATGGCCAAAAAATTAGTTTTTCTCGAAAATCGCAAAATTTATATCGCAGGTACGGAAAAACTATAGGAGGTATTGACATACTTTTTTCACATTTTTATTCCCTATTATGTTGTCAATAAATCCCCATGTGATGATCAAAAAATTCTGAAATTTGTTTAACAAAATTTTTAAAAATTTGAAATTGGAGTTTTGAAACTGCCGTTAAAAAAATTTAATTTTTTTGGTCATACATGCGAATAGGTTAACGGTATCCTACGAGGACAAAAACTCATATACAAGTAAATATGGATATATTTTAAGTAAAAATAAGCTTTTATTTTAATATTTCCCAAAATATGTTAATTTTGTTCATAAATTTCTTGTTCTAGTGGCCTGAGACACGTTAATGGCCTGGCGATTTTTTAATAACTTTAACATTTTTTCACCAATTTTTGTCTTTTATATCTTATTATAACAACAATTACGTACACATTTCGATTCTTTTAAATTAAATTGTAAAAGTCATTATTTAATGGCAAAATTTTTACAAAAACTGAAAAAATTGCATATTTTCCCCTTGTAAATGCACCTCAAAACTTCAGCGTCGTTGCGCCACCAGTTAACGTTTTCCTATCATCCTAATATTTTACACAGCGTGTTTCTACAATACATAGAACAATTCTAGAGGGGGGGACGGCCTGTACCTAGAAAGTTTTTTTTGTCCATACAATCTTGGAGCACTCTAATGTACATACATATATACTAATTATAAAAAATAATAATGCATCCACAACAAAGGTGAAGGGTATATAAGATTCGGCATAGCCGAATATAGCACTCTTACTTGTTTTACTATATAAATTTGTTCTAAAAAATGGTGCTTAATAAAACGTACAACACTAGTATAAAACGAAAAAAAAAAATTAATTTCAATGTGTAATTTGTTTGTATATGTATTAGATCAGGATTAAAAACATTAATTTAAAATATTATCGTTAAAAAAATGCATAAAAACATACTTTTTAATTCTGTTTTTAACAAAATGTACTTTTTTTCTATATTTTTTTAACAAAAGGTTCTTATTCCGATATTAATATTTTATATTAAACATCCTTAAAATTTAACGTGGTGACTTATGACAGTTAGATGTATCTATTGATAAGTATGAAACTTGTTACCATTTCCAGGTTGAAGCAGTTTTTTTAAGGGCGCGAAATAAATAAAACTAATTTTCCCAAAAATTTTAAATGTGCGAAAAAGTACCCTTTGTTCTGCGGCTCCTCATATGTGGTAATTTATGTACCTGTTATTAATTTATTTCAGAAACTTCTCTTAATTAAGTAAAAAAAATATATATTTTTTAAGCACTAAATTGATTTACATTTGTTATTATAGCCTAATTGGGCAGCAGCAGCAAAATATGTCGTATCGCCGTGAAGTTGTGCTGTTGTCAAAAGAATCGTCTTCATATAAACGTGTGTATTTTATTTTTGACAGATTGAAGTCGGAAGCCTGCTGTCTTCAACGTGTTTAATGCATTAGTCTCATCACTTAACACAATTTTGCGATAAAAAATAGGTCAGTTTCCAACAGCTCTAGAGTCCTCTCGTCGAATGAACGAAGCATATGATGGTCTCGTATGAATCTTATATTTGTAGGCCAAGATCTTAATGCAATAACACAGGCAACAAAATCGAAAAAAATGTTAGAGGTTTTTTAAACCACTACACATTGTTGATGTATTGTGATTCCAGTAGTACAAATATGGTCCAAATTTTAAATTCTATGGAGAAGTCCTTTTTTAATTTTTTGTTTGTAAAATTGAGAATTTTTTTAGACGTTTCACCACATAATTGATGATAACTCAAAAAGGGCTAGTCCGATATTACTAAAATAAACTTAAAAAAGTTAAAATTTACATAATCCTTAATCCGTTCATATATTAGCGGTATTCACAATGTAGAGTACTTGGCCTAGTAAAAAAGCAGAAAAGCTATTTATTGACAAACATTTCAATTTCTAATGTATTTTGTTTTTAGTTTTTTGATATTGTGCTCTTTTACTACATTACCAGGCCAAGTACTATACATTGTGAATACCGCAATATAATAACAAATTGATGCAAAAAATATAATTTTTACGTGAAAATAGCAAATTTTTGTGTTTTAAAAAAAATCATGAAAAATTGAAAACGGCAAAAATTTTTCAGATTTATTACTTTATCATAAAGCCACATGTAATAGGAACAAAATGAGATATCGGCCATAAAAATCGATAAATTATTTTCGAATTTATTCACAATTAAGTGTATTCTCTCAATTTCAGAAAATTGCATGTACTTTGAGTCTAAATTTTACATGTGTTTTGTTATTGTAACAAAAATTTTAACACGGTAAAGAGAAAAAGATATTTGTGAATTGTTAATGACAATCCCACAATTCCCAAAAAACTTTTCAAAAATCCCAAAATTGGAATTTTTTTGATTTTTAGATCTATTGCACAGTATTGAAGAATATATTGGGACATACTTTTGTATGGTCTTATTTTTTTTGAAAGCAGCTATGCAATTAGAGAACATGTCTAAAATTTAAATTTACATAAAAAATAGATCTACTTCGGAAGGATCTGGACCACGCACTAATACGAATTTTGACATTATTTATATTTTCGAAAAAATGCCGAAAAAACGACTTTTTATTTTGTTTAAGTTGGAATACACATAACTTTTGACTCGTGAGTTTGCTGTAAAGGTTTATAAACAGCTTTTTCTTACGATTATTAATAAATTTGTTGTTAATTCAAAAAAAGATACTGCAAGAAAATCGGGAAGTATCTGCAAAAAAGCAGACCAAGGTACGTAAAAAACATAAAATTTTACTTTTCAAATGCGAATAACTCGTAAACTATAAAGCAACGTTTTTTGTAGACCTCATATATTAGATTCCATATACATATATAAAAATCTTTTAAATCGGATCGCAAACAAAAAATTGGCATCATTTTTAATTTTTGATATACCCGAGATGCCCCACTTTGCGGCATTGTGGCTCGGCGCTCCCTTGCACAGTGGCCGAAATACCCAATCTAGCGGCGCTTTAGCGAAATTTAAAAATTCAGAATTCGACAAACTTTTTTTTTTTGAAAACTTAAACATCAACGGGGTTTTTTCTGTTTTATTTTTTGTTTTGTTCCTAATATTCGCAAAGCTATAAGCATTCAAACTTAACACATGTTTCAGCAAGAGCAATAACTATTTTTTTGCTTTTTTCGAGAGCAATTTTGTTGACACCAAAAAATTAAATATTTGATTTTTTTAATAAAATTTGCCATTTCATTTTAATTAAAAGGTATGTATTAAAAAAAAAAATTAGTTTGTGATCTGTGCTTGTATGTTTTAGTGCTTAACAGTGGAAAAAGAATATGTCCTTTGTGAAAGGGATTTTAGATATGAAATCCAATTTGAAGAAAATGTCCTCTGTGAAAGGGTTTTTAGATATGAAATCCAATTTTATTGGTAATAAATGTAGGGTGGATTCGACCGGATTCGGTTAACTGTTTACATAGTTTGTTTAAACAAACATTGCCATATTTTTTAAGAAACAATAATTTTTAATCTTTACATATAACAGAGAATTAGTTAATTTCAAATTATTTTTATTTGCAAATAGGCTACGTATAAACGTAGTATATGTCAAGTTCAAATATAGTCTGCAAGTTTTTGCTAAGTTTTGATTTTTTTCGTTTTTAATTAAAATGGCAGGATGTAAACGCATCCTTTTAATACCCTACCGCCATAGTGGGGAGGGTATTTACTGAAAATGTAAATAAAATAGAAAACATAAATTTTGTCTCTTTACTAACAATAACATATCATATATTTATTGGGTGTATGACTTAAAAATGCAGGAGTTTTATTAAATTTTAGCATTTATTTTGAAACATTTGTACAATATAAATTTATTCAAAGTATTGGCCATTGTTAGCGAATTCGTCCAATGCTCGCATCAAACGAATCACTTGCGTTCAGTGCAAGTTCGAGTTTGACAACAATCTTCATGGAGTAATGCCTCCAATTCTCAATCAAACTTTTTGGCTGGCCTGGGTGATATTTGTCTTTCGCTCACATTGGAACCGATGAAACACATTCAATATAAGCTTTGGTGAGCAATCGGTGGAGTTCAGCATCAATGTTATTCAAATTAAAGAAGTAAGGCAAAACTATGATGCTTTGTTGGCACAAAATTCGACATTTTCGAAGCCAAAAAAGAAACTTTTGTTGTTTCGATTATGATGTACTCTTCAAATTAACATACACCCGATATGTTTTAAATCGAGCAATGGCTCATATTTATTTTGGAGATATCCTTTGACTAAGGGTAATTTTTTAAGCTATATCTATTTTTTTATTGTTTAGAAACGTGTTTCTAAAAAAACTACGAATCCATAGCTTTAATATGAGAAAAAATATTTAATAGTAGAAAAATCTAGTAGAAAAATTAATAGTTTTAAAGCTATTACCAGCTTTAGTTCAGTATTTTTCCACGCATGGAGGGAATTTCAAAATTCCGGAGAACTTTATATTTTGCAAGTCATGGAAAACTTGTATACAAATTTTATCGAATTTAGAAGAGTAAAAGTTCAAAGATTATTTAAATGAAATTTTATCGTTTTAATCCCATACTTATAATATATTATTTATTATGTTTAATGTCTATAGGTAGGGTCACACATGACAAATATTTGACGTAAAAGACGTAGCCACTAAATAAAACACATTTAAATTCTTTTATTTAATTCAAAAACTTATTTTACTTACAAAACAAAAAATTAAGTTTTATTTTATTTGATGCTGTTTGATCTTACAAAACACTTGTAAAAGTAAACTCATCAAACAAATTTGTGCGAAAAAAAGTGGTTACGCTTTTTTGAGCAAATATTTGCCATGTGTGTTTCAATATTCTCCTATAGAGGGTATTATGCGTTGGTGCAGATGTTTGTAACGCCTAAAAATATAAGTCTAATACCCACCTTAAAGTATACCGATCGACTCAGAATCACTTTCTGAGTCGATTCAACGATGTCCTTCCGTCTGGCTGGTCGACTGCCCCCATGCAAATGTCCTCCTGAAATTGGACTTTATCGGTCATAAATGTTTAATTTATATATGTATCTACACAAATTTGGCTCCAAATAAGTTTTATATATACGAAATTCATATCACCAAATTTTATTATGATCGGTCCATAATTAGTCATAGCTCCCATATAAGACCCGCTTCCGATAATCACTTTAACGTGCATAAATCTCTAAAAATGTTGGTATACACATAAAATTAAATATGAATATCTTTCATATAGACATAAAGCACACGACCTAATTTTATGGTTATCGGTCCATAATTGGGCATAGCTTCCATATAAGGCCCATTTCGAAAATCACTCACGAATATAAATTATTGAAATTTTAGAAGAAAAATGCTTTTTCTCATACCCTACACTAAGTAGGGTATTAGATGGTCGGGCTTGACGGACCATACTTTCTTACTTGTTTTTTGGCTTCATACATTTTTGTGCAAAAATTATAACGAGTGGTCGTAGAGCATTGAAATTTGGCACCGAGAATTATATGGACTAAATTAAGAACAAAAATCTATCAAAGTCGTGCATGCCGAGTTTCAAAAAAAATCGGTCACGACCACCGCCCACTCGGCGGATAAGATTTTGAAGATTTTTTCACTTTTCATGACCTGGTATCTCCGGAACCATTTGGTCCAGTAATCCAAAAGTTTGTATTTGTCTTAACCATGTAGAGTACAATTTTTGTACCGAATTTCGTCAAGATTGGAGAGGGTCAGGTCCAAAATGTACATATATTTATGTACATTTTGGACCTAACTCAGAGAGTTCTCGACCGGTCTTGTTGAAAAATTGTGTCTGAATTACTATCCAATTGATCTAACAAATTTCATCCCGATCGGAAGACGTAGATTTCAAAAGTTGGTTCATCCCCATAAGGATTATCTGTGTCGAATTTAAATTTTATAACAATGTTTATAAGAAAATTATGCGTATTTAAGAGAATTTATAAAGTGAACTTTATATGGGGACTATTGTCAAATATGGAACATATGGCTGCAGAATTTTGCATGGATACTATTATTATATTGGCATTTATGCAGAATTTATGAGAAATCATGTCTTGTCTTATCATCAAAAGAAAAATGTGTGAAAAATTTCATAATATTATCTGTAATAGTATAATGAAAATAGCTAAATATTTTTGAAAAAAATCTTTATCTTTTTTGTAAATTGTCTGACATTTTGGTTCATAGCTCTGGTTCTGCTAAACCTAGACCGTGTTAGAATTTTATAAGTACTTAAAATATATGTATACTTTTGTGGGTCTACCCAAGACCAATATTTCGATGTGTTACAAACGAAATGACAAAATCAATTTGCCCCCAAATTCGTTGATGGTCGGTATAAAAAGAGCTTTTAATCAAAAAATAATTCAAATATTTGTGTTATTACATAATTTTAAATCGCATGAGTTTAGTTTATGATATCTTTCGTTTAAAGCCTTAGAAGTATTCACGTTTTTTGTTAGTTCTCTTCTCCATAGAGCTTGTACAAATCACAATGTTTCAAATAGAATGTATCACTCGTGTTTCATTTCATCTAAAGATACACTATAGAGGAAAGGGACTGAACTAGTCTTCTGATGTTCACCGATAGTTTTAGTTGTAACACTTAATAAGAAATCTGCCACTTTAACATGGCGTTTGTTTGAGAACTAACTCAAACGAACTTGTTATATTTTAGATATTAGCAACAAAATTTGATTAAAATTAATAATATTTTCTAGCAACAATTCATAATTTCAATTCATGATTTGTTAACTTTTATGCTGAATTGGCCAAATGTCACGAAACTAGTGCATTTATTTATGAAGGAAGAATCTGTAAAAATGTTGGTTTAAAATGTTTAAGGTCTGCGGTAAAAAATTGGTATTTTTCAAATGAGGACAGTTTTAAATTAAATTACATCATTTGTTTTAAAATTAATTAAAAATCACTATGATATTAATGATGTTATTAAAAGTTTCGCATTCAATGACCATTTTTACATGATTACAATTAAATAATACAATAATTCAATAAAAGATCATGTTGAAATTAATTACAAAATGTAACAACACAACAGGAGCCCTCATAATGAAAATATTGAATAATAAAGAGCTTTTCGTTTAATAATATTATGGATATACATTGTATATGGGTTTTGTATTAGTTTAGATGGCCTGTTAATATGATCTCTAGAGGAGATTTCAAAAGATTTATCAACTTTAATAACAATCATAAAATCACAACTTAAATCACAAACTCAGACCCACTCACATTGCTGTGGGCAGTTTGACGTGTGATCTTCAATTTTAACAACATTCTCCTAAAGGTATCCAACCATGTTCATCCCTATACTACATGGGTACACACACGCACGCCCATATTAACCTACATGCCACTGTAACGTTGTGAGTTCTGTTTTTTTTTTCCTTTAAAATTTCATTCAGCAAACCTAACAACCAGCCAGCAGGCCAGCCCAGCCAGCTAGTTAGTCAGTCACTCAGTCATTCGTTCATTCAATCAGTCATTCATGATGCCTGTCCTTTAGCATTTTCGTTAATGTTGATGTGCATAATTTACAAAACGGAACAATGAGAACGGAATGAAGAACCACTAATAGGGAGAGACTACTACTACATGCAAACATTCATAAATACGACTGCATTCAATCAGCACAGTTTCCCGGTGGTCAATGTACGTCAGCATTAGCTTCACTAATTAAAATCATTTTGGAATAATCAACTTTCGTAACAAGAACCAAGTCAAAATTATACTAACTAGCGGCTGGGGTCGAATTATCTTTACCCTTCAGTGTAATTTCTGCAGATGCAAACCCTAATTTAAGTCCAATGAAAGCTCCCTCAGTTCATAGAAAATGTTCGTCAATATTTATGAAATTCTCTTTAAACTAGGAATTACGAATGAAGATATTAATGAATCAAGTGCTGAATACGTCCATTCCTACTTTAAACGTTATGTAGAGTTTATAAATGTATTGATAGAAGTCCTTCGCGAAATTTCACAAGAACATTTTGTTTGTATTATAATGATGTATAAGGTGCATAATATGCACATATTATGTATGTGTGTTTTTATATTAAAATATCCAAATTGAATGTAGGGTGCCAACAATTTATTTTATAACTGGTCTATTCATAAAAGGACGTACAGCATCTGTGTTAAAATGTACATACATATGTATTTATGTGCATGTGAATGTGTATAAGATACAAAATTTCCTCTTTTATTAGAGTTTTTAGTTTTTGAGTAATTTTTTAATTTGTTGCCTGACAGGTTGCTGTCATATGAATTTAATTGAAAGTAGACATTTGATTAATATCATCCAATAAATATACAATGATTTATATGAGCATGCATGAAATGGTAAGTGATTTAGAGTGATTTTAAAATGAAGACTATTAAAAACTACAACCAACAGAATAATTTCCAAAGACACTTCCCACCATAAAAATATGTTTATGCGGCAGCAAGCAACTGCAACCACAGCAGACCAACACCAACATCACTAAATTAAATCAGACCGCGAAGAGAAGAGAGTCGAATTAACAATCTACTCAGAGCCATTAACTTAACGAAGAAAATAAATTAATAAAAAGCTAAAAAGAAACAAGAAATAAGTAATTTAAATTTATATTCTACACGCATTCTTTGGGACTTGTTTTAATTTCCGTATCCACACTTTCAATAATTAAGGCCACTTAAGAAATGCATTAAATATTTACTCTCTTACATGCACTCGAACATTTATTCGCTTACGACCGACCGATCACTAATATTACTTACTGAATATATTTAAATATATGAACAGGAATAAATAATATATTATAATGTGTAGATTATTAAAAAATAAAAATACTTTGAAATTCATTTCATTGTGTGAGTGCATTTTAAAACACAGAGTATGTAAAGACTTAATTCTAAAAATTATTCGCAAAAATCAAATATACGCACTATCTATACATGTATCGAAATATTCAACAATTCCTCTTTTGTACACTTTAATTCAAAAAGTTTTACTTTAGTACGATTCAGCGAAAACAAAATTTTTGTAAAACGCAGAAACATCCATGTTTTTTTTAACAAGGTGGTATGTGCTTTACGGTTTTCAATGCTTGCTGATAATCTTCGCGCTGTGGCCACGTTTCTGGCGGATATCATATAAATTCATGAGGCAAGTTCAAGAGTTGAACAAAGTTTCAAGATCAAACAGTTACAAAAGCGCAGAAGTCAATTAGATAGGACCTTCAATATCTTCAAAACCACTGGAGGTATAGCAATCATCATCATCTTCTTCAGTTTATTCTCCTTTTTCTAGTAGAACTTCCTTTTCTTTTTTTTTGAGGCCTTCTTCCCCATCATCTTCCGGTTATTGCCGCTAATGGAGAAATCGAACAAATATGAAGCGTTCCTAAACTAGATTGTGGAAAAGCCGAATTGCTGATAAGTGCAGTGTTCGAAGAAACACTGGAAACATTTTTGTTTCGCCGCAAAACAATCAATCAGAATGCATTCGTATGCGATGACATCGTTGTTTCGAAATTAATAACTGCCTGAAATTTTATGGCTGACACAACATCAAAATTAGGGACTGGGTTTTACAAAACCCGGGATTCGGAATTTTAGAAATGTAAATCCCGGGATTTCGGGACTTCGGGATTTTAGTTAAAGGTCAAAAACATAAAATTCAACAGTAAAAACTATTTATTTCGTTAATATTGAGCCGTTTTCGCAGAAAAGACGTAACCGACAAAAACTAAATTTTACAGGAGAGCATTATTTTTAAATATCTTTGGAGTACGCCATTTCTTTAAAACTCCGTTAATAAGTTTTATTATATCTGAGATATAGGATGCAGCTTGTTTCAATTTCATATACACACTATATCCGATTTTTTTGTCGCTTAAGTCTTTTTTCCCGTTACACATTTTATAATATTAATAAAATTATGTCGGTTACGACTAAATTTTTTTATTAAAAAAGAGGAAATTGAGTGTAATACATTAATATGTTCAAAATTTTCTTTTAGACACCTTGATATTACAAAATTCATAAATAGAAAATAAATGTGTACTTACGTCTTTTTTCTTTTTCTCGTAAAATTTAAACTATTGCATTTATAGTTACGAAATTTTCAGGAATGATGCTAAACAAACAAAAATCTAATATCATGTCGCTTACGTCCGTTTTGCGAAAAGGGATCGATATATTTAAGTAAAAATATAACAAAGTAAAAACTAATGCATTGAATTAAAATAAATTTGGCACAAAAGATATTTCATATTTATACCTGTATTCTGAACTTTACAACAGTGACAAATCCATAACAAAACTGAAAATTTTATAACTTTTGTATTGAGTACATGTTAGGGTGATCGATTCTTCGACATATTTTAGAAACCGGTTTTCGGTTTCTTCGAAAAATTGCAATTTAATATATAAAAAAAAATATATTTATTAAAATAATAGTTATTTAAACAAAAACAGTTCATGGGAAAACATAATAAAAGAAAAAAGGAATCATATAATTATGATAAAGAATATACATTTATTCTAATAACAACAAATAAGCATTTTTAAAACACTTAAATACTTTTTAATTCTAATTTTGATTACTTCTTATATCCTACACAAGGTCTTCAGATCAAATTTGAAACATTTTGAAATTAAAATTTATTTTTTTCTAAAAGTGAGTGGTTGATATTTTTGATATTTTATGAATTTTATTTAATTTCAAATGTCAACACCTACGTTAGGTTTTTAAAAAAACAAATTGGAAAAAAATATATATACAATTTTGTGCACTTAATGTATTTGGGTCATATTTGACTTGAGCAAACATCTTGAATTATTGTTACGCACAATTAAGATAAATGTTCTCATAGCTTTGGTAGCACTAAAATATGGCGAATTTCACGTCAAGTGAACCAACTTTTAAAATCGATGTCTTCCGATCGGGATGAAATTTGCACCAAGGTCGGTCAACAAGATCGGTCAAGAACTCTCGGAGTTAGAGGGGGTCAAAATTTGACATTTTGGCCAAACATGGGAGTTTACTCATCCATGTAACTTATTATCTATTGTTCTTAGCAAAATGTGTCCAAAATAGTTTAGATAGCTATTTTTTCAATCTTTCGAAAAAAAATATTTAAAAAAAAAATTTATATTTTTTTTCCGAAATCAAAAACATTTTTGACTTTTTTTCAAAATCTTTTTAATTTTTTTGCTCAACAGAAAGTCCAGATATTTTCCTTGAAGACCTATTTAGTCGCTTAGTGGGATGCGAGTGGAATATCTATTAAAATAAATCGTTTGTAACTCAAAATATGCAATTTTTAATTTTTTTTGTTGCAAAATCTAACTGTTTTTTAAAATGGGCCTTTTTTTAAATTTTTTTTGATCTTAGCTATATCACTGTGTAAACAATTTGGGAAAATTTAGTTTAAAATAATGGAATACGTTTTCTTATTTTTTGTCCCGCGTAAGTTTTAAAAATCCCGCCATTTTTCACCGATTTTGAAAATAATCCCGCTTTTTGTTAAAATAAAACTGGCAACCCTAGTTATAGGTCTTGCTGAGTACATTACAAATTGTGTCAAAAAAAATCAGAAACACTCAAATTCAGAAATTATTCTAAAAAAACCGTTTTCAGTGATGTTCTTTAACTTATCACACATTCACTCATGTAACTCATTCAGTTTTTGTCCGACTTTAAATTGTCTAACGTATTTGGAAAGAAAACTGATTACGCTTTAAAATGTCGTGCATTCTTTGATACATTTCTAAGTTATAATTATTGTTTTTGTTTTGAATATCTAAAAAAAAACTAAATTTATAAACTTTTTGGATTTCAGTAGCTTTTCATTGCTTATTTTGATATGAAAGCTTATAAAAATTTATACCAATGTATAAAGAAAATTTAGTTCATAACGAAACATTTCAAATCGGATGAAAATTGTAAAAGTTCTTCCTTCAAATCTTCGATAACACTTTTTTAGTATTTCTCCCCCAGCTCATATGAATAAAAAACACAATTATACCAAACCAAATATTTTTACAGTTTTTAATGTACAAGGTAAACTTCGAACTTTTTTAACAACTTTTGCAAATATAAACCGCTTTTAACAAGTACTACCTTTTTTCTCTACATAAAATTGTATTAAAAACACTGTGCAAAAAAAAATAGGTTTATATAAAAAGAGATTAGAATAACTATTGTTGAATTTGAAAAATTACGAAAAAAAAATATACATTTTATGCATACATTTTATGCAGAGTTGGGGGTAGTGCACTAAATGTTGAGTGCAATCAACATTTCACTAGCACTAAATATTATTTTAAAAAATATAGTTTTAACTAATTTTCATCAGCTTTAGTGGTAGTGAAGCTTATATTTTTATCACCAATATTTTTTAGTGATAGTGATATTTTTTTAACTATAAATCAATTGAGTGGTAGTGTAGAAATAAGCACTAAACTCAAATAGTTAAAAAATTTAACAATAACTAAAAAAAAGCTTCAATAATTTTCTTTGCACTAATATATTCAAAATTAGTGATCGTGAAGTTATTCCAGTTTAAACTAGAATATTAAATATACAGATGTTTGTTGAGCAAGCTTCAAAGTGTTTTTCAGCATCCGAAGAAATAATAACACAAAAAAACACTGATAATGTAGGATTCTTAGATTTTGGGGAAATTGACAGTAAGTGAAAAAGTTATTGAAGAAATTACTTAGTTTATTAACATCTTCAATATTAGGACCTTCAACCTTTGTTCAGAAAGATGGCATAGTGAAATACGTGCATTCCTTTTAAGCTCGGACACTGATATTTGCAGTCTCAAAAAATATCCAATAATAAGGCAAATGTTTTTTTAAATTTAACACGCCTTTGGCTTCTTCTGCTCCAGTAGAGCTTTTATTTTCTTTTAGTGGAATGGTGGATTCTCCTCCGAGAAATAAATTAAGTGATTCGAATTTCGAAAAGCTTGTTTTACTTAAAGCCAATAGTCGCTAATTATTTTATGTGTAATTGCTTATTTCTCTTTTTATTGTAATTTGTATATTTATATACCGCTTTTACGTTTTTTCCTTAAATATATTAACTTAAACTATGAATAGAGTAAAACATTTCTTTGTTGAAAAAAATAGTGCAGGAATATTTTTTTAACTAAAAATTTTAGTGTAGAAAAAATTATTTCATTAGGCTGCAAAAAAAATATTTTAACTATTTTCAAAATATTATTAGTTAAAAAATTTTAACTACACTATCACTATTATTGAGTGAGGCTTATATTTTTCAACTCATCACTAAACATTAAAAAAATTAGTGAAATATTTTACACTACCACTAACTATTAGTGATAGTTAAAAATTAGTGCACTACCCCCAACTATGATTTTATGAAAGCTTAATTCTTTGCCTTTATGTACTGAAGTACTAGGATCTAACCTAAACAGTTTTTTCAAAATAACTAAACATTTTGAAGGTGTTTCAAAATTTTTTAAAACGGTTTTTTTATGTCCTCACCTAGGCCTACAACCCCCATTAGGCCGATTTTCATGTTCTGATAAAAAGTGTTATTTTGTAGCAGAGTGTTATTATTTATTGTTGTTTAGAAATTTAGAAAAAAAATTAAATGTAATTACCTTTTATGTAATTAGAATTACTTTTTTTTATTAATTACTTGCAATTACTTACCAATTACGTTTAATTGGTAATTCGCATTTAACAATTACTAATTACAGTAATTGGTAATTGGTAAAAGCCAATTACTTGTAATTGTAATTGGTAATTGTTGGTTGCCAATTACAAAATGTAATTGGATTTGTAATTGCCAAATTTCAATTACTAATTGCTTGTAATTGGTAATTGAAAAGTAATTGGCAACGCCCAAGTCTGGTCCGAGATTATCCCCCATATGCATAAACAATTTATAAATTTATCAAACAAAATTTCCATACAAAATTTGTTTTATAAACCTTTGATAAATTTATAAACTGTTTATGCATATGGGGGTATATTTTTTAAAATTACTTTCTCACATATGTGTACATTAGAGTGACAGCCGATTTTTTTTTTAGATTTCAAAGAGTGCCGGGTGGAATATTGTGACACTAGTCCTAAAAGTTAAATGCTGAAAAGTTGAGCCAAATCGTTGAGTCAAATTTCAGATATATGCAAAATTTTACTATTTATATGGAATAAATAGGTGTAACTAGTTAACTTTCAAGAAATATGTAGATTTATTTATATTAATGAATATTACATTAAACTAAATTTTTGGAAATTAAGCCTGTATCTCCTTTGGGTCAAAATGACCCAAAAACTGTATTATCCCCAGAATTGGGAAAAACTGCAAATTTTTCAGTTTTTGTAAAAATTTTGCTACTAAATAAATACTTTTGCAATTGAATGCAAAATAATCGAAATATGTACGTAATTGTCGTTTAATGAGATATAAATGACAAAATTTGGTTAAAAAATGTTAAAGTTATAACAAATTCGCCAGACCATTAACGTATTTCAGGCCACTTGAACAAACAATTTAGGAAAAAAAATTAACATATTTCGAGAAAAATTAAAATAAAAGCTAAACTTTGATTTTCCGACTAAATAAAGGACGAAGCACGTTATTATACTTCCACTCAATATTTTAGGATTTTTTAGAACACTTTTCAAATTTTTATTTCTAAAACACGTACATTTTGCAAAAATTAAAAAAATAGTTTTAATTAATTAAATTATAGAACAGAGTTTAAATTTTTGGTATTGAAAATCAAACAAAACAATTATGTGAAACTTTGTAGGTCTGGTGAAAATTAAAAATGCAACAACACATTTACATTTTTGCTACTAAAACATGTTAAGAGTTAGGTACTGTTATCAGAGAGTCGGAATACTTGGACATATATACATTAGGGTGGCCCCAAAATTTAAGTTGCGGATGTTCCCACCTAAAATGAAAATTTGATTCATTCTAAGACTACGTTTTGAATTTTTTTCGTCCTGGGGTCAATATTTGGCGAGCTGGATCAAAGGATAAAAAGGTCCTTTTTTGAGGTTTTTTACATTTTTTCCATATTTCTTCCAAAGGAAGTATATGTAAATTTGGTATCATATGAAAGGTCTTTGAGAGACGCATTCAATTGGATAAAAGAAATTTAAAAAAAAAAATTTTAATTAAAAAATTTTAAAAATTTTCGACAAAATTTTAGTTTTTTTTAATTTTTTCATAGAATTTATTCAAATACATAGATGAAATTTCTTAATCATAAACATCATGTAATTTCACCGAAATGGTTTTTCTCGTTTTTTAAAATTCAGCACAGTTCAATGTTTATTCAAATTTGTTTAAACCCAATTTCATCCCTATCTGACAATCTCTGTATACTCAATTCATAGTATATGTAATGGGCATCAAAATAACTCAAATTTTATAAGCTTTCCATCGATGTATAATTTCGTACTTTTTTTTTGTTACACTACGAATATTTAAATTTAAGCTAAAACATTTACTATACATCGCGCTATAATGATTATTTTAATGTTTTCCTTTGGAAAGTTGTTGTTAATTTTAAGTAACATGTGAAAAACTGCTTATTACATATATTTTTACATTGTTTAGTATATTGTTTGCTAAATGAGAAATATTAATTAACAGTTAAAACTTAAAAATATAAATTCATAGAAAATGTTTTAATATTAACATAATTTTTTCATATATATTTATTTACAAATTCGTTTACATAAGTTTATTCTATTAGCAATATAAGAAGGTCGATTTTTTTCGATTACTGATAGCATGGATTGACTGACAAAATGTACAAATCGTTCTGTATTTTGTGAATGACATAGAAAATCTGAAATTAGTAATATATTATTAAAATATCACGATTTTATACATAATAGCTTAACCAAAGATAAAATAATTTTCTAGTAAAAAGTTTAATTTTATTATCGCGATTTTTATGTTTTTATTAAATTTGTTTATCAAAGTTGCTTATTATCTGTATTAAGATAGATTGCAATTTAAATAAACGCAAAAAAAAAAAATAAATATGTAGTATGAAAACTATTTTTGTTATAAAAATGATTTGTTATTACATTTATTATCTCCCAACCTACACAATCATTCTTTAATAAAATTAAAATAAATAAAATTGGTATTGTTGACAACAGTGTTCTAAAATGTGTTATGTTGCAATGTATTATTTCCAATCAAAATGTAAAATTTTATTTTTTTGGTTGTTATGCCCTTTTGATTTTAAGATGACCATATATAAGATTTTTTGTAAAAATTAAAAAAAAAAAGAAAAAATTTTCTCTTAAAATTTTACTAGTTGTCAATGATTTTATACAAATTCTTCATTACTTTAAAAATAAACGACAAAAAACAACAACATTCAAAAGCAAATTATTATTATTATTATGGAATAATGTTTTAGCTTAAATTTAAATATTCGTAGTGTAACAAAAGAAAAGTATACGAATTTATACATCGATGGAAAGCTTATAAAATTAGAGTTATTTTGATGCCCATTACATATACTATGAATTGAGTACAGAGATTGTCAGATAGGGATGAAATTAGGTTTAAACAAATTTGAATAAACATTGAACTGGATTGAATTTTAAAAAACGAGAAAAACCATTTCGGTGAAATTACATGATGTTTATGATCAAGCAATTTCATCTATGTATTTGAATAAATTCTATGAAAAAATTAAAAAAAACTAAAATTTTGTCGAAAATTTTTTAATTAAAAATTTTTTTTTTTAAATTTCTTTTAACCAATTGAATGCGTCTCTCAAAGACCTTTCATATGATACCAAATTTACATATACTTCCTTTGGAAGAAATATGGAAAAAATGTAAAAAACCTCAAAAAAGGACCTTTTTATCCTTTGATCCAGCTCGCCAAATATTGACCCCAGGACGAAAAAAATTCAAAACGTAGTCTTAGAATGAATCAAATTTTCATTTTAGGCGGGAACATCGATACCTTATTTTTTCTCCATACAAACGGGGCCACCCTAATATACATACTTTGGTTTGTACAAATTAAATTTGTGTGAAAAAAATGTTGCTAGCACATTTCACTATGAAAAACAAAACACCAATTTTACAGCAATTTTATTGGATGGATTTTCAATAAAAATTATGAAATATGCTAATTATATGTGCATAAAACGAAAATAAGCAATTATAAGAAAATCGATGCCATTTTGTTGCAAATCATCTGATTCGGAAAAGTAATTGTTCAAAATTGACCGCCTCTTTCTGTGTATTCTAAAATTTATATAATGAACTTTGAACAAATATTTGAAATCGAATATTATTCAACAAACTACTTACTGTTAAAGTCTAAAGTTGAATTCATTATTTAATACACTGAAATTCATTTCGTAAGGATAAACAGAAAATTAAAAAAATAATAACAAATTATTTTATAATAAATAAGGTTCTCAAGGGGCGTTTAGGCGGCATTGATGTGAGCACAAGTGTAACATCACACCACATGGTGTCTTTGTTAATTTAATACGCAGCAGGAAAGGATTCATCTCTGTGTTTTTTTTTTCATACAAATCGTTGGCTTTAAATGATAAATCCCACAATCATATTATATGTACATTAGACCTCACCTTAAAATTGCGAATTGCTTTGGATGGGTTTAATTTAATAATTTAGTAGTTAAAACTAACTGAGCTCAGATAACGAGATATCTATTGAATGTTTTAAAATCGAATTAGCAAAACACTTTTTTAATATTTAAAATGAATCGTATACATAATGTATTTTTTTAACAAGGTATAAAATATGAATTTCCAATGAAAAAAAAAACAAGTTATACGCATTTTCACACAACATTTTTTTTTCATTTGATTTTTTATTTATTGAACCATCATTACTTAATGAACTAACAACAAGTATTTCAAATCTTATATATAATAATTATAATATAATTAGTACAGCCATTGCCGGGGGAAAGATTGTTTATTCATTTAGCTTTTATTAAATTGACATTCTTAATTCTAGTCTTTGGATTAGGTCTGCTGTGTCCCTCCTTCTTAATCGAGTGTGGCCATGGTTATCTAATATGTTGCAGGCCAGTGGGTGAATTTCCAGTTTTTTTTAAATATTTTTCTACATTTTTCGTGATCTCAGTTTTTACAACGGGACACGTTTAGATCTTTGTGTATATTCTCGTTTTTGATATACCAAGGGGCAACTGTGATCATTCTTAAAAACTTGTTTTGGCGTCTTTGGATCTTTTCTACATTTGACGCTGAGGCCGTGCCCCATAGCTGTATGTCATAACACCATATCGTGTTATAAAGTAGAAGTTTACAATCTAAACTAAGCGTAGAGTTTCTGCCAATAAGCCAGTTAATTTGAATTGATTTCAATTTCATTTGAGTCAACTTTGCATTATATTACTTTTCCATGTAAGGCGACGATCGAGATGTATTCCGAGGTATTTCACTTCCGATTGTTGAAGTATTGTTTGGTTATTGATATGAATAGGGGGCATGATTTTCTACGCAATGTAAAATTGTATGTGTGTACATTTTTGCTCGTTGACTTTAATTTTCCATTGTTTTAAAAATTTTTTTAATTCAAATATGTAATTTTGTAAGTAACGAGACGCTTCTTGAGGGTTTTCATGAATGCTTAAAATAGCAGTATCATCAGCAAATGTTGATATATGAGTGCGATTGTTAGTTGGCATATCAGACGAATATATCAAATATAAAAAGGGTCCCAGGATACTACAGCTTCAATGGGTTGGGGACTACTTAAAAAGTCTCCTTCTTTAACCTTAATTGTTCGACCAGTTAAATAGCTTTCCAATAGCTTATGTGTGTTTGCGGGTAAATTTAGACTCAGTTTGTATATTAAACCATCATGCCATACTTAGAAAGGTCGATAAAGAGAGCGGAACAATATTTCTTTTCCTCAAACGCTTTTCTTACAATATTTGCAAGCCTATGGGTTTGTTCGATAATACTGTGTATAAAAAACCAAATTGATGATTCGGAATACAATTGTTTTCAATTAACATCGGGTACAACTTGTTCATGAGTATCTTCTCAAATAGCTATGATATAGGCTTCTACCAATAGGCTTATTAGTCTGTATGATTCTACTTTTGTGTGATCTTTTCCCGACTGAGGTATCATGATAACCAGTGAAACCTTCCATTCTGGAGGATAATATTCAAGGCGTAATATAGCATTAAAAATAAAAATAATTATTTTTATAGCTATCCGGGGTAGCTCCATAAGCATCTTGTTACTGATTATGTCAATACCAGGTGCTTTCTTGGAGTTGAAATCAACAATAGCCTTTTCGATATCTCGAATCTCAAAACGTAAGGGTACGACTGCTCCAAAATGGGGTACAACAGCTGGCAACTCAATTGCTTCATTTGATGTGTTCGTTGTAAAACTTTTTTCAAATGACTAATAAACAGATTCCCTTTTTCAGTATCATCTCTTGCCCAACCACCACTTGAATTTCGCAAGGGGGGCTTACATATGACAGGTCTTTTAAGACTTTTTGTTGCTCGCCATAATGAGTAATCCGACTGCAGGGTTGCGTCCAGGCTTTCTAAATATTTATTCAATGATTCCATTTTTCGAAATTCCTAGACTGTCAGTTGTAGCTACTTAAGAACAAAATAATATCCATTCAAAGCAAATATATTTTTAAGGACCAGCCTAATGTTCATATAACATTTATTTGTATACATATGTACGTATAAATAATATGTATCAACTCGTGTTCTTATCGCATAATCACATTATATGTGATTATAAATATGGGAATTTAACAAGATACGCACAATTTAATTTTCAAATAATATTTGAATTTGAGTAATATTAACATTAGGCGCCCAACCACTACTTAATAGCCAGAGGAGTACAGATGACAAAATTATTTATTCGGTTAATTTTTAATCGAAAACCTATTTTTTTAAAACCTACTTCAAAGTGTAAAAAATTTAAAATATAGTATTCCTAATGCACATACATATGTACATATATTATAAAAAGTAACGAATATTAATAACATAAATTAATAAGTATGTGTCATTAAAAAAAATTGATTGCTTGTAAGTAATATGTAGGGTAGAGGGGGACCATACGCCATTTATTTTTTTTTCTTGTTTCGGTTACTTAGATATGTTAGCTTTGGTTTTATTCATTTCATTTTTGGCTATCTCATCTTAATATACATATTTTTTTTAACATTTCTAGACTGATCAAAAACGGCGAAACGACCCCACCCATGTGGTAAATACGTCAAAGGGATGGGGCATATGTGCCCCATTTGTAAAATAAAACAAAAAATCCTAAAATATAAACGTTCCTTGTATCTTGCGAATGTGCCCCAGGGGGAGTTTTGAGGTTTAATATACTTTTTTTTCTTACTTCGAATTAAATGATCGAAAAGACTATTGTCACTTATTGTTCACTATTATAGACATTCTATCTTCAACCAATATCTTTTTCGTATCACAAAAACTTAAGAAATTAGAAGTTTATACGCTGAAATATTTTCACGGCTTATTGAAAAACAATTATGGACAGTTTTTGACTTCGTATTTAAATACTTATTATTGTTGGACTTTTAAAAAACATTTACTTTATTCGAATCGGGTAAGCATTTTCGCATTTTTATAATCAAATATGTTTTCAGCTGTATGGGGTACGGACAATTGTTTGAGACAGTGTATATCTGGATTACTAAGTCATTAATACAGATAATATGGATATCTAATGATAGATTTTTCAAAGACCTTTGCAACGACGTATATGTATAAGTTGGACCTACAATGGGTCAAAATAGCAAAAAAAATATTTTTTAATCCGAATTTTTTTTTCACCAAAAAAAATTTAAACACAAAATTTTTTTTTATATTAGAGGTCGCTCAAGTCGAGTCTGTCGACTTTGTTAAAACCCACGATTTTCTTTACATTTTAAAAGAAGAATGTACAAGCTTTATTTTGGTGTGCAAATACTACTAGTTTTTGAAATGAATTGGCTTATTAAGCTGCCCTACATTACTATTTGTC
Source organism: Calliphora vicina (assembly GCF_958450345.1). Taxonomy (NCBI): domain Eukaryota; kingdom Metazoa; phylum Arthropoda; class Insecta; order Diptera; family Calliphoridae; genus Calliphora; species Calliphora vicina. Next base: position 68,452,153 of record NC_088781.1, on the reverse strand, counting down.
GTATTTTTTTAATAAATTTTGTAAATAACGCTTTATAACTTTTAAAACTTTTATGAAAATGAAAAATAACTAACAATGCAGTTTTAATGATCAATTAATTCTTAATAATTTAGGTACAAACATTTTTCAATTAGCATCTAACGTTCCTGAGTTATACCGGTTTTCAGCTTTGAAGTTATGATATTAAGTATTATAAACTGTTTGCTTTGTATGGGAGCTATGGCTAATTATGGACCGATCCTTATACAATTTGGTGACATAACTTTTGTATATGTATAAGATATTTTTTTTTTTGAATTTTATTTGAGTACGAACATTTGTAAGAGATTTATGCTAGTTAAAGTGATTTTTGGAAATGGATTTTATATGGGAGCTATGATTAATTATCGATCGATCGTCACAAAGTTTAGCTTATATAAAACTTAATTGTGCGGAATTTGGTTTAGATATCTTTATAACTAAGATATTTATGGGGGCTTATCTATTTTTAGATAGGGCAATCGTATGGGGGCTAGTAGGAATAATGAACCGATTCCAACCAAATTCAATAGGCTTCGTCCATGTGCCAATAGAAAAGCTTGTACCAAATTTTATCTTTTAAATTGCGACCTGTAGTTTGATTACACTATGGTGGTGAAGGGTATAAAAATCATTTTGTGTACATAAAAGTTTTCGATTTCTTTATATAACTCAGGAATGGTAAAAGCTAATGCAAAAATTGTTGTCCTTAAGAATTAATTGATCTTTCAAACTGCATTGTTATTTTTTTTAATTTTCATAAAAGTTTTAAAAGTTATAAAGCGTTATTTACAAAATTTATTAAAAAATTACGAAAAATTGTAATGTAGGGCACCTTAATAGGCCAATTTATTGCAAAAACTATTAGTTTTTGCACACCAACATTAAGCTTGGACATTTTTCTTTTAAAATGTTTCCGCAAATCGTGGGTTTTGACAAAGTTTTGAAGAAAACTCAAAAAAATTCCTACAAACCCAAAAAATCTCAAAAATTACCCTATAAGCTTTTAAATTATGTTAGAGCACCTATGAAAATAAGACACACTAATGTATATGTTTAAATATAACAGATTTCTTAAATCGAAATGACACTAAAAAATTATAATATTAATAGGCAAGTTGAGTTTTTCAAACCCCTTTTACGATCACATTATACATTCAACCATTTTAAAAGTATTTATTTAAAGATGTGCACAATATATATTTTATTGAAATCGGTTCTGTTTTTTAGGAGTTATGAACGTTCAAAGTTGTTACTAACACATATGCAGAAAACGTGTACATGTAACCCACTGTAGTTCAATAGAGTGCAAAAATTTATCTTAAAAAGTAAATTTCATCTATTTGATTTTATCTATTTCCAATATTTTTTATTACAGAATCTTGGACAATATAAAAACGGTCACATGCTAACCTGTAGTTGGTGCAATCGTTAAAATTTTTATTGTTAATCATCATTGAGTGGTTATTAGAATCGAAAACATTTTTTTTAATTTATTGAAATTTCGTTTAAAAAAATTTTGAAATTGTAAAATATGGTATTTGAAGAAAAGATTCTCTATTGTGGTCATTGGAATATATGACCATGTCTCATGTATAGCTTGATATAATTGCTTGGAACTCGATGTTCCAATTCCCGATTTACCTTTCTATTTACTATTTCCCATAGGGTTAAGGACGTGTGACTGTACTTCATGATATTAATTGGGATTTAGACTTATTGTCAGTTCGTCGAACTCTACCCATTCCATCAGAATTCACAATTTTTTCTGCGATATAAATGGCTTTTAAACAGCTCTATAATTTTTGAGCCAGCTGAAACTGCTCTTCTTTGTATAGTCCGTACACTTAACTCTAGTTTGAGAGAATCTATTGCTATGGAAGTGAGTGGGATATCTATCAAAATAAATATTTTTTTTTCCAAAATCGAACTTTTTTCCAAACTGGGCCTTTTTTTAATTTTTTTTTGCTCTAAAGAGAGCTTAGGTCTTTTCCATGAAGATCTTTTTGGTCGCTTAGTGGAATGCAAGTGGGATATCTATCAAAATAAATGTTTTGTAACTCAAGATGTACAATTTTTAATTTTTTATTGGCAAAAACAAAATTTTTTTAAGAGATATGTATCCCAATCACATCCCACTAAGGGACCAAATAGGTCTTCAAGGAAAATATCTAAACTTTCAAAAGTACCTTTTGTTCTGCGGCTCCTCAATTATTAACTACAAAGTATGCTCTCAATTATAATTTCCCTAAATGTCAAACAAAAGAAAACAAAAAATATAAAAATTATATGTTTAAGAAAAAAATAAATTAAATTCCAATTTTGTTGAAAAAATAAATTTTGAAAAGTTAATGTGTGAAAAAAATTAAGGCCCTAATTTTGTAAATCACGTCACCAAAGTGATATTTATATGGAAAGCAAAAACAAAATTTTAAAAATTTGTTTTTGTTTTATATACAAAATTTTCAAATTATGAAAGGCAAATCAACGCTTGAATTTTGGTGCGTTTGTTCTGTTAAGAATTTGTATATAAAACAAAAAGAAATTTTTAAAATTTTTGAAATTTTGTTTTTGCTTTCCATATAAATATCACTTTGGTGACGTGATTTACACAATTAGGGCCAAAGAAAATTATATTTTATCAAATAAAAATGTGTAAAATTAACAAATCAAATTGTTGGGGTAAATATTGGTAACTCTCCCTAATAAATAACACAGGGCAACAAAATCGAAACAATTTTTAAACCACCACATAATTTTAATGTATTGTGGTTCCAGTACACAGTAGGTATTTTGACCTACTTTTTAGGCCATAATTAATTTCAGCCAAAGTTTTGGACCGATATGACTGAAATTTGGAATTTAGGAGTTTTTCATGAGCACGTACAGCTGGGTTTTATTATTTTTGTAATAGTGAATATTTTTAGGGTTGCCACCATATGAAAAATAGTAAAAAACACTGAATATCTCGAAAACTAAATGAAATTTTTTCCTTGAAATTCAGCACGATGTAAATACGTACAAATGGCGTATAAGCCATTCAGACAAAATCTTTCTTAACGATTATTTTTTACAAAAAGTTTGTATATTTACATTTAAATAAACAGCATCGATTTTTTTCTTACTATTTTTTTCATATTACAAAATTCCCTATAATTTAAGCTGAGGCTGTCTGAAAGAAAATTATATAAATCAAATACCAAAACGAAAAATAACAACAAATAAACTCAGAATTATTTTATTAACACATTTCATCAATGAAAAACACGGCAGTCCACGGCCAACGTTATCAAAAGCTTATATTTATGGGAAAAGTCATTAATTTGAGGTTAAGTTAGAATTAAACGTTTTGTTAATAAAAGCAATAACGTCCACCAAAATATTTATTTTTTTTTTAATTTGTACTTACTATCCCCTCTCTTTACCGTATTAATCACGATTTCCTTCTATTTGTTTAATAACTGATAAAAGAACGTTTTAATTCATATCAAAATTACACTTTTTGTGCTGCACTTTGAACATTGCATGCAAATGTCTACTCCGACTGCCCATAAATCAGCTGATATCTGTTTTTTACAAAAAACAGATATGCAGTTATTAGCGTTGATTTATGCTTAATCAAACGTCATTAACAAAAACATTATAATTGTTAGTGCTACAACCTACTGTGCAGTAGTACAAATATGGTACAAATTTTTAATTATTATGGAGGTTTTTTTTAAAAAAAATTGTAAATTTTTTTAGACCCTTCTCCACATAATCAATGTTTACTCAAAAACGGTTAGTCCGATATTATTAAAATAAATCTAGAAATGTTGAGATTTACATAACCTTTAATCCGTTTACATAATGCGTTTTAATCGGCTCAGTAGTTTCGGAGTTATAATAACAAATTGAAGAAAAACAAGTAAGAGTGCTATATTCGGCTATGCCGAATCTTATATACAAAACCACCCCAGACTCGCATCTGCCCACCCCAGATAAAAATTTGTAAAGTCGCAGAAAGATTTTTTTGGATTTGTAGATTGTTCCGTTAAGAAATTCCTGTCTGATATTTTTATCTGCTGATGACGATGGCGTCATTAGTTTTTTCCTACCAGCTCTAGTTTTAAACATATATTGTGCCATTATTTGTTTTGCAAATTTTCTGAAATCAAAATAACTGATCCTTATGTATTTCTGTCCGCTGATTACGAATATAAAATTAGTTTTATTTACCACCTCTTGTTTTTAAGTCCATCCAAAATAATTTGGTTTTTATGTCAAATTTATCTTTAACATTAACATAATCGCTATGAAGAATAGACGTTGCTAGTGAGGAGCAACGTGAAAGATTTCACCAAGATATACGAGTAATAGAGGAACGATATCAAGAAAGATGGGACCACCATATTATGACAGATTACAGCTGGAATCTTTGTCGGGATCGTAAGCATGCTCTTTATTCAAGAAAATCCTATAAGAGAACATTTTATACGTATTCACATTGACTATGAAGAGAATTATACATAGAGACGAGACACTCCGATTTGTCAAACAAAAATACAACAAATAATATTTCGACTTTATTTTAAAATAGAACTTTGGTTTTTGTTTGAAAAAAGCTTCAAAACTTTTTCCAACATATACATTCAAATAATTGAAAATATTTTTCAATGAATGTAAATAAAAAGAAGAAATTTCAAAAAATTATAAAAACAAATTGTACATAAAAGTTCAAAACAAAAAGCTTTCTTTTGAAATAATAAAACAACCTTTTAAATTATATTAGAAATTTGTTTTACGGTACGAAATTTAAAATAATAGTCAACTTTATGGACTTAAAATCGATTTTAAGGCTTTCGTAGTTAGGCTGAAACATTTTTGGTACTATTTAAACAAGTAGAAAATTAAATAAAATGTGAAGTTGCTTTCTAAATAATTCAGGACTAGGGTTTTTATCCCGGGAATTTCCGGTACAAATTTCCCGGGAATTTTGCCAATTTTTCACTACCCGATTCCCGGGATTTTTAGTCGGGAATCCCGGGAATTAAAAATTGATGAAAATACATAGAAAACAACTTAGAACTCTATTTTTTCACCAAAAAACAGTGGAAAGTTTTTTACAGTTTTTTGCTTATATCTCGGCAATAATAGACCGCTTATTATTATTATTTATTTGGGGAAAATTTAAAAAGTGAATTCATTATATATAGAATTTATTTCTTATTGAATCATTCTAATTTCTTTAAATTTCTTCTTCAAATCCATAACAAAACAGCTTCAAAAATTTATTAAATTATTAACTTGTTCTTCAATTCAAATCTATTACAAAAAGGCTTAAGACAATTTTTTCGATTAATTTTAACAAAAATTTTATCACTAAAAGTTTGAATAAATTCTGTTATTAATTAACTTTAAAATTAATTCAGTTTAAACAAAGGCTTTGGAAATAATCTAAAAAATTAAATATTAGAAATTTTATGGATTTATGGAATGAAAGGCTGATATTTTTTAATTACGGATTAAGATTTTAGTGAATTAAGCACATATTTTATTAATTAATTCGAAGCTCTGATATTTAATAATTATAACACTAAGTTTTTATATGAAATTTGGCTATAATATTCCTAATTTACAGTATCATTATATATTTCGGGAATAGCCTGGTACCCGGGAATGTAGAAAAAAATTTCCCGATTCCCGGAAATCAAAAAATGTCGGGAAATTAAAAACCCTATTCAATGAATTTAAAATTGTTTACTAAAAATACAATAGTTCGTTTGAATGTCTAGTTTGTGCATACATTGCAATACAATTTAGATATCGTGATATAATCGCTAATGTGACTATACTCAAATGAAAGAGATTTTTATGTAGATTAATAATCCAGAAAATATTTAAAGCGAAAGTGAAATATTAAGCTAATAATACAAAAAATGGTGTAAATCATGCAAATATTAAAGGTCCTATATATTTTAAACTAGGGCTGCTAGAAAATGACGCCATCGTAACCAGCACTCTCAATTTAACTAAAAGCTATGTACAGAAGTCTGGAAAATTTTGGTGTGTTGACCCGAGTTATGAAATAACAAAACTTTTAATAAATAACTGGTTAGATTACAACCATTAATGTTGAAAAGGTAACATTTTTTGATTCGAAAGCATTTATAAATATTAAATTTCAGAACAAAGAAATTGATGAAATACAATTAGTAACTTCTTACAAAGTTGGAAATGGAGTATAACAGGTACTACAATTCAAGCCATTTACTAATGTGATCTTAATATACAACTACATATGTTTATGGTATGAAATAAGTTTTGTATTTTAAGTTAATTAAAATGAATTGTTAAAATTTGTTTGTTTAGTTGTTCCATTAATAAAAAGTTATAGGTTAGGTTTTTTGCCTGTTATAGGGTAACTCCATTTTATTTCGACCCATGTTGGACTTGTATTTTAAGACGTATAAACCGGACATCTCGGATTTTTTGTGAAATATTAGCAATGTTTAGGATCGAATATCTTTGGAACGCGTCATTAAACTTTAATAAACTATTCTTTAAAAATAATTTATAAAAAGCAGGCACCTAACTGATATAACCAATACTGAAAAAAATCCTGAAATAATTGTTTATCAAGAATTTTTAAAAAATGATATCTGAAAAACAGTTAGACCCCTTTCACACTAGGCAATTTAGTTGCGCAAGTCTCTTGTGTTTGTAGATGCCAGAGGTAATGTCGGGTTAAAAAGAAAATTTTACAAAAATACTTGCGCAACTAAATTGCCTAGTGTGAAAGGGGTCTTACAAATTAGTAGTCATAGTTGGGGGTAGTGCACTAATTTTTAACTATCACTAATAGTTAGTGGTAGTGTAAAATATTTCACTAATTTTTTTAATGTTTAGTGATGAGTTGAAAAATATAAGCCTCACTCAATAATAGTGATAGTGTAGTTAAAATTTTTTAACTAATAATATTTTGAAAATAGTTAAAATATTTTTTTTGCAGCCTAATGAAATAATTTTTTCTACACTAAAATTTTTAGTTAAAAAAATATTCCTGCACTATTTTTTTCAACAAAGAAATGTTTTACTCTATTCATAGTTTAAGTTAATATATTTAAGGAAAAAACGTAAAAGCGGTATATAAATATACAAATTACAATAAAAAGAGAAATAAGCAATTACACATAAAATAATTAGCGACTATTGGCTTTAAGTAAAACAAGCTTTTCGAAATTCGAATCACTTAATTTATTTCTCGGAGGAGAATCCACCATTCCACTAAAAGAAAATAAACGCTCTACTGGAGCAGAAGAAGCCAAAGACGTGTTAAATTTAAAAAACATTTGCCTTATTATTGGATATTTTTTGAGACTGCAAATATCAGTGTCCGAGCTTAAAAGGAATGCACGTATTTCGCTATGCCATCTTTCTGAACAAAGGTTGAAGGTCCTAATATTGAAGATGTTAATAAACTAAGTAATTTCTTCAATAACTTTTTCACTTACTGTCAATTTCCCCAAAATCTAAGAATCCTACATTATCAGTGTTTTTTTGTGTTATTATTTCTTCGGATGCTGAAAAACACTTTGAAGCTTGCTCAACAAACATCTGCATATTTAATATTCTAGTTTAAACTGGAATAACTTCACGATCACTAATTTTGAATATATTAGTGCAAAGAAAATTATTGAAGCTTTTTTTTAGTTATTGTTAAATTTTTTAACTATTTGAGTTTAGTGCTTATTTCTACACTACCACTCAATCGATGTATAGTTAAAAAAATATCACTATCACTAAAAAATATTAGTGATAAAAATATAAGCTTCACTACCACTAAAGCTGATGAAAATTAGTTAAAACTATATTTTTTAAAATAATATTTAGTGCTAGTGAAATGTTGATTGCACTCAACATTTAGTGCACTACCCCCAACTCGGTTAGTAGTAATGTTTTGGGCTTTGATATCCATTAAAAAAATGTTGTTTTGGTCTTCCATTACCATTATGAAAGATTTTTATTTTTGTTGATCTTTGATAACCATTATGAAAGATTTTTATTTTTCTAGGTATTCCATAATCATTATAAGTAACCAAAAATTTTTTTGGTCGCATGGACTTGGTTTTTTTTTTGCATTATTAAATAGACGGAGAAAGATAAATCGGTCTTACGTTAAGTTAGGCAAACGGTAGTAAGTATTACATTCCATCAAGGGCCGGATAAATTTGCTTTTGGATTTTTGATACCCAGTTACTTATCTAGTGGTTATACATACATCAATCTTAGATTTCCACGAAAATGAGTTTTTGAAAAAAACGTATATTTTTGCAATTTTATTGACATTTTTATAATTCCTCTATCTTAAAAAAAATATTTCTAAATATAAAACCATCTATAATTTTGGAATAATTACTTTTTACTTTAATTTTTTTATATATTCCACTTACTAATTTGGACAAATTCATAACGAATCTGAATATTTTACATTGGCTGAATCGTTTTCGAGATATTGACCAATTTGTTTTGTTCTTATGTTTATAATAAAAATATATGACCCGGAAAAGTGAATTAAATTAAAATTATCGTCACTTTTATATCTTACAAGTGATAGCACAGGGTTAAATTTACATATTGAACCGCAGCCCTTATAATCTGGTCCATTTCCAATACCTTTAAATACGAATTTATTTACGTTAATTTTAATTAAGGAAAGCTGAGTCTGCTTTTACACAGGGCAAGTCTGAGTTTATAGGAGAGAGATGCAAGAAAGAAGAGGGGTACACACTTGCTTGTACTCAAAGCTGTGAAAGAATGAATTCAATTGATTCACCGTTGTAAATAGTTTTAATTCAATAGTTTAATATTAAAATCAATAAACATATGTATATTTGGCAAACACGAAATTTATATACACTTTTCTAAATTGAATATTTAAATTTTTGTAATTAGAGAGACAATCATAAAATATTCATAATAAAAATTCAAACCCATTTGTTAGGATATATATATTAACATATTTATTTGTCATAATATCATCATATCTTATCATTTGAGAACTTTTACTAATTTAAGTTGCTACGGTGCAAATCTATTTCTTTCATTATCTAACAAAACTGCCAAGAAAAAATTAAATAAAAAATATTGTTCAATTATTTCTATTGAAATAAAAAAATTAACAAAATGAGCTAATGTGATTTTTCCTCCGACGACACAATTGAAGATGTAAATTATGACCTCCCTAAAGAAAAACGACAAAAACGATTTCGCGAAAGAAATAGAAAACCGAAAACATTTACAGATGTTTTGTTTAAATATACATATGGTCAATTCATAAGGTCTATTATCAGTCAGGTCTCTTCTGGTTGGTTACGATAACACAATAAACATAGCATACAGAGTAGTATTATTTTAGGACATTTTTTGCTTGAAAAGCAATAAAAACTATTGTGAAATGTTAGGACATTATGACAATATGACATGATAAGAGACTTTGTGAATTGACCAATAGTTTATATTCTAATAAATTAGATCTTACAACAATAATAAAAAAATTAATTGCAAAAAACTGTTTTTAAACAAAAACACTGTTTAATCCAAATCCCCCTTTTATATTTACATATGTACATATCGATGGCTTAATATAAAAAAAACGTAACTAATTATTTTTTTCAAAAATATCAATGAAAAAATGGTTGTATTAAATAACTGCATTAAAATTAAAAAAAATAAATTTTATATGAGAAATAAAATGTGATGTATCTTCTTATTAAAAATTGCATTAAAACTTTTTTTGTGCATAAAATTTTATGGATTTTATATTTATTAAAATCGAGTTACGCCTTTTTTATATTAAGCCATCGATATATAATTATTTTTTAGTTTTATGTTCTTCTTAAAATAGTTTTTTTATAAACTGGACCAATTAAATAAATATTTGTTACCCTTTTAACTGAACTTAACACTAAAATATTTTTGAATTAAAAATCAAAATGTTCATTCAATCTGTTACAAATAGAATGGTTAAAAATTACTTAATTCCATTTGTAATAGATTGAATTTAAAAAAAAAAATAGTGAATTCATAGTGAATTCAACATTGATAAGAATTCATTCAGAAGGAATTTATCATTCCATAGGAATTAATTCACCTAGGAATTGATTCGACAACATCAAAAGCTTTAAGAATTAATTATACGAATTATATCTTACGGAATGCCTTATAAGAATTGTTCATTCCTTAAACTGCCAAGTCTTTTCAATTCTTTTGTTTTCTGATTTTCACTATGGCGTCTATTAGTTATACCCTACACCACCATAGTGGTGTTAGTCTAAATATTAACACCCACCTTAAAGTATACCGATCGACTTAGAATCACTTTCTGAGTCGATTAAACGATGTCCGTCAGGTCGCAATTTTGAAGATATTTCGATCAAATTTGGTACATATTACTTTTTCGACCCAAGGACCAAGCATATTGAAACTGGCTGAAATCGGTCCATTATTTCACCTAGCCCCCATACAAATGTCCTCTCTAAATTGGATTTCATCGGTCATAAATGTTTAATTTATTTATGTATCTACACAAATTTCGCTCCAAATAAGTTTCATATATACAAAATTCATGTCACCAAATTTTGTTACGATCGGTCCATAATTAGTCATAGCTCCCATATAGACCCGCTTCCGAAAATCACTTTAACGTGCATAAATCGCTTAAAAATGTTGGTATACACACAAAATTCAACACAGTTAACTTTAATATAGACATAAATCTCACGACCTAATTTCATGGTGATCGGTCCATAATTGGTCATAGCCCCCATATAAGGCCCACTTCCGAAAATCACTCAAAAATATAAATTATTGAAATTTTAAAAGAAAAATATTTTTACTCATTTACTTGGTGTAGGGTATTCTATGGTCGGGCTTGACCGACCATACTTCCTTACTTGTTTTTGACATACAAAATTGAACACAGACTTGCTGTGTGTAAACAGACGAGCAAGTTTAAAAGATAATCGAAGAGTCTTGCTTCAAGTAAACTTGCTGTGTGTAAAATAGAGTATCCAAAACCGAAACCGAAAACCGGCCAACCGGTTTTTTATCTTTGTAAACTTGACCGGTTTCGGTTTTCTTTAACATTTCGGTTTTTTGAAAAACCGGTTTTTGTAAGACGGTTAACCGGTTTTAATGAAATATATTTTCAAAAGCTCATTTAAACATATTTTTGATACCATTTTTAAAATTATTGATTAATTCTATAGAAAATTGTAGCATTTGACAATATTTCGCAAAATATATAAAATAATTGCACTAAGAATTCAAAAATTTTAAATTAGCGTATTTTTCATATTGAATAAAAATTTAATATAAACCGGTTTTTTTGAAGACAAAACCCGAAACCGGATAATCGGTTTTCTTAAAAGATAAAAATTAAAACCGGTTTTTTCAAAAACACACCTTTTCGGTTAAACCGGGTTTTTAAATTTGCCGGTTTTTTGGACACTCTAGTGTAAAAGCAGACTTATTATTTAACACATGCTTGTACACATCAGAGCTGTAAATGAATCATTCTTTTTTGATTTTAATTCATTATGAATTATCTAAATTTTGAATTAATTCATTGAATTGAAAAAATTAATTGAATGAAATTTGAATCAATTCAAACGAATTAGGCAGAAATGAATTTCAATTCATTTCCAATTCAAATGAATTTGTAAAAATGAGTTGCAATTCATTTACAATTCATTTGAATTGAATTGATTTTGAATTAATTCAAATGAATTAGAAAAAAGAATTAGCAATTCAAATGAATGATTCAAAAATGAGTTGCAATCAATCAAATTCAAGAGCAGATCTCTAGGGGGAATGAAAGATTTCTCCTACCAAAATGAAAATATCCAGTACAAAAATTTAAAAGTATTGTCCTGTATACGCGCCTGATCAATGAAAATATGGTGTTTGGAGTTTATTTCTTCAAGAAGAACTGATTTTTATTTTGAAATACGCTGAACGACAAAACATATTTAATATTCAAGAAGTAATTAATAATTTTTGAAATTTTGTGACCCACGACCACCCAACAACAAACTTTTTGCTAATATTTATATTATATTTATTTCAAAAAAATAAAACTATCTTCCAAAAATAATCAAAAATCAGGAAAAATAACAATGTATGTAGTTCAAAACACAATTGAGTTTCATAAATAAGGCTAATTAGATTTAATTAGAATGCATCATTTACCTTAAACAACAATAGCTTTTCAAAATTATCATCTGAAAGAAATCCACGTTTAGGGATGTTTAGAATAGAGGCGTACGAAAATAATCTTTCAACACCAGCTGACGATGGTAACGGCGCATTATATTTAAAGGAAGACTTTTTAACCGTCGATTAATTATACTGCATACTTAGAGCTAGTTTCTGGGATAGAGATAATCTACATTCTTCGCTTAAACCTAAATTAAACTAAAAATTGTGTTTCTCACTTATTGTTTATATGCTATATAATCTAGGTTTAACTGAGCATCATTGGTGAGTTAAACCTAAGTATAAAATGCCAAAGCACAAACAGATGGAAAATAAAATAAACAATTCAGCACAGCAGCTCTTTGTTTTTATTTGCTTTATTAACATCAATATAATTTTTAATATACATTTTATATACTTTTATGTCGCTTTTTCTTTTAGAAAGTTAAAATTTACAAAAAAAAGTTATGTAACGCGGTTGCTTTTTCTTATAAAATGTATAGTATTGCCATATTTATATGAAAAAATTTGAAGAATAAACATGTGATTTGACTGAAAAGTATGGCAATGCTAACAAAATTAATCCATTAGTGAGAAACACAATCATTGGTTAAATTCCGGCAAAATATGTTTCAGGATTAATATAACAGCGTGTTAAGCTGAGTTTAACTGACAAGTAAGAAACTAGCTCTTAATGACTTTGAAGAATCTGCTAAATATGCTGCGAATTTCGCGTCGCAGTTGGAAATGAATTGCTAAGTTTTTTTCTAATTCGTTTGAATTAATTCAAAATCAATTCAATTCAAATGAATTGAATTAATTCAAAATCAATTCAATTCATTTGAATTGGAAACGAATTGCAATTCATTTTTACCAAATTCATTTGAATTAATTCAAAATCAATTCAATTCATTTGAATTGGAAACGAATTGCAATTCATTTTTACCAAATTCATTTGAATTGACACAAATTTCATTCAATTCATTTTTTGTGTGAATGATTCGCGAATTAATTCAAAAATGAGTGATTCATTTACAGCTGTGGTACACATAAATACAATTGAAGCAATCGCATTTGGAAAACTTTATTGCCGTATAAAAAGGAAAACAAGGGGTCTTCTTACAATGTATTTAAAAGTCTTTGAATAAAAATGATGCCATAAAATATAAAGCTGAAAACGAATTTTAACTACGAAAGATCACGTGTAGCTTCAGGATTAGTAACATCCATATCGAAACATCGACATGAACAGGAGGAAACAGGACACTCAGAATTTTCCCTAGTGAAAAAAATAAAAATTAAATACAAAAGGTATTAATTGAATATTAAAAAGCATACTTAAACCATTGCATTAAATGCTCGGTGTGACCACCATGGCGACATGTTTGACACCAAGAAAACCATTTCGAAAATGGTTTTGACTGCCAACCAATACTCTCGGGACCACCGTCTGCTGAAAGACCTGCATTTAGAGTGGTGCCCATGTGCAATAAACATAATGAACACCGAGGCAGTGGTTTTCGACAACTAGGGCATGATGAAAGCTGTTTGGAGACAATGTGAATTAGTATGTTTGTAGTCATGTTCGAAACAATAAAATTTATGTACTTTGTTAACATTCGAGGATACATTACGAATGCGTGCATCTTCTTGTAAAGCATTCGATACCGATTTACCGCAAAAATTACACGACAAATATACGGTGCGTGCAGTGCGACTGGTCGAGCGAAGATTTACTATTTTTATTTCCAATTCAGCACGTTTTTCCCAAAACCCCCAAGAGTTAAGGCAATCCATGTAGCTGCAAGTGAGTGAAATAAATGTACATAAGTTAAAATTTTATAAATTTATAAATTATATTCAACGATCACCTTGATATCCAATATTGTACAAATGTATCGTTAAAATATTCACGATGGAAATAGTTAATGGCTATTAATGCAACAGTCTGTATATCTCCCGTTGAATCCATATGAGCCTGCAATATGTTAATGCCATCTTGTGATTCTCCAGTCAGCAATAGACCATTCAAGTCTCCTTTCTCAACCGATTTCTGGATTTGAACCTTTATATAGTCTGAAAGTTTCGATTCAGAAAGATATTTGCAAGCAAATGCCATGCGATCAGCCAAAGAAACTCCCTCTTCCATCTGTTATATTCAATGAGAATAATCAATTATTATTACGCTCACTCTCTGCCGAATTGCAAATTTGCATATCGTTACTTTACCAATACGGCATCGAAATTTTCATTGTCCGCTATGAGAAAAGAAAATATGGCTCTTAAATGGGCATCTTGTATTTGAGTGTTGGCACTGGAACGCTGGTTGCGCCAAGCTGAACTAGTTCGATCTGCATTGAAACTGGACAATGCAATGGCAGCTATACGAAACATGCTGGGATCGCGTGACTGATCAACAGCCTTGGATAATATATCACAAGCTGATAGAATTTTCAAATGGAAGACATAAATCATGGCAGCACGGCTAAATTCCTTTAAATTGTAGAAATCAAATAAAATTTTTAATTTTTATTCTAATATTTTGTTATTGTTTACCTTATTTTCACACAAATTGTTTACAAAACGTTCCAATTCCTGCTCAAAAGGCCAGCCACATAGTTTCAAAGCTGTATCACGTTGGTCACTTCTATAAAAAATAAAAAGAAAAACACAATATTTAATTTAAAACTCGACACTTTCAGCTGAAAATTCCCACCCACCTGTAGCATACCAAGTTGTTGGAATTATTTATAAATTCTGGCCATTGTAGAACATGGGATTCAATACGCGAAATGTTCATAAAAGCTTGCGAAGTATGACCCAGACCAAAACCCAAAATCGTTTTTAAACCAATTAATTTTTCCTCAGCCCGATACAAATTGGCCAAACTTAACCAAACATTCTTCAAATATGGGGACAAATGAAATTCTCCACTCAAGCGTTTACCATCCATCTTTAGACCGTAATCACTAAGGGCACGCTCTCGAGTTTCATCTACTAAATCCTCCTCGAGCATATTATGATCGAACACATGAAAGTTTAATGACGAACCGACGCTAGCAAATTCCGGCGTACTGGACTGACTGGTGGTTTGACTGCTGCTGTGTGCTGGTGAACTGGGTGCCGACAAAGGCCTTTGCAGTAAAAGTGGCAGCTTTTTGTGGTTACTGTAGGCTGTTAGAATGGACAACGGCAGACGAAAATCCATAATACTGCCAGTTTCCGACAGCAGAAGTGCTCTTTCGAAATCACTATTGTGCCAAGAGAGTGCCGTCAACGAATATCCTTTATATGATGCATGATATTTGGTGTGAAATGGCAACAATTGTTTCTTGACACTATAAACTTCCCGACTGTTTTCCACATCAACGCATCTTATATCATAGAGTGTGATATAGGGAGATTCACGTTGCAATGACGACAACAAACTTGATCGGGTCGGGCACCAACTCAGTTGCAGATGATTTTTAGCCGACTGTATTTGTTTTAATGGCCGATCGAGGGATCGCAAATCCCACAGCATTATAACGGAATCAAAGAAACTGGAAAGATAATTGCCATTCGGTGCTACACCCAAACCATACACAGTTTTTGTTTGTATAGTCTGCAGTGTAGAAGTGTTTTCTATGGAAAATATGTTTAAGCGAACAGACAACTAGTATATGGAGCAAAATTAAAATGCATATTTTAATTAGACTTACGTCGCAAATCGTACAGTTTGATTTGTTTCTGATTCATCCCTGCAATGAGAACACGATGATTTTTGTTCCAGCATAGTGAATGGGCCGATTCAGAGAGTCCAAAGAAATTTGAACCTTAAAACACACACAAAAATAAATATATAAATTCCTTAATTCTTAAAAATTTTATACATTTTTGAAAAGAAGACCTAATTTTTAAAGTGCAATTAAAGTTTCGTTAATTAATCGTTTTTAATAAAATTTTTTGAGTTTCAGAGAAATTTTTTATTCAAATTCAAAAATGTAAAAGAAATTGTGATTTGTTATTGAGAAAAAATAGGTCTATGTCGGAAGTCACTGAACCTCGCAGTAATACAAATGTTGAAATTATTTTTCTTTTACATTCTTACCCAAAATTTTACCTTTGAGATAAATATAAACGCATTGGCGACGAAAACCGAAACGACGCAGATCGAAGCACGATTTTCCTTACATTTGTATTGATTTTCACATAATTGGTTCCGGGATTCATAATTTAAGCTGAAAAAATAGATTTTTCGATACAAACATTTTCATATTAACAACACAAATCGATGTAAACGACGCAACTTCGAAGCCATGCGACGCAAACTGAAACAAAAACGACGCATCTTCAAAATCACAGACATTTTAAAAAGACGCAACTTCGAAACGACGCAAACCGTGATATTGGTGTATCTCGTAAACTATAATATATAAATTTCCCTTGCAGGACCGTTCTATTTTTTTCGCATCTTTGTGAATGATATTAACTAATGTACACTTTTTGAACCTTTCATTAAAGCCTATGTATACTATCTTGTGCTCGTTATTCTCATACATACATATGACTGCACTGCTGTTTATGCACCTTGGGTGATTGTATCTGTTATATGCTTATCTGGACCATTGTTTTTGTAACACTGGTGGAAGATTTTTTTTTGGTTTTTATCATGTTACATGTACTGATGTCATCTATCAAACCACTATTAATAGTTGATTATTGGTTGGAGTTGAGTGGAGTTTTGTTTAATTCGTACAATTTTTGTTAAGTATTATTTATACTTATAATTTATATTATTATTAAATTAATTTTTTTGTAAAAAAAATTTATTAAGTAGAAATTTATAACCGATTATGGCCAAAAAGCTAGGTTATTGAAAATAATAAATAAAATAAAAAAATAAAAATATAGCTATATCAATGTTTTTGTAGGTCTCTTCTTGTAGATATTTATATAAAAATATTTCAAATCGGATCGAGAACAAAAATTTGGCATAATTTTTAATATATCTGAAATACTACAATTTGGCTATGCGACCCTCTGTATCCGAGATATAGGGATAAATATATGCAAATTTAATCAGCATTCGCTGATAAATAATTATTATTAATTATGTATTGAATTATGTATATATGTCTTGAGTTACAAAATATTTATTTTGATAGATATCCCACTCGCATCCCACTAAGCAACCAAAAGGGTCTTCAAGGAAAATAGCTAAGCTTTTTTTTGAGCTAAAAAAAATTAAAAAGGCTCCATTTTGAAAAAAGAAGTCAACAAAGTTTTTGATTTTGCAAAAAAAGTAAAATTTTTTATGTTTTGAGTTACAAAACATTTATTTTGATAGATACCAAACTCGCATCCCACTAAGCGACCAAATAGGTCTTCAAGGACAATATCTAAGCTTTATTTTAAGAAAAAAAGGGCTCATTTTTTAAAAAAAATGTCAAAAAAGTTTTTGATTTCAGGAAAAAATTATTAAAATTTTTTTTATTTTTTTTTAATATTTTTTTTTTCGAAAAATTGTAGGAAGAGATATCTAAACTATTTGGAACACATTTTGCTAAGAACAATAGGTAATAAATTAGATGGATAAGAAAAAACACCTGCTTGGCCAAAATGTAAAATTTTGACCCCCACTAACTCAGAGAGTTCTCGACCGATCATGTTGAAAAATTGTGTCAAAATTACTATCCAATTGAACTAACCTTGGTGCCACCAGATCGGAAGACATCGATTTCAAAAGTTGGTTCACTTGATATAAAATGCCCCATATATAAATATGCGGTACGCTTTTAAATATACTTAATCGTATACGTTATTGTCCACCAATATTGATGACACATAAAACATTATTTCAAAATTCGTTCCATAAAAGTGGTAAATAGCGTTTTAAAAGTGGTCGAATTTCGACCAACGGGGGCGATCTTAGTATTAATAAATGTATAAATGAATCCCTTACACATTACAGTTTTTGTCGGCAAGAAACCAACCAATTGTAGTAAGGAAATGTAAGAAAAGATAAATCACGGTTTATGGTTGGTGTTTTGTTTAAGCTTTGATATTTTTACAAATAAAGCTTGAGTGTCTGTAATTCTCAAACACTCTATAGTTTTATTTGTATAATATCTTTAGTTTTTCTAAAGCCTTTTGGGAAAAGTTTTCCTGATGATCTTTCCTAAGCAACCAGTGAAATGCGCATAGGAACCATAGATGGGGGTAGTGCACTAATTTGGAAGTTTGCACTAATACTTAGTGATAGTGCAAAATTAGTGCAATCATTTTGTTCATATTTAGTGATGAGTTGAAAATTAGCAGCCTCACTAAGCATTAGTGATAGTGAGTTAAAAAATTTTGCACTCAAAATAAAATTAGTTGATTTAAAAAAATGCAATCATCAGTTTATTGCAACTTTTTTGTATGCACTAATTTGAGTGCAACTTCAAATTGTGCACTAAATTTTTAAGTTCAAAATGGTTTAAGTTTATTCCCGTACACTAATTTAAAACTTAAGACTAATATTTCATTAAAAATAACAATAAATATTTAAACTTTTTATTTTTCGAGTTTGGATTCAACAATTTCATGACTACTCATTTTTGAAAATTTAGTGATAGTATGTTTAATGCAGCCTTTTTTGATTGCTGGTTAAAATTTTGCACTAATTAATTGTAGTGCAGATTTTTGCACTAAATCTTCGTTTAGTTATAGTTAAAAAATGATCACTATCACTATTTTTTTTTAGTTCTAGTTAAGAAATAAGCACTATCACTAAAGCTGATAAAGTGCAAACTAAATTTTTTGCAATTTTAGTGAGTGATAGTGCAATGCTGATTTCAATCAACATTTAGAGCACTACCCCCAACTATGATAGGAACTAGCTTATCCCCCAACAATAAATTTCAGTGAATTTATCAAATTAAAAATTGGGAATTTAGCATAAAACAATTTTACTAAAATACTAATTTTGTATTCCCGAATAACCTTTTAACGAAAGAATGTTTTACTTACTGCTTTCCTTCGGTAGACCCCTTTCAATATCCCAAATAGTTATACAGGAATCTGATTTATATCGATCATGACCAATAGCCAAAATATTTGGGTCTGTCTCATTCCAAGCCAAACATAAACACATTCGTTGTTGGCGAGGTGCTAGTATAAATTAATAAGTAAAATAATTATTATCAATTCAAATAAGTAATCATGCATAACACACTAAACACTCACTGTACTCCCAACTGTTGTCGACCATGTCGTGAAATTTACAAATGCCAATTTTTCCATCACCCAAGCCAACGGCAATAATTGGTCGGTGCTTGTGGTACGAAGGTTGAACACATCTGGCGTACTGATAACGATTCTCTATGGCTACAAAATTCGCCGATATATTCGGCAAACGAGCTATAAATATGAGCCAGATGGAAAGATTAATTAACAGCAAATGGCCATGAACCAGGATCAAAAACTTACGTTTAACATCAGTGTCGGTCTTATTGCGCACTTCATACAAATTAATGTCTTGACCCCACGTTACGAATTTATCTGGAATATTGGGAAACCAACTGAGTCCATGTGCGTTGCCACTCATTGCAAATACTTTCTTCCAAATCTTCTGCTCATCAAATTTAAACAATTGGAAATATTTGTATAAACAACAACCTGACACTGTCTAAATTCACTTTTCTTATCAACAGCAGTGCAACGAACAAAGACACAAAGAGAAAACAGTAAACAAACAGATGAGCTTTGACAGCACAGCTGTTTCAGTATTTTTTTTTTTTTTTTGAAGAAAATTAAAGTAAAAGAAATGTCAAATATGTGACACGTTTAGCGCCATCTAAATGTTAATTATTGCATTCTAGATATTTTATTGTTTGCATTGTGGGCAACAGATGGCGCAAAATAACAATACCATCGTGGCCGTATTTACACTAATTACAATAATAGGTGGGTATGCGTACTTTCCAGTAAAAATTATCCAGTGGAGAGTAAATATAAATTTACTATCAATCTAAAAAATATCCAAAAAAAAGTAAGTTTCAGTTTTTAAACATTTGATAAGTAATGCCTTTTCAAAGAAAACTAAATCGCTGTTAAAGCTCAAAGTAACAAAAAGATAATAATTGAATGATTTATGAACAACAAACGCATACAAACAGTAAAAATAGCACTTAATAATAATTAAAGCTATATTTTTGCTTTAAAACTAGTATAAATTATAAAAAATATTAATAAAATTAAATTTTTTAGAAAACTTTTAAAACAAATTACTGCGATATGTATGTATAAGTTGACATGGCTTTACATAATTTTAATTAACAAAAAAAAAACTCTACCAAATATTTAATGCATTATTGTAATAGAAATTTAATTATAAATATATTTCAAGTGTTTGTTTAATATTATTTTACATTTATTCAATTCAATAAAACTATGCACGAAATTGACACTTTTTTTCTGTCAAGAGGGGCATCCAGCGGCTTAAACTAATTCGGGTACGCTGAATTCAGTGGTGCTAACCGTTTTTTTAGGTTAGCTCGTATTTTCGAGATATACCGTTATTTCGAAAATGGAGGAGGTTGCACAACATATATTCGCGTAACTCAAAAACGGGTTTGTTTATTGAATAAACTGGAAAAAACGAAATTCCGCAATGAAATTACCTTCAAGCTAAGCTTAACATGTTTACAATCTTCGCAATCGTTTTAGTAATATACATTTTTTTGGCAAAAAAAAAAAATACAGGTAAGCCTCCATTTACGCGGTACTTTATTTACACGAATTCGATATAACGCGAACTCAAATTAGCAACCATTTTTTAAAATACGCGACTTTTTTTTACACGATTTTTATATAACGCGGCAACAAACCACAATAAACGAAAAAAAAAACAAGCGAACAACAGATTTCTTTTTTGAAAACTCCGTTAATTTTTATGAATTTTTGTTATGTTTTGATCTATTTTATGTATTAGAATATTTTGTTTATTTAATTGACATTTTTCCTTAATTTTCGATAAGAATTATTTCTTATCGAAAATTAAAATTTTTTTAGTTGAGTTTTTTTACTTCACTTATGTTTTAAGTAAGTTTTTAAACGTACATTACAACTTGCCGTTATAGTTAAATTTACCTTTAAGGGTACATTTTGTAGTTACGTCCGCTTTCATTTAAGGTGACGATATGTATGTATGTACATATGTGTTTTCTATTTAACGCGATTTTTAGGCCCCAATTTATTTTTTGTTATGATCTGATGTATTGTTTTACGCGAAATAAAAAATGTTGGCCCCACAAAAGCATTTCGTTCTAAATTAGAACCTCGTTTTACGCGAATTTGATTTACACGCTATTTTTTGGGCCCAACAAACCGCATAAATGGAGGCCTACCTGTATCTAGACCCTACTGTAACTTGAAAATAGTTTATATTGATCTTTTAATTTATTTTTTTTGGAATCGGAGACACCAATTCTATATAAAAAGAGCGCCAAATAATTTTGTCCACCTAGATTTTTATTTGGAACCACAGTGCACACTGGGTTTTTTTCTAGTATGTATGTAAATGTATTAAGGTGACCGCACTTATACTTATTGGATTTGAGAACAGTTTTTATACTATGTACAAAATTTAAATTGGTTTGTGCCATTGCTGAAAATTATATTGAAAATGTTTTGTTTAATATTGGATTAGAATTATTTGCTTCAAAATAGTGAATATGAGAATACTTTATTGTATGATTGTATGTAACTTCAATAGGTTTGTGTCATTGCTGAATATGAAATTCACTTTTTATCCATATCTGGCGCTGCTTACATTGTCATTGCCAAATGTATTTTATATTTCAAATAAGAGATTGTTACGTTTTCCGATTTAAAAACGTTGGTTTATTTATTTTCAGGTGCAGTTTTACTTTATAACAACTCTTCATTTAATGCAATCAACACTCACTTAATGGCACAATTAAAATATTACTATTAAATCTACTATTGGCTCGAAATTGTAAATACTCAAACATACTGTAGCTTCCTTAAGAATTATGATAACTCTTCCAAGCGGTGTTACAATTATCGTCTCAGTTTTTGTAATTATTGCTGAAGTTGGACCAATTCGAATCTCCTACTTGCAAGTAAAACATAGCAGTCTGTAAGTTTTACTACAATAATGCAAATTGTTGATATGGACAAGTACACCATGATCCACAAAAATACCATTAAGGCATTAGTTCGAATTTTGCATGACATTCGTAGTCAAAAAATAATTATGTATATTAGGAAATTTCATGCCAAACACTGTAGTTTAGAAACGTTTTTTCAGCTGAATTGTTTTACAAGATTGGTTTAGTATACATATTAGGATGGGTGGATTTATTTCACGAAAAATCGTAAAGCAGAAATGCATTCTATGGAAAATTCTAAAAAATTTTCCCTAAGAAACCACTGGTCTAAAATCAAATTCTGAAATATTGATCACAGATCGATCGAGCTCCTTTTCTTGATTCAATAAGCATTGGCCAAGTTATTAGCTAATTTATTTATTGTGAGTCGTTTTGTGAAATACATACTTTTAATTAGATTATTAAAGTTTAGGGAATCCCCTTATATTAAAAATTAGTTTGCATCCTCTAAATTTTTTTTTTTTTATATGACAGTGAATAAGTAATTTTATATTTTCTAGTGATATCGTTTTCGAATTTTAAATAATAATTTTAGTTTTATATTTTAATAAAGCAGTTAATAATTCAAGCGTCATCACATTGGGAAGTAATGGAATCCATCGATTTGTACGCCATCAATTCGACAGCAATTTAAATTTGAATCATAAAATTCAATTCGTCGAATTTCGCAGCCAATATAGCACTTTTGTTCAATCAATTGTGATTATTGTAATTTTGTGCAATCTTTGTAAACACCTTTCGGCTGAGTTCGGATTTTGATTCGGTGAACTTTGCAAACGCAAATAGAAACACGCATCGTTTCTTGGATGGACCTAATGCGTCGTTGGAAAATAAATGGGGGAAATTTCTTTGACGATTGATTCTTAGTATAATATCTTGGCAATTCGGAGTATAGCAGCGTTCTGGCAAATTTATCATTCCGACACATTTAAAAAAATATGGTCAATGTTGTAGATGGCGGTCGAATAACTCATTGTAATACATTCTCCTCAGTAAAGTACATTCTTTGACCATTTTCCAGTTGTGCGGCTAAATGAACAACAGTTTTATATCTATCATGAATGGCAAATGAAAAAATGCTCCAAATGGTTTCGGTGACATATTTACAGATGCATTTGATAAATGGGCGTATTAGTGGGCGTAAAAACTTTTGTGGACAATTGCGAACATTTAAAAAAAAAGCCAAATCGGTCCAGGCGTTCTGCGATTTTAGATATATCGAAAAAAAGTGGGCGTGGTAAATGTTTCTTACGAATTTTACTACGAATATTTAAAAACAAATTAGCCAAATAGGTGCAGCCGTTTTCCGATTTTAGATAAATCGAAAAAAGTGGGCGTGGTATTTTTCATACCGTAAAGACCTATGTTGGACTATGACCAACATTTAAAAAAAAATTTGTCTAAATCGGTCCTGCCGTTCTCAACTGATGCAATTACCAACGAACGACATTTGATTTTTATTTATATAGATAGAAGAATATCCATATCTTAAAATGAATTAAATCTTGTTATATAGGTTGTATGTTGATATTTTGTACGGTAGGGTTGGAAAGGTATAATTTGGTTTCCGATGGATATATGGTGATTGTTTATTGTTTAGTATCAGTTAGATGATGTTCTAAAGATCCGTTCTTTTCTTTAATTTTATTATTTTCAGTCGGTTAGATAATTCCTGATATATTTGCAGTTCAAAAAAAAATTAAAGAAAAGATCCGTTCTTTTCTTTAATTTTATTATTTTCAGTCGGTTAGATAATACCTGATATATTTGCAGTTCAAATATAGTATGTAAATAAATAGTAGTCTAAGAGAATTGACTAATATAGCATAGTCACCTGATTGAATTGTGCAATTACATTTAATCTTAAGGCATATATCGCGGGCTTCACATGCAAAGGCTCTAGTCCATATTTTGCCTAAAAATTTTTGAATTCTGTAAAAGCGGTTTAGAAACTTTTTTTGGAAATAAATCGGTATCTTGGGAACTATTGGAGATATTGTTACAAAATTTCAAACGGTTTGAGGTGTTTTCCAGATGATTTACGTTTGTTCAGATTCCTAGAGCTAATGGGGGCCAGTGTGTAGCCCCTCAAAATTGGTCACCCCGGGTCTCAAATTTTTTAAAAAATCGCCAAAATAAATAGTCCTTGGGAAGATCTACAAAAAACACTCTTACAAATGTATGTTATCTCTATTAGTTGAAGAGATATTCAGGTTTATTGATTTATTTTTTTTTTAATTTTGCTCGATCTGTTTATGGTTTTTTAGATATGACGGGCCTACGGATGGTCGAAATTTATATTAAAAGTATCAGCTATATTGGCGATAAAATTCTAAATAAAATAAAAAACAACAGTTATCTCTTCCTATAAAAAGTTACACGCATCCAAAATTGGAACTTGTAAGAGAGGCCATATTGTTTACATTTTTTCCAAAAAAGCCCATATATTTTTTTCTTTTGTAGAAAAAAATTTTCTTCGGGAGTATATAGAATTTTTATATGATCCGGAATGATAACTTATTGCAAAAGCGCCTAATGAAAAATTTGGATCATTTAAGCGGACATATCACCCCCCAGACCTATCCAAATTTGGCCAATTAAAAAAATAAAATTTCGGTTTGAGTAAAAAATTCTACAAAATGCAAAGCACCGATCCAGGAAAAGGCTCCACATTTGTATAACTCCATATTTTTCTTAAATACTTACTAAGTGTTTTTACTATCACACCGTAACTAACGTCACAGTAGGCAGTTTTCTAAAAAAAACTCAGTTTTTGGAACACATTTTCCCAGTTTTAGGAATTTCGGTATTTGAAAATAAAAAATTTCAAAAATTATAAGGGCATTGATTTAAAAACATTTGAGTCTATTACTACGTTTATACGTAGCCTATTCGCAAATAAAAATTATTTGCAATTAACTAACTCTCTGTTTATATGTCACTTTGGTTACGGAAAATTCTTATTTTTTTAAATGCAAAAATGAAAGAATTAAAAATTCTTGTTTGTCTTACAATTCAATTAATGCAAAAACACAATGAAATATTTAAAATACGAAAGAAAAACTAAAAACGATAAAAAATATGGCAATGCACAGTGGTATGAGAATAAAAAAAGAGGGAAATAAATCTGTAACTTCTAAACCCTTTTTTGAAAAGTAGACAAAATCCTCTATCCATTGATATATAACATGTCTAACTTATGTTTTTTACGTGTCAAATAAATTAGGGAATTTTGCATAGATACAAATTTAAAAAATTTTTTTTTTTTTAGGATCATGAGGTCCAAGTTCAAAACTTAAACTCGACTACACTTCCTTTGCGCATGTGAAATTTCATTCAAATCGGCGTAAGGGTTAAGAAGTTACAGATTTATTTGACTCTTTTTTTATTCTCATACCACTGTGCGTCGGCTTCATGCCCACCTTTAAAGTTCAAGGCCAAATGTACAACAGATTTGGATCATTGCTCACGCTTCCCAATGACGATACGAAAAATTCCAATTGATCCCTCCACAAATGAGATTTCATTTCCGGACTTCTGCCAAATGCAAATGAATATTCAAGACGTTGTCGACAAAGTATTCCCAAGTCTTACAACGAACTACAACAATTCGGATTGTCTGTGGGAACATGCAATTTTGGCACCAACAAATTATGATGTTAACAAGATCAATAAGCTAATACAATTGAAACTGGCTGGCAAAACAATAAAATACAAATACAGGTAAATCCCGGTATAACGAACGATATGTTGTCAGGCCCATTCGTTAAATTGAAAAATTCGTTATATCGAGATGATTTTTTTTTTAATTTTGGACAACTTTTTCTATTTTGGAATTTAAACCTATGTCGTTTTGATCCCTAGGTTGGATGAGCGGTGTGACATTAGGAGGCAAGAATATCGTTCAAATTTGTATATCTTTAGTAGTTTTTACTAATTGTTCTTCTGGAGGATGGCTTGGTGTTTTTTCCACGATTAATAAAGCCTTCATTGTAAGGGATT